>NC_051161.1:178171144-178471144 GCF_013339745.2 Dermacentor silvarum | reverse complement strand
ATATACCTAAACACCAGTCTATCAAACACATCGCATACTTCAAATTGAGCAAACATATTGCGATTCCTTAAAAAATAAAAGACAGCAGACGAGTGCAACCTTGAGTTACAGCGACTATTTGCAGCACGGTTGCTTCAAGCATATACAGTAAGAACTTCAGTTGTTTGTAATTAAACCATTAAAATGTTGCACTCCTATGACTTGCCTGTTTGAAAACCTCCACACAATAACATTGCCAAGCACTTGTAAAGAATTTTTTTACAAAAACAGTGAGTCATCCACACACAAGGTGGGAACATAAGCCGTAATTTTCCACCTAGTTTCACTAACTTTGGCCTTGGCGACATTTATAGTTACGCAATGGGTTAAAGGTTAAGCTCGTGCAGTTTATAAATCAATTATGATCTAGAGTGCTTGCATATGCAATTCATTGCTTACACCGAAATGAGCCCACACACTAAAACCCACACATGGCGCGCGGCGACGATTTCATCGCCGTTGCACTTTATACGGATTATCACGGCGACGACGACGGCGGCAAAAATGCGCTTGGAGTGCCCATATAATTTCTATCGCAACAAAATAGAAAGAACCGCGGCGTAAACTTCTCTCTCTTAAATGGCAAGGTCGCCGTTACGTCGTCGCGCCGTAACACGCGTGTTCGAGTCGATGTCTCAACGCTGCGGCTGCGACGCAGAGGGAAGCAACGACGGAGGCCCAGTCCGGCCAACGAAACTGCTCACAATCGGCCAACGCTCGCTTCAACGGCAGGAAAAGAAAGGGAGAGGGTTAAGCTGGCGCCGGGCCGGCGGCGGGCGCGCACGGAGACAGTCGAAGGTGGGGGAGCTACGAGGGAGTTGAGAGGGAGAGTGAGGGGAGCCACCGAAGCGACGGGGTCACCTCTGCTCAGCCAAATCCGCTTCCCTGACGCCCTCCTCCCTCACCTTCGACGTGTCCGCGCGCGCCCGGCGCCGCCGTGCTGGCGCCGCCCGCTCCCTACAGCATAGTTTTCTGCGAGCGTTGCTCGACGTGGGCAGTCTCGTGGCCCCTACTCGCCATCTGCTTATGCGCCGTGATATATAACGACTCCATTCGTACGTCGTGCTGTGGTGCACGAATGGTGCTGTGGTGCTGTGAGACGAAAGTCTTTCCTTTAATTCGAACAAACTTTCGGGCTCCTTCGAGTTCGAATTATCGAGATACGACTGTATATGTGTCACGCTGAAAATTTAATTCGTACGACTTTAATATGAAATAACAGTTACCTGGGTTCTTGGAATTCAGGAGTTTCGTGGTGGCTCTTTGGGCGGCGGCGTTTTCGTCTGCCCCTTTCGGCACCTGTAGAGGGTACATGATCGGTGTCTTCACCCTCACGCGCCTTCTCTCTTGCACGTAGGTATGTGCCTGCATAGTAAGTTACAAAAAAAAAAACTCTTTATTGTTATGCTGCTAAACTCGGAGTATCTATGTTTATAATGTAACAGCAGTGCGTATTACAACAGTATATTGGAATTTTTCTTTTTTTAACAGAATTTTGTTACTGCACAGACTTGCAAAAAGAAAACGCCAGTGCGACCTCAAAATTTATTTGTTGCATGACTGAAGCCAAAAAATGTTAGGTATCCTAAAAAAAAGATGCTCTAAATAGCTACACTGTCAGATTATGCTACAAAAAAACAAGGCAACAGTGCACTACATACAGGGTGTTTCATTTAACTTTAGCCAAACTTTAAAAATATGCAAGTGCCACGTACCAGGACAGAACCAAGGTAATGTTGGAGATACTCAGATTATTTTTTTGCATTCCGCCTAGTTAGATAATTAGTTCTAATTAATTAATTAATTAACTTCTCAATTACTATAGTTAGATGAAAAGTGTCAATGAGAAGATTGTAAAGCAACATGAGAAACCCCTGATACCGCTTTCTGTTTCTCAATATGAGCTACATAAAGTGTTTTTCCAAGTGTAAAAGATGCCTGCCAATACAAGCAAACTGCCTCGAGCGGCCAGTCGTTCGGCAGTTTTGCGTGCATTCGCGGGCATCTTTCACGCTCGGAAAAACACACGAGTGATCTCGCACAAGAGCGTTGACGGAAGAATGCTGTGGCTACGCGAAGATCGTAGCACGTCTCATCATTCTGCGCCAAACGGGAATGTCATCGTCATCCTAACGATCAATGGTCAACGAAACGTCACAGAGGTAATTTTAGACAGCTTTGGCAAACCTGAATACGCACACAATAAAAGAAACGTACGCAGACGTAAACATGCCTCTTAAACAATATTAGAGATTCCAGTTAAAATCAAGGCGCTTTCATTGAAAAACTTCATTACCACCTAAAACTTCCACCTAAATCTCCCGCCTGAAAACCGTAAATAATTAAACACGACAGGTGTCAAAGTGGCAGTGACTACTTACGTGAGCAAAGAAGATGTGGAAGGCAGTCTGGCGCTCCGCAGTTCATGAACGAATACGCGTCAGGAACTTAACGGCTGGTCCTGACAAAAATAACGGTGAATGTAACGGCGGGTTCAAAAGTTACGCAATCTGGAGGGAAGCTGCGCGGAGAGCGCAGCCCGCTTGGCTGCTCAGACTGCGTCGGCGCAAGCGATGACGCCGATGAGCCGTCGCGCCACTTCTCGCTTTGTCAGGTAGCCGCTATGATACGTCGCGGCGCTGCATCCTCTTGCGACACACTCTGCTGCAATGCAGAAAAATACTCAGTGTGGCTTCGTACTCGGTACCTGAAGCACAGAAATGCCAGCTAATTTAACTAAGAAAATACAAAATGCGGCTGCTACCATAATGCTAGCGCCACCTTACAATGATAATTTGAAATAACAAAAGTCGAACTTTTTAATGCCTCATTCTTGGCACTTTGCGGTAGGTAGGTAGGTTCCTAACTCGCTTTATAATACAAAAAAGTGATGTGCAACCTATAATGGAATCGAACCTCTGCCGTGGGGCACAGCAGCCGGTTCTCTAGCAACTAGACTACGGTGTCTTTTTCTTCCTTTCGGCCAAAGTAAACCAGGTTAACCAAACAGACAAAACGAAAACTGCGACAAACAATATCAAAACATTTTACAGTTTGAACCGTCAGTCCAACTTGGCTGACATTGTCATTTAAAATTCTCTGAGCGTTGTCAAGGGATCTACCCTCGACAGCCACTCAGGAGCACAACAATCATGCGTTCTAAATTTTCCTTCAAAGAAAAATGGCAATATTCGCCAGGAGGGACAGATCGCGTTGAAGTGTATCGAGGACTGTTCAACAATGTCCTCGCGTCGATGACAAAATCAACGTCGAAAGTGGTGCTTAGTTTCCGGAGAAGTTCAGAAACTGCGACAAGCGGAATTCAGTGACTTGTAACCGATGATGCAAGCCATCCTTGAAATTCCACACATTTACGTGGACAAAGACTTACCTGATTTTCTGCAGATGATGATGCATAGTCCGAAGAATCTCCATTTTCGATGCCCGAGCTTATAGGAGGGTCGTTTCGTGGAACAAAATACTCTCTAGAAATGTCTTGCGTGTGTGCTTCTACATTTTCTCCTTTCCAGGCAAGGTCACTTTCATGAAAACTGTCCTTGGATTGAGCATCCTCATGTGGCGAGGATATTTCACTAGAAGCATGGTTACTACTTTCATTAACCTACCTTGATACTTATTGGACGGTACTCGTGGCAACAGGACTGGCAGATACCGGTTTGTCATTAACTCTACGCCTCTTCTGACGGTATGAAAGGTCAGCGTAACTTTTCTTCTTTATTGTGGACTTCATTATGAGCATAAAGAGCAAGCGGCTGCCCCTTCAGTGCTCACTCACCACAATGCAAACACCCGCGCCTGGGTTGATTGCACTCTCTTCTAACAGGGCGAAGCAAAAACAAAAACCAACGTCCATTTTTCCCGCCAAAAAGCAGAAGAAAACAACAAAAAAAATCAATAATTGTAGGCTGCTAGAACAAGCGATTTTAAACGTCTTCTAAAATCCGCCTTATAGCAAGATTTTTCCATCCCAATTGAATCCTTCTCGATGTTGACTTCTTCAATCTAGATTTTTGACGGTCAAAGCGAAATATCCATGAATAAGAATGATTATATCTCTTTTGTGCTAGCTGGGTTTTGTGTAGAATATCGCCACCTGAACAAAATCACAAAAAAGTACATTTACCCTTTGCCACGTATTGATGACGCTCTAGAGTGCCTGTACGGTGCCACCGATTTTTCTTCTATTGACTTACGGTCCGGCTACTGACAGATATTCGTCGACGACATGTACCGAGAGAAGACTGCATTTGTTACCCCTGACGGTCTTTATCAGTTCAAGGTGGTGCCATTCGGTCTCTGTAACGCACCCGCAACCTTTGAACGAATGATGAACACTTTGCTTCAGGGGTTCAAGTGGTCCACCTGTTAAACATGTGCTATCTGGACGACGTCGTTTATTCCCCCACATTCGACACGCATCTAGACCGTCTTTCAGCGATTCTTGACGTGTTCCGTCGGGCCGGTCTTCAGTTGAACTCGTCAAAATGTCACTTCGCTCGCCGCCAAATCACCGTCCTTGGTCATCTTGCGGATGCCAGAGGCGTGCGACCTGATCCGGACAAAATTCGCGCCGTTACGAACTTTCTCTGTTCCCAAGTCTACCAAGGACGTTCGTACTTTCGTAGGGCTGTGTTCTTATTTCCGACGCTTTGTAAATGAGTTTGGGACCATTGCACGTCCCCTTACCGACCTCCTGAAGAAAGGCGTCCCATTTTCTTGGCACCATGCCGCATCTTTTTCACAGCTCACTACTCTACTTACCACGCATCCAATCCTGGCCCACTTTGACCCGTCTGCATCAACGGAAGTTCGAACCATCCAGTGGTCACGGCATAGGAGCAGTGTTACTAAAACGCCAGCGTGGGCATGATCGCGTTATAGCCTATGCCAGCCGACTTCTATCACCCGCCGAGCACAATTATTCAATCACAGAGCGCGAGTGCCTCGCTCTTGTGTGTGTTCTTGCAAAGTTTCGTCCATACTTGTACGGACGCCCATTCTGTGTCATCACTGATCACCAAGCCCTATGCTGGCTATCCTCGCTCAAAGACCCTACGGGACGACTCGCTCGCTAGGCTTTACGCCTGCAAGAATATACCTTCTCCGTGGTATATAAGACGGGACGCTTGCACAAAGATGTAGATTGTTTGTCCCACTACCCCATCAACTAACCGCCTGATGCGGATGCCATCGCTTCCGTTTCCTCTGTGTCCCAGTTGCTTCAAATCGGCAACAAGTAACGCCGCAATCCTTCGTTACGAGTCCTCATCGACCGTCTGGAGTCAACGCCTGGTGACGCCTCTCTCCGGATGTTTCTCCTCAAGGAGGGGACATTATACCGCTGCAATGTCAATCCCCACGGCCCTGACCTGCTCGTCATTCCATCACACCTGCGTTCGACTGTCCTCCGCCAACTTCACGACGCTCCCTTGGCTGAGCACTTGGGCGTCTCGCGCACATACGACCGTGTACGCCGTCGCTTCTTTTGGTCGGGTCTCGCTCGCTCCGTGCGGCGCTACGTTGCCGCTTGTGAGCCCTGTCAGCGTCGGAAGAAGCCCTCAACACTTCCAGCTGGATGTCTCCAGCCAATCGACATCTCACCCGAATCCTTTTTCCGTGTTGGTCTAGTCCTTCTTGGGCCGTTTCCTCTCTCGGGCTCCGGAAATAAATGGGTCGCCGTCGCTACTGATTGCGCTACGCGGTACGCAATCACAAGAGCCCTCCCGACCAGTTGTGCTACTGACGTCGCTGACTTTCTTCTCTACGACACCATTTTAGTGCACAGTGCACCACCCTAATTACTCACTGACCGTGGTCGTAGCTTTCTCTCGGCATTAGTAGAGGATATCCTCCGCTCCTGCTCGACAAAGCACAGTTCAGCACGTCCTACCACCCACAGACCAACGGCCTCACGGAGCGCCTCAACCGGGACATCACCGACATGCTTTCGAAGTACGTTGCGGCCGACCACCACGACTGGGATCTTCATTTACCATATGTGACGTTCGCGTATAATACATCGCGTCACGACACAGCCGGCTATTAACCATTTTATCTCCTACATGGCCGAGAACCCGCGTTGCCCTTGGACAACTTGCTGCGAGGGCCCGCGCGTTAAGCCACTGAATACGCCCGCGACGCGATCGCACACGCCGACCACGCGCGGCAGTTCGGCCGCACCCGTCTCGAGGCCTCACAGGAGAATCAGAGACGCCTCTATGATTGCCACCATCGCGACGTGCACTTTTCTCCGGGTTCTCTGGTGCTTCTCTGGTCACCCATCCACCGTGTGGGCCTTTCCGAAAAGCTGCTGTCGCGCTACACTGGCCCATACTGTGTGGTGCGACAAGTGACCGATGTCACGTATGAAATAATCCCCGCCGAACTCTCAGCGTCATCGTCAGCGTCAAGTGACATCGGTCATGTGGCGAGACTAAAGCCATACCACACATCTTTCACCGCGGATGTTTCGGCGCTTAAGCACCGAAACGGTGCTTCTACTGCCGGGGGTGATGAGAGGGTGTGGAGAGGGTGATGCTGCCGGGGATGAAGAAAGGGTGTTGGGTATCAGGAGCGGCAGAAGACTATCGTCTTTCGACGTCATTTGCAGCGAAGCAAGCAGATATGCGGCGAATTTTTTTTTTATATAATGCGCAGGACTCTGCTACTCAGTAACCGTAGCAGTAACGAACCGTTCAGAGCGAGTGTGTTCAAGTTCAGGTCAAGTCTGTAATGGCACGTCACCGGAACGGTCACGTGAGACAGACCAAACTCAGAATGCTGGGTGAGTTGATATTCTATGCGGACCAAGAATAGCGCGAAAACAAGAAAGAATCTGCAGCTGCTAGTGTGTCGTGTTTCTTTCTCGGCCCTTGTTTTTCGCGCTATTCTTCGTCAGAATAAACTGCAAAATGCACTAGCAATGACAACTTCTTCCAAATATAAAATAATAAGTGATTCAATCCATGACCACCTTGTTATATTCACGCTAAAGGACGCATCTCACCAAAGGCGCAAAAAATCCTCCAGGCTGGTTTCGATGGAGACCGATTCAGGGGAATAAAAACCATCTGGGCACCGGCCCACTCTGGCCTGCCAGGCAACGCGAATGCGCATGACGCGGCTCGAGGTTTTTCAGACCGAGACGACGTCACCAACACCAACACAGACGCATTCGCAATCCGCCGGTCGAGTAGAGATAGGCTGGTGTCCCACAGGGAAATCATAGATCATGACAGACTAGCCAGGGCTAGATACCTGGCAGCGCATTACTCGTTAAACAGGTGGCAATCGGTGGGTTGGCGGCTAATACAAACCAACGCACTCCCCATTGCCTTCAGTCACTATCACCCAGTCGTATACACAGACATATGTAAGCATTGTAACAAGAGAGCAGACCTTCAACACATAATCTGGGCATGTCCAAAGAAACAATATAATAACAATAACAGGTCAGCAACACAACCCCTAACTTTAATAATAAAAGATGAGGAGCGATGAGAGACTGTGCTGCTCACATGGATGTTCAAGCAAGACAAGTCCACATGACTGAAGACGCCAGGCTTCTAGTCGTTACCCCCTCCTCATTTTGGGCAAAATAAAGTTATCTCGCAAGAGCGAGCCTCGTTTGATTGCACACACCCCCCTCCGTGTTTTAATTCGCGCAGTGCCAAGCGTGCGTGCTGTCCCTGCTGTCCTCGGTGTTCGCCATCGTCATGGGTCTCGCCTCCGACGACGCCTTCCGGCTCGACCAAGCTCTGTTTGTGGCAGCATCCAGCATGGCTACCGCCGCCGTCGCCAGCTTCCTACTGGGTGCGTCATTCGGTCGGTTCTTCGTAGATACTGAGCGCGTCAAGAACGAACGTAGGGTATATTATTTTGGAGGTGTTGGCAAGGCCTGGCTGTCCCAGCGCGTGCGTGCAGTTAGTCGTCGCCAAGTGTGTGCGGCTGTGTTGGAAGGAAGGCTGGAATACCGGTGGCCTAAAAGTAGGCAAAAGACACAAAGGACAAGACGATTATTTAACATAGTATAGAGACATTTAAGTGCCACACTGATATCAGGCAGAGAAAATGAGCACTAGAAACAAAGATAACGAGCTTCGGTAACGTCGAGTTGTATACAAACAAAATCCATACAAGTTCTCAACAAGGCCTCTCGAACATCTCATTGAGAACCGACTCCTCCAACAACAGGCAGTAAAATGGTGGACGGCTGCTTGGCTTAGGAGAGAAAACTGTGCGATATTTATTTATTTTATATAATATACGCTTAGGGACATATGGTTATAACGAGGAGACGGCTTAAAAAATATTAACACTAAAAATAACAAGTGCAGTGAGCTTTGGTAATAGCATAAAGATACTCCTAATTGAACAGTGTTAGCAAATGTTTCATGTAATAGTTTGTTATCGGTAATGGCTACGGCACTCGGGAGAAGGTGCTTCCATTCCTGTCAAGTACGGGGGAGGAAAGACTGCGTCAATCAATTCCAGCCTTACTTCGATGATAGATGTTGTTTTGAAACATACTGTGGCCGCAGTATGGTAGGATGGGAAATGTTATGAAGCAACCATTGCGACGTGGGACAAGTGATAGGCTAGCTTTTATCGAGGTTATACTCTCGGTTAGATTATAGTTTGAAAGCATGAAGCGAACAGAATTATTCTGTACTGATTCATGTGCAATAATTAGATTGATGTGATTAGGATCCCATATCGCTGATGCATATACAAGTTTGGAGCGTATTAGTGCCTTGCAGAGTAGTAACCTTAAAGTAGACGGTGCTTTAATATGTTACGCCGTAAGTACCCGATTATGCGATTGGCATTGTTGAGAATGTTCTCTAGATGAATTGTCCAAGTTGTGATGTGTCCAAGTTGTGATGTCCAAGTTGTCCAAGTTGTGATGTGTCCATGAACTGTCCAAGTTGTGATGTGCATATCGAGATATATATATGACGGGGCAAAATCTAAAGGGACATAGTTAAGATGCTAAGCGCAAGGTTTAGGATTAGCTCTGGATGCGTACATCATTTTGCATTTGTTAATATTTAGTTCGATTAGTCACTACACGCACTAATCAACTATATTGTTCAAATCAGATTAAAGTGTTTTAGTATCGTCAGCACGAGCGATTCACTGGAAGATAACACAATCATCAGCGAACAAGTGTGTGTCAGAGGATAATGCAGCAGTAAGATCATGAATGTAAATAAGAACAAATAGGGACCTCACATAAGGTCCTTGTGGTACAGCTGATTTAACTTGAGTGAGTTGACAGTTATGACCATTAGACGTAATGAACTGGAAGTGATTAGTAAGAAAATGTTGAATCGATTTCAAGAGCTTAGGTTCGATAATGAGCAAGCTTCGTTCAAAAAGAAGTCAGTTGTGGCATACCTTGTGAAAATGCTTTGGTAAAATACAAGTGTCGGCGCAGGATTCTCGACGTATAAAGAATCTGCTCAAAAATTGGAGTCTGGGAAATAAGCATAACGAACTGCGTTTGTTCGCCGGCGTCACCGTACTTCCCTGCAGGAGATTAGCTGAGAATCACTAGACACACGGCAAGCGTTTACGTGTCGTCACTCGAGTAGCGCGTCACTCCTGGAAGCTCACTCTCATTATGCAAGCACCGCCATCAACTCCGTATCATTGTAAGAATTATTTCTCCTCCAAATCTCTTCATTCTGTCCGATCGAGTGACCGATTATGGAGATAGCGGTGGCATGGCTTCTTGCGACCAATTTACGAAAAGCAAAAAAAGAGTTGTTGGAAAATGAAAACGCTCAGATGTTCGCTAAGTTGGTGTTGTAAGTATGCACCACACTCAGGACGGCCTCAGAGTAAATCAGAAAATAATCAATAAATCAGACCCGGCAGCAAATCAGAAAGTAAGATTCCAAAGAACCACTCGAACACACCGCACAAACGCGGTGACTAACCATAACGCAAGACGCCCGCGGTAAGGAATCTCATGCATTGCGTTGAGGGGCTGTCTACGTTCGGAGGCCAATTAGCTAGCACCGGTGAAAACGGCGAGATCGAGCCGTGCGTATTTTGTTTTCACAACTGCAAAATTTATGGTTGCGGTGTTTCTACCGAGAATTTCTAAGATATTCAAGCAAATCTCTCTGATCTTTCTATGGCCTGATCGAGTACATTCTTCCTTACATTATTATGAGTATGTACAAGGTAAGGTTACTTTAAACCGATGTGTAGACAACATGCCTAAAGTTATCTTCTTAACATATATAAATCCTATATAATCCTACATATATAAATAAAACCTGTATAAATCTTATTGAACATTTCATGCAATTCCAACACAAACCTAACTCAAATCTTTGACATCCCACCACCTATTTCTCAGGTTTAGAGGCATGCTTACGTTGTAGATAGCCTCTCTGACGGAGGCTATCTTACAGAGGGCTATGACTTGTCATATATGTTATGGCTTGGCGCAAAACGCGCCTACTGTTTCTAAAATTCCTTTGCTGTTGTCGCCAGTTCTGTATAGTGAAAGCGCGCGGCAATCTGCGTGCACGAGCACCAGCGAGCACTTGCGGACGAGTTGTACCGGTAATGAATTTTACCATTCTGCAGTGCGTTATAATTTGCGCATCGTCGTTTTTTTTTTTTTTTTTTTTGTGCGTGAAAGTCACGTAGCCTACAACTGCGGCTTCAATGGCCGACTCTCCCACATGCGACCACTGCAATTGTGATGAAACAATCGAGCGCGTTGTCTTCCACTGCACGGCCTTCGATGTCCAGCGTCCGTCTCGTGTGCTCAACTTAACTGGACGGTCGACCCTTTCCAGGGGCCTGGCCTCACCCGTCATCAACGCAGCCAGCTACACACGCTCTGATGGCTATATATCAACAGACCAGAGAAGTCATTTCCCCTGTGCAGGGTAGCCAACCGTCTAGTCCCGTAGTTGAGGGCCAGTAATCGAATCCCCCAGCTCGTGCTCAGCCGCACAACTAACGCTACCGTCGTCGTGATTCGAGTGTTGCTTGTCTTTCTGAGCACAAGTTCGCGCAATATTACATTCTAAAAGGAAATGGTTATGCGCAAACAAAACACGGACACAGTAATGGACACGGACGAGCGGAAACTTTCAACTTTCAAACTTTTACTGATTACATTCTCAACTCGCACTTTTGGCAGTGTTTGGTTCTCCGCCGTCATTGCAACCGACAGTAATTCACTTTTAGTTACACTGATAACTTTTCTGCAAGTGGGTCCGGTGGCGGCGTGGTGCTCCAACTACTACGCAGTTCAGTGGGGAATTGCTCTGTTGTTCTTATTATATCACCGAATCACTCGTTACGTGGAAGTGTTCCTTTCCTAGTTGCTTTCTTTCGATGACTATATCGGTAGCCAGTCACATGGCATCGTGACATTGGTGTCACGATGCCTTACTTCGAGGGCCTACTGGTTTATAATGACTTGGAAACCCGTGGAAGTTACCATGTTCCTAAAGTAAAAAGAAACAATGATTGTGGTGTTAGGCACGTGTCCCCTTCAACACATTGTGACACAGGCATTGTTTATCACATTCCACTCGAGTGCGGTAAAGCTTATATTGGCAGGTGCCTCAATATTAGACTAAACTAACATCACCATTGACGAACAATCCCAATGCTTCACATCTGGCCTCGCTTTGTTTTACGTGCGCTTGTAGTTATCCTAGAGGAACAGACAGCGAAGATGACAAAGAGGTGGAAGACGAAGAGAAGGAAGACATGGAGCACCGTAATGGCAGCTGACTAGTGTAATTAAAGTCTTGAAGGCTTTTACCGTGTGTTGGAACTTTATATTTGGCGCAGCCGACAACAGCAACCAGATGTGGGTTACATTCTACCTCGCAAGACGGGACGGCCGCCCCATCGTCACGGGCTATGCTTTGGAAGGTGAGAACTTCGTTGCGGTGCCGGAAGAACTAACTTCACCTGGCCTACTCGAAACCATCAGCGACGTCACCGAAGGAGTTACCGTGAAAATTGACATGGAATTCGCGGAACTTGAATCTATGAGGAAACAAATCGAGAAATAAGTGTGACGCTCAAGGCGACACAGATCGAAACGCTCGGCCGCCTCTCCAAGGCATATTGAGTGCGATGGCACAATTAACGCAAACGCAAATGCAGCAAATGAAACAACAGCAAGGAATTTTGAATATACTTGCCACTGGCGCGACACGTCGAGAGACAGTTAAGCCGGAAATGTTTGATGGTAGCACGGATGGTGCCGTTTCCTGGATTGATTTTGTAGCTACACTGGCCTAGCCAAGCCCGTTTCGCGCGGCACATCAAGAGACGTGCTGCGCATGCGCAAGGATCAGTGATGTCACACGGCTTGCGCACCGGAGCCACCGGACCCGGCACCTCTCGCGCACTCCGCCGCCGCCGCGCGCGACTCACCGCCGCCGGTCTGCGCATTCCAGAGGAGTGACGTCGTAGCCGTGGTAGACGCACTGGCGCCGGCGCTCGCTGTGCAGTCGCCGTCTGACACTGCGCTTGAGCCGCTGCGCTTCTGACTGGCGTTTGCCAGTGTGGTATAGCCATGGAGAAGGAGAGCGCAAATGCTGCTCAACAGCGCAGAAGAACGGAGAAGCTTGAATCATCGGATCCCGAAGTAGTTGCCTGGCAATTAGCGGTTGAGCGTAGAACAATTCCGTTAAAGACACCATAGACGTAGAGGCTACGTGTATACCTAGTCGGGCGGCAAGTGAACTGTGTGTGGTGGCTGGTGACTTCAATCGTGCTCCAGACTCTCTTTGTGTTCCTTTGAAGGACAAGTTTAACCTCGACTTAGCCAGTCTTCCAACAGCACAGACGACCCAATAGGGAAGCACCATTGATCTTGTCTATCAGAGACAGACAGACAGACAACTCCAAATACTGTGTTGGGGCCATAGAGACGGCAGCGTGTTACTTCACTGATCACCGAGCCGTCTTTGTGGCAATAGAGAAGCAACGTGACGTTGAGCAAAAATAAATATACATGTGCCACATAATACGTATACCGCGTGTGTGTCATTGGAGCAGCAGTAAGCATGACAATCAAGCTAATCCTTGACAATCTAGACAACCAGGAAAGCTAAGAATAATCAGCTGAACCTTTGCTAACGCTACGTATATCCTGGCATAGCCGAGCTAAGCCACTGCAACTTTTTTTTTCAGTACGCGTGCGAGCAGAACCACTGGTTAAGTGACTCTGATCGGATACTTCACATGCGCCCGTACCTATGTGGCAACGCTAAAAAGTGGTATGATCTGCGCGTCACAAAACATATGAAAGAATCATGGGACACGTGGAAAAATAGTTTTATTCGGGCATATCAAATGAACCCAGTCCACTTGCGGGACCAAGCAATTTTTTACAAGCAGAGAGACGGCAATTTGCTGGACTATTATTTTGAGAAGAGGCGCCTACTGCGATTGGCGGATCCCACGCTTCCAGATTCCTCTGTCGTGCCACTAGTGATACACGGGATGACAAAAGATTGCCAGCGACAAGTCCAGGTTAAAGCACCGTCCACTTCCGAGGAGCTTCTCTACTGCTTACAATATGTGTCGTTCGAGTCCCGGCCTCGCGAGATGCAACATAAATCGAACAGGGAATGGTCACAGAACAGAAGAGAAGATTATTCTGCCAACAGGAGTTATCACAACCCTAGTCATGGGGACTCCGCTGGGAAGATACTCGGAAAATCCACGAATTTCAGGACGTCTGAGACGCAGGAGACAATATTTCTTGTGAAATCGAACATTTTGTTTGTCCCAATGATCGTGAATAATACGGAGGTGCCCGCGGTCATTGATACAGGTGCCTCGGTCAGTCTCATTAATGAGAAAAGAGTTGACAAAAATGAAATCTTTGCCGGGAGAGCTGTCAAAGTTCAAGGCTATGACGGCAACTGTCGAGAGATAAAAAAATGGACGGATGCAAAAGTGAAATTCAGAGATCTAGAGCTCACCATGAGGAGCCTTGTCATGTCAGGAGTGGAGTTAGATTTCCTTTTATCAAGGCCTGACATGAAACTATTCAAGATGAATATTCTGTGGAACGACATTATCACCACCGAGCATTCCAACCTCATTCAGACGCAAGATAGGTCAGTCACAAGTTCCCACGAGGTTTCGCTGAAATTCCCAGAACTTCTGTATGTCGGCACCTATCCCCCCGCAACGACTGCAATCGAAGTGCCGTTCAATCTTCGAGACAAAAGTGTTGTGAGGAAGAAAGCCTATGGGTTAAGCCACGAAAAAAAAAGTATGGCTTAAACAGGAGCTAAAGGAATGTTGGATTCTGGTATCATCAGACCTTCTACCTCTCCGTTTGCCTCACCCATTACCATAGTGCCAAAAGACGACGGATCCTATCGCTTGTGCACTGATTACCGGCTTATCAACCGGCAAACAGATTTGTTCCCATTCCCGATGCCACGAATCGACGAAATAATTGACGAGACCGGTGGGTGTCAATGGTTTTCCAGGATAGACCTATGTAAAGGCTATTGGCAAGTACCACTCAAAGAGGAAACTAAGATGTTCACTGCGTTTTTTACACCTTTCGACATCTACGAATATAACCGGCTGCCATTTGGGTGAAAAAACTAAGGCGCCTGGTTCCAGAAAATGATGAACTCTGTTCTCCAAGAATTTAATGGCAAATTTTGTAGTCTGTATGTCGACGACATACTCGTCTATTCAAGAACAAGAGATGACCACATTAGTCATCTATCAATGGTTCTAGATGCATTGAGCAGGGCACAGCTTAAGATCAACTTAAGAAAGAGTGAATTCTTCTCCCAGAGGGTTGTTTTTCTTAGCAGGGTATTTGATGGGAAGACAAAAAGTACCAAAGAAGAAAGTGTCCAGCGCATCAAGAGTCTCGTCAAGCCCTTTGATCTGCACTCTCTTCGAGTATTTTTAGGCCTTGCCGGGCATTTCCGGGCCTTCATAAAGGATTATGCAACAAAGACAAAATGTCTCACTGCCCTTACCCAAAAAGAGGTGCCATTTGTGTGCTCTGAAGACTGCGAGCGGTGTTACGCAGAACTTGTTGAAATTATTTCTTCAGACCCTGTCCTGACGCTCCCAGACTTTAACCTGCCATTTGAACTGTACACTGATGCCTCTCATTATGGTACAGGAGCCGTTCTTTATCAAAGACCTGTCAACAAGCCTGTTGCGAAACAATTGCAAGTGATAGGATATTTTTCTTACACATTTACCAAGGCCCAAGCAAACTATGCTACAACGGAAAAGGAAGCATTGGCTGTAGTTATGGCGCTCAAGTATTTTAGAAGTTATTTGGAAGGAAGAAGCTTCAAATTGTTTAAAGATAACCAAGCCCTGACTCACCTTTTGCAACTCACTCAGCCAAAAGGTAGAGTGGCAAGATGGGTGAGTGAAATTCAGCAGTACACTTTCGAGGTAGCGCATCGCCCTGGACAAAAGCATCAGGACGCAGATGCTCTGTCTAGACTTCATGTACCAAGAGAAGTTACCCATGAAGAAGTGAATATGAGCAAATTGTGGGAAGGAACGCAAGACCTGAAGATGCAAAACGGGAAGCTAGAAGTGCCCGAAACAGCGATACCGACCATACTGCGACTCTACCACGACAGTCCGGAGTCGGGAGGCCATGATGGATTCACTAAAACATACAGAAAGCTAACGCAAAGATTCACTTGGAAAGGCATGAAGACAGATGTCGCTAACTACATAAAAACGTGCCACAACTGCCAACTTTGCAAAGCTAATTTCAGACCACGTGTAAACAAAATGGTCACTCCAGAATACTCGAATGTGCCCTTCGAAGTACTACATCTCGATTTTGCTGAACTCAAAAAGAAGGGTGAGGGGGTCAAAAAGACGCAAGCATTCCTCGTTGCAGTGGACGAGTGTACGCGGTTCGTGGCTGCTAAAGCTGGCAGAGAAGATGCGAACTGTGTAACTTCTTTTCTAGAGAGGGATATGTTCTCCAATGTTAAGGTGATCGTTGAGGACAACGGACCGGCATTCCGAAGCGAAAAACTTCGCTGTTGGGCTGCAGCAAGAGGCGTCGAGCTGCGTTTTCCAGAACCTTATCAGAAATTCGGGACTTAAAGACATTCCTATCTTTATACCCCAACTTCAAAGGCGGGTGGAAGTGCGCTCTGGAAGCAGCTGTTCGTCACCATAACCGATCTCACACTGCAGCATTGGGATGTAGCCCTTACTTCGCCGCTTTCCAAAAACCCTGTTGGTTACCTGCGGACAAAGAACTCGATATAGTTGACAAAATAACACTTTGCGAAAAGCAACTGGATTTGAACCAGAAAGAAAAGCATCGTAAAACTATGAAAAAGAACTTCGACAAACGTCACCAGTACACGATACCCAATATTGAACCAGGAGATATGGTGCTGGTTCGAAAGGGCTTGGATTCAAAATGCCCCTTTATAGGCCCATATTCAGTATTGAAAACAGTGAAGCACCAAGGGATTCTCAAGACCGTGTATTATCAAGGACCCCGAGGAAACACAGAGGAGGCCTCGATTGCTAATATCCTTCAATATCATCCCAGGAGAGATGATAATGGAAGCCCGGGAGGATGTAGTGATCCTAGAGGAACAGACAGCGAAGATGACAAAGAGGTGGAAGAAGAAGAGAAGGAAGACATGGAGCACCGTAATGGCAGCTGACTAGTGTAATTAAAGTCTTGAAGGCTTTTACCGTGTGTTGGAACTTTATAACTAACATCACCATTGACGAACAATCCCAATGCTTCACATCTGGCCTCGCTTTGTTTTACGTGCGCTTGAAAATCATTGTTTCAGGACACAAAAGCCCTTTCTAGACACAAATGCCAAACTACACGCGAAATAATTGAGGCATTTCACATAAAAAGACGAGGAGAAACTTGTGTTAGCCAGGTATCAATATTTAGTTAGACAGTAGTAGCCCCGTTTACATGAATGCGACAGTGGCGCATCGCATTTCCAAGCGCATTTGGGAAAGGCGATGCGACGCCGTGTAGCGACGTTGTCGTTAGAGGCCCGCCCCCCTCGGCTCTCGCTTGCTTCTCGGTAGCGTCTTCGCGGTTGTCATCGAAGGTATTGTTAGACGCCCCCGCCTCCGTTCTTCCCTCTCAGTAGCGTCGCCTCTCAGTAGCTTCGCGGTTGTCATCGAAGGTCTTGTTAGGCGCCCCCGCCTCCGTTCTTCCCTCTCAGTAGCGTCGCCTCTCAGTAGCTTCGCGGTTGTCATCGAAGGTATTGTTAGACGCCCCCGCCTCCGTTCTTCCCTCTCAGTAGCGTCGCCTCTCAGTAGCTTCGCGGTTGTCATCGAAGGTATTGTTAGACGCCCCCGCCTCCGTTCTTCCCTCTCAGTAGCGTCGCCTCTCAGTAGCTTCGCGGTTGTCATCGAAGGTATTGTTAGACGCCCCCGCCTCCGTTCTTCCCTCTCAGTAGCGTCGCCTCTCAGTAGCTTCGCGGTTGTCATCGAAGGTATTGTTAGACGCCCCCGCCTCCGTTCTTCCCTCTCAGTAGCGTCGCCTCTCAGTAGCTTCGCGGTTGTCATCGAAGGTATTGTTAGACGCCCCCGCCTCCGTTCTTCCCTCTCAGTAGCGTCGCCTCTCAGTAGCTTCGCGGTTGTCATCGAAGGTCTTGTTAGACGCCCCCGCCTCCGTTCTTCCCTCTCAGTAGCGTCGCCTCTCAGTAGCTTCGCGGTTGTCATCGAAGGTATTGTTAGACGCCCCCGCCTCCGTTCTTCCCTCTCAGTAGCGTCGCCTCTCAGTAGCTTCGCGGTTGTCATCGAAGGTATTGTTAGACGCCCCCGCCTCCGTTCTTCCCTCTCAGTAGCGTCGCCTCTCAGTAGCTTCGCGGTTGTCATCGAAGGTATTGTTAGACGCCCCCGCCTCCGTTCTTCCCTCTCAGTAGCGTCGCCTCTCAGTAGCTTCGCGGTTGTCATCGAAGGTATTGTTAGACGCCCCCGCCTCCGTTCTTCCCTCTCAGTAGCGTCGCCTCTCAGTAGCTTCGCGGTTGTCATCGAAGGTATTGTTAGACGCCCCCGCCTCCGTTCTTCCCTCTCAGTAGCGTCGCCTCTCAGTAGCTTCGCGGTTGTCATCGAAGGTATTGTTAGACGCCCCCGCCTCCGTTCTTCCCTCTCAGTAGCGTCGCCTCTCAGTAGCTTCGCGGTTGTCATCGAAGGTATTGTTAGACGCCCCCGCCTCCGTTCTTCCCTCTCAGTAGCGTCGCCTCTCAGTAGCTTCGCGGTTGTCATCGAAGGTATTGTTAGACGCCCCCGCCTCCGTTCTTCCCTCTCAGTAGCGTCGCCTCTCAGTAGCTTCGCGGTTGTCATCGAAGGTATTGTTAGACGCCCCCGCCTCCGTTCTTCCCTCTCAGTAGCGTCGCCTCTCAGTAGCTTCGCGGTTGTCATCGAAGGTATTGTTAGACGCCCCCGCCTCCGTTCTTCCCTCTCAGTAGCGTCGCCTCTCAGTAGCTTCGCGGTTGTCATCGAAGGTATTGTTAGACGCCCCCGCCTCCGTTCTTCCCTCTCAGTAGCGTCGCCTCTCAGTAGCTTCGCGGTTGTCATCGAAGGTATTGTTAGACGCCCCCGCCTCCGTTCTTCCCTCTCAGTAGCGTCGCCTCTCAGTAGCTTCGCGGTTGTCATCGAAGGTATTGTTAGACGCCCCCGCCTCCGTTCTTCCCTCTCAGTAGCGTCGCCTCTCAGTAGCTTCGCGGTTGTCATCGAAGGTATTGTTAGACGCCCCCGCCTCCGTTCTTCCCTCTCAGTAGCGTCGCCTCTCAGTAGCTTCGCGGTTGTCATCGAAGGTATTGTTAGACGCCCCCGCCTCCGTTCTTCCCTCTCAGTAGCGTCGCCTCTCAGTAGCTTCGCGGTTGTCATCGAAGGTATTGTTAGACGCCCCCGCCTCCGTTCTTCCCTCTCAGTAGCGTCGCCTCTCAGTAGCTTCGCGGTTGTCATCGAAGGTATTGTTAGACGCCCCCGCCTCCGTTCTTCCCTCTCAGTAGCGTCGCCTCTCAGTAGCTTCGCGGTTGTCATCGAAGGTATTGTTAGACGCCCCCGCCTCCGTTCTTCCCTCTCAGTAGCGTCGCCTCTCAGTAGCTTCGCGGTTGTCATCGAAGGTATTGTTAGACGCCCCCGCCTCCGTTCTTCCCTCTCAGTAGCGTCGCCTCTCAGTAGCTTCGCGGTTGTCATCGAAGGTATTGTTAGACGCCCCCGCCTCCGTTCTTCCCTCTCAGTAGCGTCGCCTCTCAGTAGCTTCGCGGTTGTCATCGAAGGTATTGTTAGACGCCCCCGCCTCCGTTCTTCCCTCTCAGTAGCGTCGCCTCTCAGTAGCTTCGCGGTTGTCATCGAAGGTATTGTTAGACGCCCCCGCCTCCGTTCTTCCCTCTCAGTAGCGTCGCCTCTCAGTAGCTTCGCGGTTGTCATCGAAGGTATTGTTAGACGCCCCCGCCTCCGTTCTTCCCTCTCAGTAGCGTCGCCTCTCAGTAGCTTCGCGGTTGTCATCGAAGGTATTGTTAGACGCCCCCGCCTCCGTTCTTCCCTCTCAGTAGCGTCGCCTCTCAGTAGCTTCGCGGTTGTCATCGAAGGTATTGTTAGACGCCCCCGCCTCCGTTCTTCCCTCTCAGTAGCGTCGCCTCTCAGTAGCTTCGCGGTTGTCATCGAAGGTATTGTTAGACGCCCCCGCCTCCGTTCTTCCCTCTCAGTAGCGTCGCCTCTCAGTAGCTTCGCGGTTGTCATCGAAGGTATTGTTAGACGCCCCCGCCTCCGTTCTTCCCTCTCAGTAGCGTCGCCTCTCAGTAGCTTCGCGGTTGTCATCGAAGGTATTGTTAGACGCCCCCGCCTCCGTTCTTCCCTCTCAGTAGCGTCGCCTCTCAGTAGCTTCGCGGTTGTCATCGAAGGTATTGTTAGACGCCCCCGCCTCCGTTCTTCCCTCTCAGTAGCGTCGCCTCTCAGTAGCTTCGCGGTTGTCATCGAAGGTATTGTTAGACGCCCCCGCCTCCGTTCTTCCCTCTCAGTAGCGTCGCCTCTCAGTAGCTTCGCGGTTGTCATCGAAGGTATTGTTAGACGCCCCCGCCTCCGTTCTTCCCTCTCAGTAGCGTCGCCTCTCAGTAGCTTCGCGGTTGTCATCGAAGGTCTTGTTAGACGCCCCCGCCTCCGTTCTTCCCTCTCAGTAGCGTCGCCTCTCAGTAGCTTCGCGGTTGTCATCGAAGGTATTGTTAGACGCCCCCGCCTCCGTTCTTCCCTCTCAGTAGCGTCGCCTCTCAGTAGCTTCGCGGTTGTCATCGAAGGTATTGTTAGACGCCCCCGCCTCCGTTCTTCCCTCTCAGTAGCGTCGCCTCTCAGTAGCTTCGCGGTTGTCATCGAAGGTATTGTTAGACGCCCCCGCCTCCGTTCTTCCCTCTCAGTAGCGTCGCCTCTCAGTAGCTTCGCGGTTGTCATCGAAGGTCTTGTTAGGCGCCCCCGCCTCCGTTCTTCCCTCTCAGTAGCGTCGCCTCTCAGTAGCTTCGCGGTTGTCATCGAAGGTCTTGTTAGGCGCCCCCGCCTCCGCTCTCGACGATCCTGCGTTTACATGCTCCGCGAGAGTCGACTCGCGCCCGTAAATCTACCCTCGCCTGGCGCATTAATGCAATGCGCCTTCCTAGCGTATTACCGCTGTTTACATGAATGCGATGCGCTAGAAATGCGATGCGATGCGACACTGTCGCATTCATGTAAACGGGGCTAGTGAATTTCAATATTTGCTCATTACGTGCGTCAGTGCTAAGTAGTGCTTTTTCTTGTTTGCATTTTTGCGGCTTCACCATATTCTGATTTGTTTTATCTCTAACTGTTATCCTGTTATCCTATCACCCATATATGTTGTTCTTTCCAGTAAAGATTTAGTTTTGAGTTAGCGCTTGTCCTGTCTTCTTCTGCCACCATTCGTGTTCTTTCGCGCTTAAACCAAGAATATGTAACCATAAAAAAAGTGAGAGATACAAAGACGGTAAATTGAATGCAAAGGATGAAAACAAAGAAGACCACGGAGATTTGTAAAAACGGCACGAAAGAAATCGGGGGAGAAAGTCTGTACGATAACACGAAGGGCAGTGCCTTGCTATTTGATGCGCGAGCTGGATGCTTAAGAACAAAAATATACCGGGGCAAATAATCGCATCAGGATGAGGTGTGTGTGCGTGTGCTGCAGCAAGAATCCGGAGGCAACTCAGCATATCATAATGGAATGCCGAGGTATCCCGTAGGAAACGTCCACCTTCCAGAAGTGCTGGAATTTAAAGCGGGCGGAAGTATTAACCGGTCAGCAGTCCAGATAAGCAAGAGAGAGTATTGGTGGAAAAAAGCAGGGAAGATATTGATACTACCAGATCTGTTTCAGTTTTCGGTAGTGATACAAGGTAGCTGCAGAGGTGTTAAGGAAGATAGAAACGATTAAAGAGACATATAGACAAAATGCTAGATTGATAAATATTGTCACGGTGCCACGAGAGGGACAAAGAAGACGATCACCAGCACGACGAAAGACACAACGTAGTGGGGCTCACCTAACGTTCCGCCATACTGGTTGTACCGGCTATATATTCTGCAAAGTAAACACGATCCCATTAAACCTTACTCAGCCCGTTTCTTTTTTTTTTTGGAGATGCTGGGTATTGCACAAGACGGTACACCACAGCGGGCTTGACCTCGGCCGTCCTACCATGCTGACTGACTACCAGGCCGCCGAGTCAAGCACGGCGTCAGCACCCGGTGCATCCGGGCCGTCAGCACCCGCGACACCGCAACCGCCAGTCGTCTTGACCCATCCGCGCAACCTTCTCTGGTAACGGCACCGACAAAGTCGACATCGAAGAATGGCTTTGTATATACGAACGCGTCGCTGCACACAACCGATGGGGCCCAACAGTGATTCTCGCAAATCTTCTCTTCTACCTCCAGGGCACGCACCTGGTACGACACACATGACGAAGAGCTGGCCAGTTGGAACGTATGCAAGCAAAAACTTCGCGACCTCTTCGGCAAGGTCGCTGGTCGCAAGTGCGCCGCTGCGAAAGACTTATCCTGTCGAACTCAGACAGCTACTGAGTCGTACGTTGCGTACATCCTTGATGTCCTAGCTCTTTGTCGCCGCGTCGATTCCAGTATGCCCAAAGCTGACAAACTGAGGCACATTCTGAAAGGCATCGCCGATAATGCGTTTAACTTGCTCGTTTTTAAAGACTGCTCGACGGTAGACGAAATTATTCGTGAGTGCAGACGTTTCGATGACGCAAAAAGTCGTTGCATCGCCGGACAGTTCGTGCGGCTTGACAACAACGCCGCAACGTCGTTGTGCGAAGACGCTCATTCGGCACTTGAATCGTCCACTACGGATAGCGTTGTCCGAATTGTGCGGTGCGAAATCGAGGCTGCGTCGCCATCTTCTTTCTCGCGCCCTTCGGAAGACATTCAATCGACCATCTCCCTCATCCACGCAGTTGTCCGCAAAGAACTGGCCAGCGCAGGAATTCAACCCGTGTGCTCCATATCACGCCCTCCGGTTATAGCCCTGCCCCTCTTGATCGACCTGAACGACGTTTCGACGCTATCGAGATCCGGCCCAATGGCGAACACCAGAGGACAAGCCTATATGCTTCTATTGTAGTGCCATGAGGCACATTTCTCGCTATTGCCGTTATCGTCAGCCCTCGTGTTCACGCTCCACGTTTTACTACCGTCACAGTGACAACCAGCGCCAGCCATTTCATGCTCCAAATGACCCGCCATACCGCGGCCCTTCTGCGTCCATCAGACGCTCGAGCCATTCCCCGTCGCCGCACGATCGTCACTCCCTGTATTAGTGCCTTACTTTAGCACGGCGTGTCGTTTCCTCACACCGTAATGACCATATCGGCTAACAAAACTTACCTTCCGCTCCTGGATTTCGGATTCTGCCCTCAGGTATTACCCAAAGGGATCTGTCTCGCCATACTTTCGCCGTCGCACGAGTACGACCTTTCTTCCCTCTCGCCTCTCCCGCCTTCCTCCAACTCTTCCGCCGCCTGCAATGCTCATTCCGCAACGTCGCGTCCAGCGCACGACGCCATTACCAAGATGATAGCCCTGGATCTTTCCCCCACACAGACCGCCGATCTACGTCATCTGCTCACCTCTTATTCCGACATTTTGACCTTGACGGTCAGCCTTTGGGACAAACCTCCCTTGTGCAGCATCGCATACATACCGGCGATGCACCGCCTATTCACAGACGGCCATATCGCGTGTCACACGCCGAGCGCCGAGTAATACAATAGGAGTTGGATAGGACGCTTACCAAGCGCATTATTGAACCATCGTCTAGCCTGTGGGCTTCTCCTGTTGTCTTGATAAAGAAAGGACACCTGGCGATTCTGTACATATTACCGCCATCTAAACAAGATAACAAAGACGGATGTCTATCCACTGCCACGCATAGACGACGCATTGGATTGACTACACGATGTGACGTATTTTTCATCGATAGACCTGCGCTCCGGTTACTGGCAGATTATCTTCGGCGACATGGACCCTGAGAAGACCGCATTTGTTACGCCAGATGGTCTTTATCAGTTTCGAGTCATGCCGTGCGGCTTGTGCAACGCTCCAGCCACCTTGATGGACACGCTCTTGCACAGCTTTAAGTGGTCTATATGCCTTTGTTACCTCGACGACAAAATCGTGTTCTCACCGACCTTCGCGACACACCTTGAACGCCATTCGTCTATTCTTTCCGACTTCCGGTCTGCTGGGCTACAATTAAATACTTCGAAGTGCCACTTTGGCCGCCGCCAAATTACTATCCTCTCGGTCATCTCGTGGACTCATCTGGCGTCCGCCCGATCCCGCCAAAGTTCGTGCTGTTCTCGATTTTCCTGTGCCGACCTGTGCCAAAGACGTCCGCAGCTTTGTAGACTTATGCTCTTATTTCCGTCGATTTGTCAGAAATTTTGCGTACATTGCTCGGCCTCTGACTGACCTTCTGAAGAAAGGCGCCCCCTTTTCAAGGGGTCCTGACCAAGCTGCTGCCTTCCAACGCCTTATCACCCTGCTCACTACTCCGCCAATTCTTACTCACTTTGACCCATCTGCCCCAACAGAGATCCGTACAGATGCTAATGGCTATAGAATTGGTGCTCAGTGTCAATGTGGGCATGACAAAGTTACTGCGTACGCAAGTCGCCTGCTTTCACATGCTGAACTCAATTACTCCATTACAGAGCGCGAGTGCCTCGCACTCGTATGGCCAGTGAGCAAATTCCTACTGTAGTGAGTATGTAGTATGGCCAGTGAGTAAATTCCTGCTGTGGTCGACCTTTCACTGTTACCACGGACCATCACTCTCTCTGTTGGCTCTCGACACTTGAAGATCCAACTGGGTGTCTAGGTCGCTGGGCACTACGTCCTCAAGAATTCACCTACACAGTGGTCTACAAGTCCGGTAGACTACACCAGGATGCCGATTGTTTGTTTCGGTACCCCGTCGACGCTCCAGACTCCAATGATTCAACTGCTGGAATATTCACGCTCTCCACCTTCTACTGCATCGGCGAGGAGCAAGCGCGTGATAAGTCCTTGCGCTTCCTCATCAGCCGCCTCCGTTCTGACCCGTCATATCCCTCGCTTAGCTTGTTCCTCGTTTCGGACGGCATCTTATACCGGCGGAATATGCGCACAGAAGGACACGAACTGCTGATAGTCGTTCCCTCTCATCTCCGGGAAACTGTACTCGTGCAACTCCATGATGGCCCCATTGCTGGCCACCTGGGTGTTTCCAGAACCTACGACCGTGTCCGGCGACGATTTTTCTGGCCTGGACTCTACCGTACCGTGCGACGTTATGTCGCTGCTTCCGAACCATGCCAGCTTCGTAAGAAGCCTGCTTAATAATTTGCTTCCGTCTGGAACCCTCCAGCCAATTTATATACCCGCCGAACCGTTTTATCGTGTTGGCCTCGACCTGTTGGGCCTTTTCTCTACCTCCAGAGCTGGAAATAAGTACATAGCCGTTGCAACGTATTATTCAACCCGCTACGCCGTCACATGAACCATCCAGACCAGTTGTGCTACCGACGTCGCAGACTTCCTGCTCCAAGACGTCATCTTGCAGCACGGAGCTCCTCGCCAGCTTCTCAGAGGCTCGGGCCGCTACTTTTTATCTTGGGTTATCGAAGATCTACTTCGCTCTTGTGCCACGAAACACAAGTTCACGACAGCATAGCACCCTCAAACGAACGGCCTCACTGAACGCCTGAACCGAACACTTAGTTACGCTGTTGATGTGCGTCTCCTCAGATCATCGTGACTGGGACGCTGCGGTCCAATTTGTGACGTTCGCCTACAACTTGTCACGTCACGACACCGCTCTCTACCCCCCCCCCCTTCTATCTCCTCTTTGGCCGTGACCCGACATTGCCTTTCGACACGCTCCTGCCCACTGCTCTCGAGTCCCCGTCTGAGTACGCTCGCGAAGCCATAGCTACAGCCGCCCAGGCACGCCAGATTGCCCACAGTCGCCTCTCTGAGTCACACGAAAGACAGAAGTATCTTTATGACAACCGTCATCGTGATGTCCAGTTCTCTAACGGCGACCTCGTCCTCCTTTCGACTCCTTCACGGCGTGTGGGCCTATTGGAAGAAACTGCTATACCGGTACTCTGGCCCTTACCGCGGCGTCCGACAGCTCAGTCATGTCACCTATGACATAGCTCCAGCCGATTCTTCCCCGTCGTCCACGTCATCTGATATCGTCCACGTGGGTCGTCTCAAGCCATACCATGCGGCCGCCATCTAGAAGGCGCCGGGTCGGCGCTTTCGCCACCGGGGGGGGGGGGGGGGGGGTTATGTCACGGTGCCACGAGAGGGACAAAGAAAACGATCACCAGCAAGACGAAAGACACGACGTAGTGGGGCTAACCTAACATTCCGCCATACTGGTTGTACCGGCCATATCTTCTGCAAAGTAAACACGGTCCCATTTCACCTTACTCTACCCGTTTCAATATCGATAGATTAATTGGTTGGCTCAATCGGGCTGGTGACTACATGTCGCCGCCCCGTTTTGAAGGGGGTGTCAATAAATCTCGTCCAACCGAGTGTAGCACGAAGCCGCCAAGGATGTTCTTGAGAAACCTTGCCCTCCTGACTATATCAGATGGTAGAGCCCTGGAAAGGCTAGGGTTCGATCTCCGGACCAGGACGAATTTGGGTGCACTGGGTGGTCGAAATTACGTCGTCCCCGTTACGTAGCTTCTGGACGTTACACCCCAGTAAGTTGATTTTACAGCGAAGCTGTTAAGGGCTCACTCTTCGATGATCGCGTCCAGCAATAGAAAAAAAAAACTCTCATTGGCCGTATGCTGTATGTACGAGTGAAAGCATGCGACGGACGCGCGCTTTCAAGGGGAGCGAACGCACGGCGGAGAGCAAACGCGGCTTCCCAGTGGAAGGGGAGCGGTGGGCATCAAGACACCCTAGACTGTGCGTTCCCGCTCTCCCACTGCGGCGCATGCGCGCAGTCCTGCCGGCCTGTGCCGCCGACTCTCTCTGGGCTCTCGCCTGCCTCCCCCTAACAGTGTCGACAACGGTGTTTAGCCGTTCCGCCACATAGCCAGCGTTTTGACAGTGGTTGTGTGCGGTCACACAAACAACGCGCACAACACAAAGCGCAAAACCGAACGCGCGCGGCATTGGTGACGTGTTTTTGAAGAACGTGCCAACTTTTGCCGTACACCCTTTGGCGGTGTACCGTAGCGACCATAAGGCCATGGTCCCTGTGGTCACTAAATAAATGAAAGCCACCGGATCATATATATTTCTAATTCTTTAATAGTTCAAATAATCAATTACACCATCACATCTTTATGTTCATAAGTGGAAATACATAATTCCAACCGTTGTACAGCTTCGCTGGTCTTCCACTGCACCCCTGTGGAAGGGCTGATAGTTTTTTTTTTCTTATGGAACTTCCGGCGAAATAAATAATGGTTGTCATAAAAAATATTACTAACGTGAAATATTTTGTAATCTTGGGTTGTTGCTGCTCGTGCGGAAAATTAAACCCAATTTAGAGATTCGCGTGTGCAGGATTGCCCAGCAAGAGTTGTATCGTAAAATGTCTGCCTAAGAAGATTCAGTCACTTTGATGCGCAGCCTATGAAAAAAGGTCCCCAGGGGGGTATTCTGTAAGAGTCTGCCTAGTGGACTGTCCACTTCGGCCATTGGCTCCCGCTTCACGATCGCGAATGATACTGGTTGGCACCTTCGCGCTCGTGAAGCGGGAGCCAGTGGCCGAAGTGGACAGGTGGGCTCTTACAGAATACCCCCCGCTCCCCTGCACCGTAGCTGCGGAAAGTAGTGAAGGACTCGATCTGCTCTACCCGTGGACGCAGGGACGGTGATGGTTCTGGTGGTCGCGTATTCTGGCCGCTGCCGCATCAACCCGGACAATGTGGCCACCTCAGTGGTGGACGCACTTGGTGACATGACCACACTGGCCATCCTGGCTGGGTTCTCTACACTCCTATATGGACACATAGGTGAGTATGTGCATTTTGCTATCACAGGAAACGCTTCTGATGACGAAATCATCGGGGTGGGGAATTACCCTTGCTATAAGCAGCATTTCCCTAAAGGCGGAAGGCTGTTAAAGATTCTTACTAAGGCCGATGCACACCCAAGTCCGACTGAACACTCTTCATGCCCGTGAACAACTGCATTGTACTATCGGCCAGAAAAGTAAACGGACCACGGCTCCGGCGGCCAAAGCGGCTGCCTGGCCACAACGGAGCGCTGCTATCTCGTTCCGCTCGCTTGGGTCGAGAGTGCCTTGGGTGACGTTAAGCTTCACCCTCACCCTCGCTCGGTGTCTTGTCACGCTTGATAAAAAGCGTAGTGCGTCGTCCGGTTGCTCTGCTGGTAGCGGTTGCGATGAAAGGGACCGGGCACAGCCGTATTCAACACATGGCGCTGTCGCGCAGTAGCCCACGGCCGCAGGAAGGTGTTCAAAGTGCACAGCAAGCTTCGCCGGTGCGCAAAACACGTGACACCATCTAACTTCGCTAACTCGCTGCACGAAGTTGGGACGGCAAGATTTTGAGCGCGTCGTCAGCGCGTCCCCATCTGCTGGTTTTAAATTCCGTGTCCTCCTATTCTGGCTTCATCTTGCCGTAGAGAAACCTGTTCTCGCGTACAGTTTCCAGTAATCTCCCTATTGGAATCTCCCTAACGATATAGCGAGCGCGCACGCAAAAAGCCACGGAGCGAAAAGCGGACGGCGCCGTCACCACGGGAGTCAAAGCCGGGTGCAATCCGACGTAGCTACGACCACCATGCCTGCGTCGCTGATTGGTCACGTCTGCTTGCCGCAGCCGGAGAACGTCGCAAAAATGGATCTTGGATCCATTCTCTGCACGGCAAGGAAACCTTGACGCGTGTGAGCACAACCGACCGCGCATGTCAGCCTGAGAACGTCAAACGGTGAACGGCAAGCCGCCGTGCCGCTAACGTGAACGTGTCTTCATCACGCAGGCGTCAAAGAGCGTGCGTCAGCCGCTGCTGCGGCGCCTTGCGCAATGTTGCCTACCCGCCGCGGTGGCTTAGTCAGCTAAGGCGTTGCGCTGCTGAGCACGAGGTCGCGGAATCGAATCCCGGCCGCGGCATTTAGATGGAGGCGAAATGCAAAAACGCCCATGTGCTTGCGTTGTAGTGCACGTTAAAGAACCGCAGGTGGTCAAAATTACTCCGGAGCCCTCCACTACGGCGTGCCTCATAATCAGAACTGGTTCTGGCACGTAAAACTCCAGAAAGAAGAAGTAATGTTGCCTAAACTCGAGCAGCAAGGGACGTAGGCGACAGACACTACTATAAAAGGTAAGGTCAATATAGGCAAAAAAGTTGTCGGAGTTTCACCTGAAAGGCGAAGCATCAATTGCGATAGCAAATTTGTAGAGAGCTATACCAACACCACCTAGAACTAGAGAAGGCCAGTGCAAGTCCTCCTCTCCACGGCGCTACGTCACCGAAGTGAGACATGCGGCCGGATCGGCGGGATTTCTGTCACAGCGCCGGCGCAGCACACGCAGCTGCAAAGACAGGCGCGATTTGGCTTGGCTATCGAATGGGGCCAGCACGCGCGTTGAGAAAGGAAAACTGTTTATTGAATGTGGTATCCATGAGGCTTTTTAAAAAGAAAAACATAGGAAAAATTATATACACGTCTATTCGCATCATCGCCCAATTATGTGGTGCAGTACTGAGAGCAGAAATTACTAGATAATGCACGCCCGAATGCAAAGAGTGTTGATGCTAACAGCGTCGGCTTCAGCATCTGGCAACGTTGACACCATTTCGCTGCGACGCTGCTTTTTGTCGTCGGTGTCTTTCTTTGCACTCAGTAGCTCAGCGGTACAGCACAGAACTTTGCTGCCGTGCCGTCGAAAATGCCTGGGTGCTGCTGCGCACCAAACTGTCGGTCAAACTATGCGAACGAACCGCGAGCGCGCGTGTACAGGTTTCCGTCGGACCCCGCACAAAATGCAGCGTGGACGAAGGCTGTGCGACAGGAAAACTTCGTACCTACGAAGTACACAGTGGTAAGCACATGTTCCCTTTTGCTTTTCGCGGTCGTCCTTCTCGTGAGAGCAAGGTTTAGTTGATTGTATTGCGTGATACTTGTATCTCTTACGACGCGCTATACACTTCAAGGAATGAGAACTGAACAGATACTGTTTCAGTGTAATTTTGTTATGCGTTCGTGCTTTGAAGTGTATAATGCAATGCATAGGCCTCAGTTGCGTGTCTGTCTAATCATAAATTTATTTCGCGCAATGTGTTCGACAGTAAAATTGACTACATCAAACAGACGCTGTACAGGGCGTAGTTACGATATATGTGAAGCGTCCGCCATGTATCCAAGTGCAGAATTAACGATGGCTCGCGGCATAACATCCCAAATCGAGATTCGCACAGCGTTCTTCATGGCTGTGTCGTGGTTGCCGTACTGAAGCAGAGATATAAAGCAGCAACTGCCTAAGTCTGTACAAGCGGCTTGCTATACTCGCAGACAACTTTCTGTGGCAATGAAGGGAAAGCTACGGGCGCGTGGATGCGGCAGCGTTTGACAGTGGTTTTGGTTGCTCGGAACAGACGCTGAATCGACGCAGCTTCCACTGCGTCTGTTTCGCGTTTGCCCAGACGCGGAAGCCGCAAAATAAGTGAACTTTTACACTCAGTGGTGTGTTCTGCCTTATTTAACTGTGGCTCATAAGCAGTTTGTTTTCTCTTTCTCAGTCTAAGCCAACGTGGATTAAAACGCGGGATTCTTTTCAGAAGCGCTCTCACTTGTGCGCGCTTTGCCTCCGTAGCTTTCCCTTTATTGCCACAGAAAGTTGTCCGCGAGTATAGGATCTTATAATTCTGTAAAACGTCACTTTCGTCTTATACCTTGTCCTTGTGCTTGCGTTGCAGGTCTGTGAGCACCACTTCCATGAAAATGACTTCGTGGACTCGGCGAGCTATGCCGACAACATGACTGGAAAAGTAATTGAAGTACGCCTCAAACTAAGGCGATTGAAGTCTTCTGCAATCCCAAGCATCTTTCCCAATTGCCCTGTCTACTTGTCTCGACAAGCAACTAAAGCACGTGAGAGCCTCGAAGAAAAGCGCGCTCGTCTTGATGCAGAGGCATTACAGAAAACTATAAAATTATCAGTGCAGTATCACGAAGCAGAAGAAAAGAAGAATGCCATCGCCAGTTTCGGAGACCTATTGAAAGCAATAGGTGGTCTCTCTCTTACTGACTTCTGGAGCAAGATCGTCACTCAGACACAAGTACTTTTTAGGGGCGAAGCTCCTTATAGCGGCACCCGTTCCGTCCCCGTCGTCGTAGTAGTAGTGTGTAACCAGTAGTGTGTAACCAGTCTGAGAAAAATGAGAAAAAAAATACCGAAGTTGTGTCCGTAGCGCGGAATCGAACCAGGGACCCCTCGCTTCCGAGCGCGCGGCGTTAGCCCACTACGCCACGAAGCGGACATGGACACACGCACCACGATGGCAATAAATACCCAACAATAACGAAAGGCCGCGTTTCTAGCGCGTTTCTAACGCGTTTGTGCTAGCGTGTTACGGCCCGTGTAAGAAGCTGGTGTAAGACGCTGTGGCCTCTCCGCCTTACCTTCAACGCGTTTCGAACGCGTTGCCCAAAGTGGTGGCAAGTCAAGTTCAAGTCGAGGAGCGTTTATGAATACGGGGGGTATACTCTCTCAGCAGTCATGTGATGGCGTCGGCAAACGCGGTGCACGTTCCGGCATGTGTAAATGGCTGCGTAAGACGCTGTACGCTAGAGAGTACTGCACGTTTCTAACGCGTTTGTGCTAGCGTCCCCTTAAGCGGGAGATCCGATGATTCCCTCCGGAGCTTCGCCCACTCATCATCATTCACCCCGTGGATATGCTGTGATTTTTTCTCAACTTCCACAACCAAGAAGCGCCAGTTGTGCATTGGGCGGTGACAGTGTCCTCGGACCTTTCTTTGGCGGTGTATGCCGGTGAAACGAGGTTGGAAAACCTAGGTTCATCTGTGCTTCCCTCGACGATCTCTGACTTCAGAGTGCTTCAGAAAGTTTTGTGCGACGTGGAAGATGTCATGAAGGATTCTTCAAAGAATGAACTTCAGTTAGAGATTCTGCTGAAGCGTATTGGGGTACTCCTGAAGCAACTATCATCATCAGCTCTTCCACATGAGTGGCAAGTGCAAGTTGTCAAATTTGTGACACAGCAGCTTCAAGATCTCCTCAACAAGGCATCAATTTACCTAGCCGACTTTCTCGTGTTCAGTAGCCTTGTGTACACTATATCGCCACATGCATACAGATTCATCAGAAGTACAGCAAAACTGAAGCTTCCACATCCCCTAACAATAAGGGGCATTTGTGCTTCTTACAATGCTAGCCCATCCAGGGAGCAACAAGATGATGCTTTCCTCTTATATGCAGGGAGGCTGGCGTCAACACTAAAAGACCATGAGCGCTTTGTCACGCTTATGATGGACGAGATCCACCTGCAGGCATCCTTTCAATACAAGGGTGGATATGTGACAGGTGCAGCGACAAACAGTGAGAATGCAGCAAAAACAGCATACGTTTTTATGATGCAAAGCTTGTTATCATCGAACAAGGATGTTGTGCACATACTTCCCGTGGCAAAGGTAGAAGCAAAGCAACTGCATGATTTTCTTGATCTGCTGATCAGGCAACTATAAGACATTGGCATACGAGTAGTTGCAGTGGTGTCTGATAACAACTCGATCAACCGAAAGGCAATGTCGTTTTTTGCCGATCCTCCCAAGTTGAGCATTGTTTACAGGCACCCCTCAGACTCATCAAGGCCCTTGTTTTTCAACCTGGATACCGAGCATATCCTTAAGTGCATCCGAAATAACGGGCTGAACCAACGTAATTGTGGAAGATGCATCTTCTTTCCTGGTTTCGGTTCCCTCACGGAAAACCCATCTGTGCTGACAGCTTCCTTTAATACGCCATGCAATTTGCATGAGGGAGAAAAAAAAATGAGCTTTTGCGGCTTGCTCCAACTTTGTCTTTTAAAGCTCTGAATCCATCCAATCTGGAGCGACAGAATGTCAAGCTTGCACTCAGGATATTCAACAGTTCCACTGTTGCAGCACTAAGGAGCACCAAAGTGGCACTTGATCATGCAAATGGTACATTGGAATTTATTAACATTGTTCTGACATGGTGGAACATAGTCAATGTCAAGACACCATTGAAGGGCCAGCGCCTGAGAGACCCTTTTCAAGAACCGATAAGTGCACTCAAATGCCGCCAGATGACTATCTAAACAAGATTGTAGAATGGTTGGACTACTGGCAGAGCTTGAAACATGATGCTGGCCAGTTAACTCGTGAAACACACACAGCACTGCGTCATACCTCACATGCTCTTATTGAGGTGTCAGCATATTGCATTGAAGAGCTTGGGTTCAGGTATGTTTTATTAGGGAAGTTTCAAACTGACAGCTTGGAGGACCGCTTTGGCCGATACAGACAGCTGTCTGGTGCCCAATATCATGTTTCAATACGCCAGATTTATGAATCTGAGCAGAAGCTAAGACTCCAGAAACTCCTTGATCTTCCCAACTTGGATGCCACTTCACCTTGTCTTCCCACCACGGACGTACAAGTCGTCGTCAAACAATTTGATGTTACAGTGACCGATGATGATGTGAAGCAGAAGGAGGCAATGCCACCAGCTATCACATATGTAGCTGGATATTGTGCACACGCTGCAGTAAAAAAACTTGTCTGTTCTTCATGCCAAGAAAACTTGATTATTGAAAATCGGAGTATAGAACTGGAAGATGATGTGTTGATTGCAAATGCAACACGAGGTGGACTGAAATTTCCACGGGCGGTAGCTGTGCATGTTGTGCTCACGATGCAAATTGCCCTTGATAAGCTAAGAAGTGCGAAGTATGCATCGAAATTTTTTGCTTGTGCAAAACAAAAAGAAGTGCTTGTCAGCCTCACAACTTCCCTAATTGACTGTAACGAAGACTTGGACTTCTGCGATGATGGGCACTCGCCTGAAATAGTGCTAAACTATGTTCTCAGTGCTGCTGCTAACACACTGCTCAACAATCTGTGTAAAGTTGAGAATAACAAGCTGGCTGAAAGCAAGACTGCAAAGCGTAACAAAGATGAAGACAAACTGACTGAAAGCAAGGCTTCGAAACGGAAGCTGAAAACTCTTTTAGCATAATCATTTTTCTGAAGGATTCTTCTGCTTGCATGCATTATTATGTGTCATGAATAAATGTGTGTCAAAAGAAAATTGATAGATGTGCAATTGTTATAAATTTCATGTGCTCGGCTGTGAAGAGCCTGGAGAATTATTTTAAGCCTACGTTTTTTAAGAATCCTGAGAATATCCGGCAGTACAATTATTTTCTATATCATCAAAGTCGCAAGTAAAAAAAAAAGATGTCGGAAAAACTGCATGTTGGAATGAAAAACCTTGGAAGGGTATCAGGTGAAGCCAGCTTTTAGGCTGATCTCACTGCGATGACGTCACGGAGCCCTGTACAGGCCTTCTCTAGTTCTAGGTGGTGTTGGCTATACGGAGTAATGATAGTAGCTTTATCAGCTGTATAAACTTGGACATGCAGCAGCACCGGCAACACGCAGAACTGTTGTCGACGCCGTCGGCGTTTTGCCCGCGTTCGCACAAAATGCGTGCGGCGTTGGTGATTGTTGCCGGAGCCTCTGATATAAAAAAGTTGTCGCAGTTTCACCTGAAAGGCGAAGCATCAATTGCGATAGCAAATTTGTAGAGAGCTATACGGAGTAAGGATAGTAGTTTTATCAGCTGTATAAATTTGGAGATGCAGCAGCACCAGCAACGCGCAGAACTGTTGTCGACGCCGTCGGCGTTTTGCCCGCGTTCGCACAAAATGCGTGCGGCGTTGGTGACTGTTGCCGGAGCCTCTGATATAAATAGGCACTTGGTGCCGCCCCCACGGCCTTTCGTGCGTCGGAAGAAGGCGCGTTTGCTCTACATATATGGTGATTGTAAAGGAGGAAGGAGACGCCTACTTCTGCAGCCCTTAAGGGAGCACGGCGCAGAACGCGCGTTTGTTCTCCGCCGTGGGTTCACTCCCCGTGAAAGCGCGCGTCCTTCGCGCCCTTTCACTCGCACATACAGCGTTCGGCGGCGCGCGGCGACGATTTCATCTCCATTGACGTCATACGGAACCTCACGGCGACGGCGACGATGACGGCAGAAATCTGCTTTGGAGTTTCATATAATTGATTTAGCGTGGAAGCTTGGGCGTGTTGGTGATTCATTGGCAAAAACACAGCGCAAAAAAGACACGGACACGAGAGAGCGACACGCACACAGCGCTGACTTCTCTCTTTCAAGTCAGCACATTCGAAATTAGTTAAAAGAGGAATCATTAATTTGTGCCTGGTCAATGCCCTCAGAAGGTCATGTCCCCATTCAATGCAAGTATTCAATTCCTTCCCTCGTCTTTCACTCGACGAGGGAACGCACTTTAGTTCTTCTTAGCCAATGACCACCTTCGACCGATTCGCCATATCCCGCACATGATGTGCCATCGTTTCCCGCCGGGCTCCTCCTCCAATCTTGCCTGGTCGCCCCCGAATACAGGCAGCGGTTGACACCTTGGGAACCGAACGTTGATGTGGCTCCCACGCGATTGCTAGACGCTGGCCCTTTGCAAGAGTCGCCTCTCCGTAGCGGTCAGTTCGAGGAAGCCACCATTTCCAGGAAGGGCCGTGGCTGTTGTCTCGAACGGGGCTCCAGGTTGGCGCGTCGGCGCCGGGCCTCGTCGTAGTTCGGGCGGCGCTGGTAATTCACGGAAACGCACAAAAGGGCGACGTTGCCGTTTCAGCTACGCACGAGGTCGAGGACCCATTGCAGTCTGGGGGCTAATTGCTCATCCATCAGTCCCAGGTGACTGACGGTGACACTTCCCGGCCGCGAGAAACGACAAGCGTCAAGTGCACTTGACCTGTTCACGCCTGTCGATGAGGCCTCCTTTGTCCCGAAGGACCGCCAGACACAACAGCACCCCCGCCGCCAGATGATGGATCGGGAGCTCGAATTGTTCCATGCAGCTCGGCCGGTTTGATGCCTGTTTTGCTCAAAGCCATCGGGACGCTGCACCCAGGAATAAAGGTCTTCTCCCCAAAGGCCTCTTGATAGGTGGGCTCTGACTGGACTGCAGAAATGCAAGATGACAAGCTCCCAGGGGCGACCCTTGTCAGCCACACACAATGCCGCAGCGCCACTGCAAGCCACTCTCATCGCCAGACTATACCAATTCCAAAAATCTGAAAACCCCCTATCTAAAGAAAACCCTGAAACACAAGGTGCGCGTTGATCCGGACAAGTACCAAAAAACTTCCAATAATGGGTCTTCGCAAATAGACACCGACTGGGTTTATGTATAATGCAGCTAAGTAATTATGAATTAGAGCTTCCACAGATCGGGAAGGCGAAGGGAGAACTGGCCTTCACTAATTCACATTCCGTAACACTTAGTACAAGGAAGCTACATAACCATTACATAATGCCGAAATTACCAAATAAACAAATAGGAAAACCATCAACCACGTGCCCAAATTGGCTCACAAGGCCTGACGTAATCTGCATTTGCCCCAGCGCACTTCGAACTTGTGCTGCTTTAATGCTATGCTCCCTCTGAGCGGGTGGCCGCAGTAGCGCACCCATGATCTCTGCCAGAGGGGGGGGTTACAGTTGGCCAATACCATCTATACAGCACTAATTTCGAATGCTTCATGGGAAATTGTCAAAAAAATGCGCTTTTTGCGAGTGTGCCGACGATTGCGCGTCTTACATCTTAGTTGCAGTACTCAAATGCGTAAGGAAAGAAAAGGGGTTAAACAAAAGGGGGGGGGGGGGGGTTAGTCGGCCTCAGGGGGGAGGGGTTACAACCCCCGAATCCCCCCCGTCGGTGCGCCACTGGGTGGCCGTATTCATGTGAGATACTCTTTGGCAATATGTTGACGAGACAATAAATCTATCGCTGATGGCGATCTGCGCAACCAATTTCTAACGTGCGGTCCTCTCCACGTGCGTGCGGGAACAATCATCCGACGCTTTCCAATGTAAGCTGAAGTATACTGCCTAACAAAAGTTCTTAAAGCTCAAAGTCGTTCAAAAGAAATATCCTCCAAGAAATGAAAATTAATGAACGCAACTTACAAAACCTGCCTCAACAGAAAATCACACACAAAAAAAAAAAAAAAACACGACGCGTCATTGACTCGCGCAAAAGCTCAGGTCATCAACTTGCGCAACCTGCGCGTGACCTTCTAAACTATTTGCAACCCTGACACTGTTTGCAATTCAATTCTTTACCTGTCGCCATGTACACACTCCCCTTTACATCGTGGGTCTAACCTGAGGTTAACAACCTACCAAAAAAAAAAAAAAAAACAGGAAACTGCGGTATTTCTTATGCCTGTCAAATGTTCAAGGCTGAACTAATCTCCCACAAAATAAATACAAAAGAAGAAAAGTTTGCTACTCGCCTTTCTTGTTTCTTTATTCTCGGGCCTCAAACGCACCCGTTTCTTTGAGGAGGTCGCGCCTTCCGGGGATTTCGCCAGGTGGTGTTGCGGCACACCACACCTGACGCACCTTGTGGCTGCGACTTCAGAACAGCCCAAGTGTTGGGGATGCATTCACAGACGCGCACTGTCCCATTATCTGCGAGGCCTTCCCCCGCCAGTGATCGGCCACTGTAGCAGCCTACAGGACCCTCTGCTCGCTGTACGCGAGGCGGTTAGGCGACGCCTGAATCTTCGCGAGATTCCCCTTTTCGCGACGTGCCGCTCACTGATCTCGGCAAACGCCTAAGCTTGGGATTTGCCCTCCTTCGCCTTTTCACAGTCTGGGACTTGACCTTTGCGCATTTACCGCTGTTGTCATGGCGCTTCGGACGTTTGATTTTAGACGCCTCTACCACGTCCGTCTTTCTCCTCCTGCGCCTACGCCTTTTCCGTTCGGCATGTTTTCGTAGAGCCTGCGGCATCGGCACACGCACTTAAAATTTCGTTGCCCTCTTGGGTTTCACAGTGCGACTGCCTTTCTAATAGAGCATAACCATATTTGATCTTTGAGCAAGTTATCTCGACATTAAGTCTGTCTTCAGCTGGCCTAGCTCCATTACTGCCGTCGACAGCATGCAATAATGCAGTGATTTGGGCTTGTTGGTATGACATCGTGAGGCTTATAGCGCATGAAAAAACAAGGACGAATGAAGAGGTGACACACACAGGCGCTAACTTGCAACAATATTTATTTCGAGCAAAGGACCCACACATATACAACTGTTTTGCGTGTTTTGCGCGAAATAAATATTGTTGCAAGTTAGCGCCTGTGTGTGTCACCTCTTCATTCGTCCTTGTCTTTTCATGCGCTATAAGCCTCACGACAGCATGCAAAACTTCTCGATGGCCTTCGAAGTCGGCCTTTACTTCCGAAACAGCCTCGCTAAACGGCGAAATAAGTGCTTCTTATTCGCGCGTGTCACTGTTTCCGTTCACGACTGGCAGCACAACCCTCTCAGCGCTGTCTGAACAATCTTTGTCACTGCCGTCTTGGCCTTCGCAGTCGGGCACAAATTCTGGCGCGGGACCGCTATCTTCGGTGGCCTCATTCACCTTGACACGTTTGACACTTGACTGCTCGCAGCTGCCTCCAGAATCGTTCCATGGTCCACTGCTCAATAGGGGACACGCCTAGCAGTCTCGGAGTCTCCTCGTGTGCTTTTGCCCTGAAAGCTCCCTTACTGGAGAAGGAACTTTCCATGCTCTTCCTTAGAGGAAAACTCTTCTTGTTCCTCTTTGGAGAAAACACTCGCCTATCCGTCGGCGACTTCTCTGGCCTATTCGACAATAAATAGGGGAACTTATCTGGCAGGCTGGCTGAAATTGCCGCCGTCGTACACACTTGGCTTAAAGGGCCTTCCGTTTCTGGTGCGGGAAAACCACCGTTATCGTTGCTTTGTGTGTGCTTCACTTGCATCACACCTTTTTCAAAGCTAGCCTTCGACAGGGTCGGCTTTTTCTCTCTCATTTGGGCCTTCGAAGTCGGCCTGCAAAGCGCCTGAACAAAGCCCTCTTAGCCCTGCCGTAGTCACGCGCTTTCTCATCGGACAAGCAATGCAAGAAACACGCAGCGACACTAAACGGGATCCTAATCGCTCGTTCCCACGAGTCCCGGCTGACACCCTCGATCAAATTAACTATGTCCTCGTCTGTCCTGAAAGTGGCGTCATGCTGTCTGCCATCTAAGCATTCCCGTTCAAGCATCCGAAGAGCGTGTTGTCGCGCTGTTGTCGCTCTTCGGCTTCACGCTGGCGCTTCTCGCACTCCTCTGCCTTTTACTTTCCTTCAAAAATGCTTTCCCAAGCCTCCTCTGCCTTCATGACGTCGAGAACAGCTTCTTTCGTTCTTGCGGAGTCGGCGGAAATGACTAACTCCTCGCAAATTACGAGCTTCTGCACTCTAAATTTCTCCATAGCGACCTCGTTTGCCTTCAAAATTCACCCTTCCATAAAAGTAAACTCGCTTTTTAACGAAGGTGAATTCCGAAAACGGTGCCCGCCAGAAAACACAAAGTTACTCTCCTAGCAACTACCTACTTGTACTTGAGAGTTCTGGCGACATGAAGAGCAAACTCAGGCACTAAGCCCGTCCTTATCGCTATCACATCGGGAGATTGCAGAATTCATCGCTCTTCGCTGCTTCCTTACGAAGCCATTTCGTAATTGCCTCACCGGCCTCCTCCCAACTCACTTCCTCATTCTGTAAAGGCTCCAATTGTTGCCTTGTGCCTATCGCAGGGCCTGCCAAAATGCCCATCAGCTCACCACGTTTGAAGAGTTCCTGGATTTTAAACTTATCCGCATTTACAGTGCACCCTGTGTGGCTTCCCCGCTAGTAATTCAGCCCACGAGACCCTATATTCTTGGGCTGCAAGACAAAATCACAAGAAACACCAAACACCATTACCGACTACCTGTGCTAATGACAGTGGCGCACCGACGGGGGGGAAGGGGGGGTTCGGGGATTGTAACCCCCCCCCCCCCCTGAGGCCGACTTAACCCCTTTTGTTTAACCCCTTTTCTTTCCTTGCGCATTTGAGTACTGCAACTAAGATGTAAGACGCGCAATCGTCTGCACACTCGCAAAAAGCGCGTTTTTTGACAATTTTCCGTAAAGAAATCGAAATTAGTGCTGTTTAGATGGTATTGGCAAGCTGTCAACCCCCCCCCCCCTCCCCCTGGCAGAGATCCTGGGTGCGCTACTGACTAATGAGTGTGGCGAAAAGAGAAGCAAACACGTAGCACTCACCACACCGATGCAGCCAACGCCGGCCGATCCCATAAGCTGCCAGCCACTGTTGCGTAAGCCGAGGTCCGAGCGGCGCTCGGACCTCGGCTTACGGTGCCGAGGCAATGAGAAGTCCAGCGAGATCAGAAAACTGTTTTATACACACTGTAAATGTTGGTATATTACAAGAAGGGCTGCATGTTAGCATGTAGACGGCTCCATGAGCCGTCTACATGCTAACATCTTTGCATGTTCTAGCGTTTACATATCCGAGCGTTCTACATTATCGAGCGTCCTTACAACACTCAAGTCCCGCTGTTTTATCCCTTTCGTTTCCCTCTTTCACTCGACGAGGGAACGCACTTTAGTTCTTCTTAGCCAATGACCACCTTCGACCGATTCGCCATATCCCGCACATGATGTGCCATCGTTTCCCGCCGGGCTCCTCCTCCAATCTTGCCTGGTCGCCCCCGAATACAGGCAGCGGTTGACACCTTGGGAACCGAACGTTGATGTGGCTCCCACGCGATTGCTAGACGCTGGCCCTTTGCAAGAGTCGCCTCTCCGTAGCGGTCAGTTCGAGGAAGCCACCATTTCCAGGAAGGGCCGTGGCTGTTGTCTCGAACGGGGCTCCAGGTTGGCGCGTCGGCGCCGGGCCTCGTCGTAGTTCGGGCGGCGCTGGTAATTCAATGAAACGCACAAAAGGGCGACGTTGCCGTTTCAGCTACGCACGAGGTCGAGGACCCATTGCAGTCTGGGGGCTAATTGCTCATCCATCAGTCCCAGGTGACTGACGGTGACACTTCCCGGCCGCGAGAAACGACAAGCGTCAAGTGCACTTGACCTGTTCACGCCTGTCGATGAGGCCTCCTTTGTCCCGAAGGACCGCCAGACACAACAACGCACTTACCAACGCAATTCGTCTCATACCAATTTAAATACCCTAACTGAGGCAACAAAAAACACACTAGCTAGATTTCTCGAAATTGAAACATTATAACTCACTAAATATCGCGTAAACACGTTTCCATATACCGTATAAAACCATTGCAGTATTGTTTTATGCATGTAAAAACACCGCATATCCACGGAGTGAATGATGATGAGTGGGCGAAGCTCCGGAGGGAATCATCGGTAAACCGTGAATCTTCCGTGTAATTCGCCCAGTCTCGCCGCACTAAATCGAACGATTGACTTCTACCAATGACACGCGCCATATGTGACGTCATTCCTATTTTATAACAGCGCCCTTCATTATAATTGCACCATCTCCCGCTTAAGGGGACGCTAGCACAAACGCGTTAGAAACGTGCAGTACTCTCTAGTAAGGGGGAGAGGCCACAGAGTCTTACGCAGCCGTTTACTCATGCCGGAACGTGCACCGCGTTTGCCGACGCCCTCACATGACTGCTGAGAGAGTATAACCCCCGTATTCATAAACGCTCCTCGACTTTAACTTGACTTGCCACCGCCTTCAACGCGTTTCGAACGCGCTGCCCAAGGCGGTGGCAAGTCAAGTTCAAGTCAGGAGCGTTTATGAATACGGGGGTAAGGCGGAGAGGCCACAGCGTCTTACACCAGCTTCTTACACGGGCCGTAACGCGCTAGCACAAACGCGTTAGAAACGCGCAGTCTTTCGTTAATGTTGGGTATTTATTGTCATCGTGGTGCGTGTGTCCATGTGCGCTTCGTGGCGTAGTGGTTAGCGCCGCGCGTTCGGACGCGAGGGTCCCTGGTTCTATTCCGCGCTACGGACACAACTTTCGGAACTTTTTTTTAAAGTAGACGTGGCTACCTACTACTACGACGACGACTACGACTACTACTACTACATACTACAGAGGAGGGACAGACCCACACCCCAAGGAGCTTCGCCCCTAAAAAAAAAAAAACATCTACGTCTGCAATGCAATAGGCTGGAGTGCCGCGTTTATCTCAATAAATGTGAATTGCCAAGCTAGAAAATTGACTTCAGCATATCGTGTTTTCTGACTAGACTACAATAACAATTTCCCCATTCTGGCTTTGCCTACACTGCTCAAAACGACATTATATAACGCGTACTTCAAAGCTAGAGTAGAGGTAGCGATACTATCAAACACGCTGCTCGGCTACACAGCGCAACCGACGTTGCGCGCAGCTGAACCGTTATACTGTCCGCAGCGCCACTTCTGCGTCATGATGCGGAGAAGTGGTGAACTAAGCTCGGTCGGCACACCTACCCATCTAGCCGCCGTAACGACGAGGAACAGCAGGGAGCGCGCGTACCTGCTAGCAGACTAACCAGAAGTCGTAGGTTCTTGCTCGACCAATCGACATCGCCACCCCCGTTGAAATCACCAGATGCACTATGGAGGAAGAAAAATATAGGAGGGAGCATTACGTCACGCAGCCAGCCTTGGCAAGCGAACGCTTCGTGTAGCCAGCAGTGGTGGCCCAACACGTGACCTATTGCGTCGAGATCATGGAGAATCCCAGATTTGCTGAGTTGTTTGGTTACTGGTATATCTCTAGAGGTTGGAATGCGCAACATTTTAAACGCGAGAGGCAGATGAGGAACACACACGACAGAGCGCCTTGGCTGGTTATTGGTAGTTTTTATTGGGTGCGCGCTCGGCCGGCAGCTGCACACATGCAGGAAGCGAAAAATATTTTTTCTTGGTTTTGTTGTTGTTTATTTCAAGAGCTCCTTATGGTTTCGAATGGGTATCGAAAAAAAAAAAAACAAGAAACAGCCGGGAGTACTAAAACCTACCGCGCGCTCCGACGTTGCCTCCGTGCTGCGACGTTTTCATGACGTGTTGGGCAGTCGGCGACAATCGCGTTGCGGTATGCTCCCTCCTACATTTTCCTTGCTCCATGAGGTGCACCCTGGTGACACGACCGCTGGGGATACCGGAAAGGCTCGGAGAGGAGCATGGTATTGTTTTTTTTTGTTTTGTTGTTATTGCGATAGTAATTATGTGGACACTTCAACCGGATTTCTAAAGTTGGCGTCGCCGTCGCCGTGAGGTTCCCTATAGATAAAATCTTCGCCGCGCGTCGTATGCACGAGCGGAAGCGTGCGGGGACGCGCGCTATCACGGAGAGCGAACGCACTCAATCTCCCACGCGCAAGCACGGAAGCAGGAAGCCAGCGCCGGAGGGAGCAGGGGGGGGGGGGGGGGGGGCGCACTTCTACTCTGCCAACAACCGCGCTCGTCGCTCGTCCGCACCATCTCTTATCTCCACACGGCTCTGACCTTTATGCGCCGTGCATTCGCCGCTCAGTTTCTGTTGAAGCGATAGACCGCACGTACCTTCGCCCACTGCAGCGTATGGGCTTGCTGCCAGCGTTTTGACAGTCGTTGTCTGCAGTCATTCAGTGTGATCTATTCATGTTGATTTGTGCGCGCTCACACCACGCTTGTTCATTCAGTTAGTAATAGTCGGGCCACATTTTCCAACGCACGCTACACATGCAATGCTGCCCGGATCGGCAGTGCAGCGCTACAGGTGTGTCCCTTCGCACGCGCTGCCCACGGGCAGCGCTTCTCATCAACACCACCGTTTCACACGCGCCTTCTCGTGGTCATCGAGTCTCTCTTCATGTCGGTCTACTTACGCTGCAGCACACCTGCTTACTTAATCAGCTCATGTTTACTACAATTCATATTGCTACCAAAGCCGCTCACCTTACTTCGTATGACATTGCTGTGTTGCTATCGCATTCATTGCTTCGCCCTTAGGGCGAAACTGTGACATTTCTTTTTTTGTGTGTGGCGCGCCCCCGGTGCGTAGCGCGGCAGCGTCTAGCATCGTTGATCGTGACGGCATTCTGAACTCGATGCGCGTGTTTACTTGAAATCTTTAGAAAATATCGAAGGTGCTTTAGGGGCCCTTTAATATGAGACGCCTCACTTAATTTGTGACGCGAATGTGTTACTGTAGCCGTACCCTACGCGTCCACAAAATTTGTCCAAACCGTTTCAGGGACCCTTTAACGAACTAGAAAGTGATAAACAATGACTACAGCATACAAACAAAATTCGTAAAGTTTCTTATTTAGCAAAGTAAACAGCTCATGCTGTCAGATGAACAAACTAGAGTTATTTAGAAATTGATATCACAGCAACAGCAAGAAGCAGACTGAGATTTAATCGCAGGGTAAGCTGCCTACAAGCAATGATACGAATAATCTAGAAGCTAGAAAAAAAGACAAGAAGGAATAACGCCGCATACTATCAAAAACAAATGCTGGGAACATGTCAGAATCAAAAATATTGCCTTTAGGATACATCAAATAATGTAATGGTGTGAGAATTAAAAGAACCATAACACCAGAAAGCAACACTCAAGTGAAAATAATATACAATACTCAAACAGGGAAATCAGTGTCACAAGTGAGCACCACTGTAATGCAGTGTACGATGAGACTGAGTAATGCTACATAAATATAATAATCTTAGCATTCTAGTAATACACAACAAATGTATATTATAAGCCAAATATTAGAAACTTATATAAACCTGGAAATGAACTACAATGCACTGGAAGCTGCATTTAAGTAACCAAGGAAGTAATTCTCGGTTTATCTGAAAAGCATTGCACAAGAGGCACATATGTACCACTCTAGAAGAAAAAGAAAAACAGGCATAAGGTCGCAATGAATCATCTGCCAACCAGTGAATACGTATGTACACTTCCATGTTAGCACACATCTCCCGTTTCCTAAAGTAAAAAATCACTCTGAATTACCAAAAGCTTTTACACATGTAACCCCGAGCAAACGCTTTACCAGTTCGCCCTCTTGCAACCATCGTCATCTTCCTCGGCCGCGTTTTATACAGGGTGTTTCACGTAACTTGGGCCAAACTTTAAAATATGCAAATGCCACGTAGCTGAACAGAAGTAAGGTAATGTTGTTTGTCGTCGCTTGGAGATACTCGGATTTTTTGTGTATTCTTTCATTGACAAAACTTTATTAGAGTCTTTTGAGAGCGAGGCGGGCCGCGTCCACGTCGGCGGCACCGTCAGGCCGAGCCTTATGGCGCCATTGTGGACCTCTGGACAGCCCAATCCGCACAGCAATCACGGCGCATGTGGGGGCATGTCACATGGTATTATTTTGTATTTCGAGGGCATCTGCAGTAAGCGGGAAAATACTAACACTTAATCGGACGTTTTGCAAACCGCTCTACAACTTTCTCACTGGAATTTCTTGTCTAACTTCGTTGCTTCAGAAGTTGGTTAATTAATCTTGACTAATCCAATTAAGCAGAATACAAAAAATAGTGACTTACGCCATACAACATGGGTTTGGTCGCGTTAGAGTGCATCGGCATGCTCTGGCCAACGTTACACCCTGTATATGCACTTGGTAGCACTAGAGGTAGCACTGAGGTAGCACTGAATCCTTATTCCCTCTAGGTGTGCTTGCTAGATAAGTGGGGAGGCCTACACACTCTTTCAGATTTCTAGCAATGAAACATATAACAGCACAATTAAGCTTCAATGTAAAAGTCATACTAAATGTTATTATGACTTACGAAAGTGATATGTGCAAAAAATATGCAACTACAACACTATAACAGGATCATAAAAACAAACATAACGAGGCGAACTATAAAAAATTATTGCGCGGATTGTTTTGAACAGGCTGCTCAATGAAATGAACACATATGTAGATTCTGCATTAAATGTACCAAGCATTTCAAGTGAAATTAGCGACATCTTATGTAATATAATTGTAAATTGCGTTCACTCGCCCTTCCTGTGCTAGCAATTTGATTGCTTGCATTTCTTAAGCGATTTGGAGAACACCCTTTAAAGGGCCTCTAAAGCACCCAGAGGTCGAAATTTAGTTGTGGTGTTGCAGTTGTTCACGAGTCTACAACGAACACGTAGCTGCGAGAATTTTTCGAAATGGTGGCGTAATAGCGGAGTTAAACGCGTTTGATGATCGACAAACGGCCCTGGCTCGTTTCGCTCTTTCCTTCGCTACTCTCCTCGTCGGCTGGTCTCCTCTCCTCGCCGAGTGCTTCTCAAAATGTCACGTGGCACACGTCATCGCTGACGCGCTTCTCAAAACGCTGCCTACTTCCGGTTAAGGCACGTCCACGATAGCGGCACATATACCAACGGCGAACCGGCCTCCAGTGCCGTAGAACGTCTGCCGCGCGAGAGGTGTCCAAAGTAGACGGCAGTTTGGCAGCGCCACCACTCACAAGCCTAGGGGCTCGAATCCGGCAACGCCTTCAGGGAGCATATGTGGGTTTATTGACCAGTTGCCATCACCCAAAAAAGATCACGTGCTCGTGACGCCTGCGGCAGAAAGGATGTTCCACATCCGCCCCTAGGCTTGTGAGTGGTGGCGCTGGCTAACACTCCCAGAGTTAGTTCTAGTTGTAAAACATAAATACCCCAGAAAGCGGATGGGAAAACGGTTCCGCGGTAGCTCAATGATCAGAGCATCGCACGCGTAATGCGAAGACGTGGGTTCGTTCCCCAGCTGTGGACAGTTTTTTTAAATGCGAATGCATTTCTTAGTCGGGGCATGTCAGGCGTCTGTCGGTGTCCGCGCGCCGGCAGGTGTTATCTCTCCGCTCTCACTCCCTCTCCCATAGCAACAGCTGCGGGCGCGCGCGCCTATCCTCGCCCCTAGCAACCGGAGCCAGTGGTGCGGGCAGAGTAGCGGAGAGTGAGTGGAGAGGAGGAGCGCGCTCTGGCATGTGAGGGCGTTCGCATCGCGGGAACTCGGCGGAGCTCCCGCGTGTGGAGAGAGTGTAGGAGAGGGTAGGTGCAGTGCTTCGCCGCTCCTTCTCTCGCCGTTCGCTCTCTCTCCTCCCTGCGCCCCACTCTCCCGTTCGCTCGCACGTATATAGTATAAATGGAGTGAAGCGCGCGCCTCACTCTCGACCGTTCGCTGGCTGGGCGCCTCTCAAGGCGATGGCAGAAGTCGGTGAAGGCGAATGTCTGACGGAAACGGTACCCCTAGCAAGAAGTGTAATACAATCCAACCCGAGCATTACACCTCTCGCTGGAGGTGACGTCACTGCAGTAGCTTCTACGTCATCATCAACCGGAGGAGAAGAAGCGGAAGACATGGCTGCGAAGCGAAGAGCGCGTGATGCCGAACGCAAGCGAGCGAAGCGAGCTGCCGATACCGAACTCCGTGCTCGGGAAGCCGCTGCGAAACGCCAACGCCGAGCCGAAGATCCGGAAATGTGTGCTCGATACGCCGCTGTGAGACGTCAACGGCGAGCCGAGAACGCTGAAGTTCGTGTTCGAGACGCGGCGGAGAAACGTCAACGCTACCATTCACGGAAGTTGCATTGATCTCGCCTTTACCCGAAACTGTGACGTGCGCATGCTTCTCAAAGACCCTTTGACTGTACACTTAGCGACCACAAGGCTGTGATTATGGCCGTCAGGTACAATGACAACACAAATAAAAATGTGGTTGATCCCTCTTATATAGGAATCGGTATAGAACACGAAAGTGAAACGTGTCTTCACAGAAGTAGTGTAATGTTTATTGCACATTGATATATAATGTCTATTGGTGTTTTGTGGCTAAAGCGCCCTTAGGCGTTGATGCACCCACGCTGACGCCTGGTGGCACGTCTCCTCCATCACGACTACCAACGTCGATGACCATGAGCAACCGTCGTGCATATGGAAGCTGCACTACGCTGCACACGCTAGCACAACGCGAAAGACGAAGCACGTAACTGACACACTAATACAACGCGCAAGACAAAGCACGTAACTGAATCGTCACCGAGTCAAATCAGCGCGTACAGCGCGTCGTAATTGCAGCCTCCGCGATCAACTTCAGAAACATTTTCAGAGCTAATTGCGGAGGCCACGCTCCGCTGTGCTGAGTACGGTGAACGCCACCTAGGTGGCGTTGGTAGTGCTTCTTGATGCCAGCGTCCCTTCGAATGCTGGCATCGAGGCGTCGTAGTGCTGAGACCAACGAAGCGTTCACTGTCGGTGCGCGTTAGTGTCATAATGCAGTACTTCTCTTTTCTGCTCGTAGGCGGCGGCAGCGCCCCGAGCAAGAGCGCGGGTACACGGAGGAGTGTTAGATATATAAGGCGCGTCTGTGTAGCTCTCTGCAAATGCGTTTGTGGCGCAATGGGTTAAACGCTCGGCGATCTATCGTCGCGGACCGAGAGGTCGTGGGTTCGATTTCCAAATTTTGCATGTTTGTGGAACTTTTTCTTCTGGTTTCTTTCTTTGTATTATGTTCGTGTACATTGTAAGCTGACGTATTTCCGTGACGGAAATACGTCAGTGAAGTCTTGGTGGACCCCGGCATAAAACACTTTCGTGTTAAAAGGTGCTGATGAATGTGTAAATAAATGGTTACGGTACAAATCCTCGTCTCGTCATTAATTTACGCCATTAAAATTACTACGCCGTGTACTCTCGGCGCAAGAAATGCATTCGCATTTCCTCACGATTCCCTTCGGGGAGGTGGGATCGCTTTATTTTTCATCCGTTTTCATTTCCATTAATTTATCATTTAATTCAATTAGTGTGTGCAAGTAATTTCTCCTATGTTGTTCTTGGTGTCAATGTTTGTTGGCTTCTTATGATATGATTAATAAAATCGGGCCCCTCGGTTCCCTTTCTTCTCGTTCATTATATAACTAGGGCTCGAATCCGGCAACATTGATGCCTTCAGGGAGCATATGTGGGTTTATTGACCAGTTGCCATCACCCAAAAAAGATCACGTGCTCGTGACGCCTGCGGCAGAAAGGATGTTCCACATCCGCCCCTAGGCTTGTGAGTGGTGGTGCTAGCTAACACTCCCAGAGTTAGTTCTAGTTATAAAACATAAATACCCGAGAAAGCGGATGGGAAAACGGTTCCGCGGTAGCTCAATAGTGAGAGCATCGCACGCGTAATGCGAAGACGTGGGTTCGTTCCCCACCTGGGGACAGTTGTTTTTTCATCCGTTTTCATTTCCATTAATTCCATTTCCATTTCCTCATTTCCATTTCTTTAATTCAATTAGTGTGTGCAAGTAATTTCCCCTATGTTGTTCTTGGTGTCAATGTTTGTTGGCTTCTTATGAAGGGGGTATAGATGGTTTAGATGCAGCGGTGAAGCCCGACGGAAGTTTGTCGTTGTACTTGATGATACTTTTAGAGAACGATGCTTGGCGCCTGTCTGAAGGTAGTGTTGCAAGGTGGTGATAGGGGGCAGGTGCAAAATGTCTGATGTGCGTTCTCAGGGCTTCCACCGTAATGTGAGTTTGCATCGAATGGTCCCAAGCAATCGCAATAGTTGCCTCTGTTGTCGTGCATCTGGGCAAACCAAGGCAAACTCTGAGTGCCTGCGCTTGTTCTGCCTGCAGAACACGAATATTTGTCTTGCAAGTGTTGTTCGGTACAGGTAGACTATATCTTAAAAAACCGTGAAAGAGAGCTCTGTAGAGTTTCAGCATTGCGTCTACTGACATCCCCCACGTCTTTCCTGTCAAGTATTTAAACAACTGGGAAGTTGCTGTCAGGCGCCATTTCATGTAGGCCACGTGCGGGCTCCAACAGAGGTCTCGGTCAATGATTACGCCAAGAAATCTGTGGGTTCTGACTTAGGAAATGGTCCGCCCATTGATTGAAATGACATAAGGCGTCATTGGTTTGCGAGTAAATGCCACTAGTGCGCATTTCTTTTTTTGGTGATATGCCGAGACCTTGTTTACATAAGTTGCTCGCTGTCAAAGTTGCTGCTCTTTGAAGCCATGCACGTATTTGAGGTCGTGTGACTGCCGAATTCCAGACACATATGTCGTCTGCGTCTATTTGAATCCTGATGGTAGTTGAAAAGTATTCAGGAAATCCAAGAAGAGCGAGGTTGAATAGCGTCGGGCTGAGAGCACCGCCTTGAGGAACGCCTCTGCTGGTATAGCGTCGCGTAGTCGGGCCATCGTCAGTTAACACAAAGAATTATCTTGCAAATAGGTAACTTGTAATCCACAAAAAGACTCGACCACCTAGGCCAACCGTCGCAAGAGCATCGAGAATGGCCTCATGTAATACGTTATCGTATGCGCCTTTCACATCTACGAATAAAGCTGCAGATAAACGCTCACGTGACCTTTCATGCTGAACATACAAAACGAGACCAACTACATTGTCGATGGAAGAGCGGTCACGTCGGAAACCAGCCATCGAATTCGGATAAATCTTGTAGTATTCAAGGTACCATTCCAGGCGGCCAAGGAGCATCCGTTCCATTATCTTTCCTGCACAGCTGGCCAGCGCTATTGGGCGGTAAGAGGTGAGCTCGAGTTGGGATTGCCCTGCTTGAAGAGTTGCACCAGGCGGCTTACTTTCCATTCGTCAGGAACGTTTCCCTCCTGCCATGAGGAGTTGTAAAGGCTCAACAATTCTCTCCGTGCAGATTCTCCAAGATAGCACAAGGCTCGGTATGATATACCATCTGGACCCGGAGACGAAGAGTGCCTGCAGAGCTGTGCCGCCTCGAGCTCCTCCATTGTAAAAGGAAGGTTCATGCGGCAATCACGGGAATGGGGGACACCACCTCGGGCTGGAGGATCTGGACGAGTCGCTTGGTCGGCGATCCTCGCGCAAAAGTCTTCTGCGATATCGATGTCTTCCCGCCCTTGGAAGAACGCGAGCGCCTTGAATGGAAAACGTTGTTCCGGAAGGCAACGCAGACCTTGCACCGTTTTCCAAATGTGAGACAGTGGCTTGTGGGGGAATAGTGTCTGGCAAAACGTTGCCCAACGTTCCGATGCTAATCTATCCATCCGACGTTGAATCTTCTTTTGCATCCTCCTGGCCGCCCTAAGGTCATTGATTGATTTTGTACGCCGATATCGACGTTCCGCCCGGCGACGAAGTGCTCGTAGTCCCTCTAATTCTATGTCGAAGTCGTTTCGCGTGGAAGAGATCGTCATCATGCGGGTGGCGTTTTGCATCGTACTTTTAATTGTTTGCTCTAACCCAGACGGTAGGCCCTCGCGGCAAGCATCTTCCATATGAGATTTTAAGGTGGCCCATTGAATCGCCCGAATGGTCTTCCGTGGACCAGATCTATACGACAAGCCTTTGATGTTTAGATAAGTGGGAATGTGATCACTCCCATGCATCTCAATATCTAAAAACCAGTTCACACATTTGGCGAGAGAATTGGAGACGAAAGCAAGGTCTAGGCAGCTGCCGTATGTCACGCCTCGAAGGTGGGGCTACCATCGTTCAGGAGAGTAAGGTCATAGTTGTAGGCGTTGCTTGCTAATCTTCGTCCTTTTGCATTTATTGTTGTACTTCCCCATGCGGGATGGTGTGCATTGAAATCTCCTATGATGACCCACGGGGCAGGACACACACTCAAGATATCCGCTAATCTTTTCGTATGAAAATTCCTTGAAGGCGATATATACACGCCTATGAGAGTAAACAAGAGTTTGTTCTTTTTAACTGTGATGCATATATACATTACTTGTCGTCGTGGGGCGCAATTGGTTGCAAAACATAGGTAAGTTCACGACGAACAAAAACGGTGATTTTGCTGCATGCACCATTTGTTGAAGACATAATAACTTCGTACCCTGACAGTCTGGTTTCGACAGGTTGGGCTCACAAATGACGATGAGTGGAAACGCATTGGTGTACACAAACTGACGAAAATCGGAAAAGCTTGATTTTAGCCCTATGGCGTTCCACTGGATGACGGACGCTGACTTGACTACTTTTCGGAAGGATGAGGTATGGGTGGCCATGTTTCTAGTTGAGGGAAGTCGTAGGTCAACCAATGGACATTGTCACCAACGCTCAAATCACCAGATTCACCCTGGTGACATCGTGACGACCGCTGGGGATGCCGGAAAGGCCAGGACGGCATTGTTTTTTTTTTTTCTTTTTCTTTTTTTGTGGCGCGCCTGCGGCGCGTAGCGCTGCAGCGTTCGGCATCGTTGATCGTGACGGCATTCTGAACTCGATGCGCGTGTTTACTTGAAATGTTCAAGAAATATCTGAGGTGGTTTAGGGCCCTTTGAAGCAGATGAGGGAAGATGTCCCAATGTATGTTCATGTGTTCTCCCGCACTTTCACCAGTAGCCGCTGTGTTGAAGCCAGTGGACTGAATGAGATTGATCAGTTGGCACATGGCAAGGGAGCAAGAATAATTAAAACCACTATGCGCTTAAAAGCGTTTTAGGTCACCTGTCAACTGCTCACTACCATTCAAGACACCACATTCAGTTACCATGCATTCGTCCGATACTGCTGCGGTTATTGGTGCACTCTCGCCCTGTAATCGTATTTTCTACTTAGACCTCCCTGCAGGGACCAATTTATTTAACTAATCATGCACGAATCAATTCCGCCCTGCCATGGTTAAAATGGCTGTGTAAATAACCGATCACATTGACTCTAGGCAGCAAATGCTATGTACTTTTACCCTTAAACTTAGTGCACTGACATGCCTAAATAGAGGTTCCTCTGCTCTGTATTTGTTGCACAAGGATCAAGAACCGCGGCATGCCCTCTTGCGCGAAGTGCACGAAGAGCGCACAAATCGAAAGAACCGGGCTTACACTGGCACACGCACGAACTCGGCAGACGGCCGACCTTATAAATGTCACGAAGGCCGCGCAGAGTAGAGTCCGACACAAGTCACAAACTGCAAATAATCGTGACTACCTGGACTAACAGGATATTTTACGCCAAGGGGATTCCCGATTCACATATGCAGTATCCACTAGCGAGTTATGCCGCGTATATGCGGTATCCATTCGCGAGCTAGACAACTATAAGAATTTAACCCCATATGTCAAAATTGTAACATGAACGAATTGGCAACACAAGACCACATTCTTTGGGGATGTAGGGGTTTTCCTCCCCCAAATACGCTCTTGCCAGCCCCCTCCAAACTTACCTGGGAGACCTTACTTAGGACTGCCGCCGATCTCAGGGAACAACTGAAAATCGTCACTTGGGCCGAGGGAGTCGCCCCCAACAGGGCCCACCCTGAGACTCCACCATGATTTTCAATAAAGATGTTGTAACCACCACCATAAGAAAGCTACAATAAGCAGCGCAATATTGACACGTATACATGTTTATCTTTCACCGGTGGCCGCTTTCCACCGGTTAACAAATGTTAAACGTTATCGCTCGGCGCAGGACGCGCCTGTATCGGAAGTTTCTAGAACGTTATCGATGCTTCTTTCCGTTGCCTTATGTTATCTGATTGTATGACCGACGCGAATTGTCAAGAACTTTCTGGAAGACCCGCGGGCATCAGGGATTAATCTGCAACTTTCCATGACTCGGGTATAAAAGCCGACGCGTCTCGCCGCTGATGAGATTTTCGACGATCGCCGACTGCGTTCGCCGCTATCCTTGTGCTCTGAGTGTAGCTTGCTTTTGTGGGCACAGGTTCGCCCAATAAACAACCAGTTTATTCATACACAGTTTTACGACTGTTTTCTTTACCGTCACTACTACGTGACAATATATCGCAACCATGCCGTGGTGCCAAAGAAAATCGAAATAGCCCGTCTCACCTTGGACACAAAGTTCATCTAAAGACCATGAAATACCAATCACGTCAGATAAAACGGGCCAAAACACAAGTGAGAACCTGAATCGCAAGCGATAACCGCACGGCGTCGTGCACGCAATATTCTATGGGTGCGCTGTAGCACAAGGCACTTGACCTCATCTCTTGCGCTACCGCATCCGTAATCAATCATTAACTAAGAGCCTGTATGTCAGTTCTCTTGTCTACAACATTCTTGCGAAACGGGAGATAAATACCACGATCACGGCTGTCTAGAGGATATAGGAAAGTGCGCAGAGACAGTAATTCCCGCCTTTCTTCGCATCCTGCCAAACTTGCTCGTTTCATTCATGACGGCGGGTCCCAATGCCAGGAACACAAAAGCAACATTTCTTCTGACGTTCATCCTAATACTGAGCTTAACGCCGCAATTACAACATCACTGAAAAGGCGCCTCACATAGCGACATGAGAATCAGCTTGAAGAGCAAATTAGTGCCCTCCACTCGGCGCTCTCCAATGCAAAACTCAGCTGCTCTACCAAATTAAAACCATACAAACAAATCACTGCACACGCATTGCCAAGTAAGACAACAAAACAGTGCAATACTTGCATGACAAAGGACAGCACAACCGAAAACAGGCAGCAACACACGACAGTCCAAACCAAGCACAATTACATGCACAGGCCGGTTTCACAAGCTTGGTCATGTGGCCGATGTGACGATGGTATCGCCACCTTGCGTAAGGATGGTTCGTGTTGATTATAGCCTCCGAGATTTCTTGCGCGCGCAAATCTCAGATGTCATGGGTTGTTGAAGCGCCGCGGTGCTTGGTATGCGGGTCGTGCGTGTCGTTCGCCGTTTCTATTTACTGACTGCGAATCATGTCGCGCTGAGCCCCGCCCTCTCCTCCGTTCTCCTTTCGCGCGCTGGCTCGTTTGTTCGATGCACGAGCGTCGAGCTGAAAGTTGTGCGTTTCGCAGGCCTTTCATTACCGCCCTCCCTTTATTGCGGACGCTGCCATCACTGTGGTTGCAGCGTGTTAAGAGACGATCGGCGCTTCTGAGTAGCCGCGATCACACCACGATATGCGCCCAAGCGTGGCGAGCCCTTACCGTTTCACTTCCAGCAACATTAAAACGTTTCTGTGTCCTGCTGATTTTATGGTTGATCAGATGTCGGCGGTCGGTCGTCGGACTGTTGATTTGCAATGAAAAAAATGTCGCAGTTTCGCCCGAAAGGCGAAGCATCAATTGCGCAAATTAGTAGAGAGCTATTCGGAGTAGGGATAGTAGTTTTATCGGCTGCATAAACTTGGACACATTCGCTTACTAACTGCATTAACAAGTCCGGTGTCAGCGCGCAGAAGCAAACATGAAAACATCAAACTCGATGACCGCAGACAACCACTGTCAAAACGCTGGCAGCAAGCGCAGCCGCCGCAGCGACCGAAGGTTCGTGCGGTCTATCACTTCAAGAGGGCGCCACCGCACCTGCTGATCGGACGTGCAACTCCGTTTCTCGGCTAGGAGCCGCGAAATTTTCCATCCGACCCCGGCAACACCGCTTTCATTGGACGCCTCAAGTTACCTGGAGACTGTGGATACCACTTTTTCAAGGTGGGCTCCAGCAGTCTCCTCCTGGAGCAATTTGGCTGGCGACGCCAGCACCGTTGCTAGGCCTAACGGCGGCGGCCGCGCCTGGCGAGTCGGGGCACCCGACCCGAGCCACTGGTGACAGGATTTCAGGACAGCAAGCTGAAATGTGGGGCTACGACCCAGATGCTATGATTTGGACCACCGTATCCACCCCCGACAACGGTGAATCGGCACCACCGTCAACCTTCAAGAGCAGCGCGCTCGCTGCCGCGGTTGCTCGCAGAACGCGGGACCACGTCCTGACGGCAGCGGTCTCAGACGCAGCCTCCCCGGGAGCTCCCGCCACCGGCGTTTGCCATGACAAGCCGCCGCCACACGCTTCACCAACAAGGGGAAGCATTCCGTGGCCTGGAAACCGCTACCCCTGCCCAAACCGGCTCCAGAGGACTTTGTTGTCGTCGTGAAACAGAAGACACGGGTCTCCCTCAGCGAAGCCTTTCAAGAGCATGGACTTGGCCGGGCGTTCATCGCCTCTCTGCGTCCGGCCTCAGTCATTACCGTGCTTCCGGTAAGGGAGCAAAATATAATCCTCGTTTATACCTCGAAACCGGAGATCGCCGACGAGATCATCGGGGATTGCGACCTTAACTCGGCGGACGGCCGCGTCCCCCTCACGGGGCACCTGCGGAAGGACGGTGGCAACTTATGCTACGGCGTTGTCACCGTACGCAACTCGGATACGGAGGAGACTCTCCGCTCCAGTCTCCAGTGGCGGCAAGGCGAGATACTGGGGATCCACAAGTTCGGGACGTCTAACAAAGCCCGGCTCACCTTCTCTGGGAAAGAGAAGCCGAGGTACGGCCACTATGCGGCAATGCTTATCCAAGTGTGCCCATATCAACGCACCATCCCGGCATGCGGACATTGCGGTGTTGTCGGACACCGCATCGGCGCATGCCCACGACCCGACAAATGCGGCGTCTGCGGCCAACCCGCGCAACTCCTCGATGGGGCCCGTGCATCTCATGAGTGCACCCCCAAGTGCTCGCTGTGCGGTGGAGCTCATGCCACGGGAGACCGCACGTGTATAGCTAAATACCGCCCCCTGCAACCCAAGGGCTCGGACTCAAGCTCGAAGCGCACAAAACGTCGACGCAGGAGTGCTAACCGTCCACCACCCCAACCCAAGAACCCCGGCGATCCGCAATCCCGTGGCGCATCCCAGCACCGAGACGCTGCGCTGGTGGTGACTAGCCTGCTGTTGGGATCGGTGGTATTATAAACGCATCACTGTTTTGATGATCCAAATATAATCTCATATCAGGGAGGGAGCAGTCTACCTGACTGGAGCAGTATTTTTTTTATTTGGGGTGTTGCTACGCTGCCGCCGTGGCACCGGGGTTCAAGCGACCGCGCTGGCAAACAGAGAGGAAAAAAAAAGAAAAGCGTGATATTAAGGAAGAAAATGCTAGCCCGGGCGGGATTAGAACCAACGAACGCATTATCCCAAAGCGAGCGCCGTAGCCACTGAGCCATACAGCCACGCTTCTAAGGGCTGTATTCATCCGAACCATATGATTGCGTTCGAGCGCCCTCGGCGAAAGAAACCACCTAGAAACGCGGTACGCGCGAGCGGCGCAGCGTGGCGCCAGCGGTCAAACGCTGTACCTACTAGCAATTGGAGTGTTGCCGCCGGGGGGCCACTCCCAGGATCCTGGCAAACCTGCTGCACCATCTACCGACACGTCGGAGAAGCAACCGGCAGCACCCCGCCATCCCGCGGGACAGCGGCGCAAAAACACGCCAACCCGTCCGACACGGCACGGACGTGGGGGAACGCAGTCCTCCAGGGCTCACAGGTGAGCGGCAAGGGCAGGGCAGCCCCCTCTCATACTTCATCCCCACCCAAATCTAAACCACCGCAGATAACGGCCGAGCAAATCGAAAATGCAGCATTAAAAGAGCAAATTGCTAGTTTGCAAAAGCGTCTTTCACTTACCGAGTCGTGCCAAAACTCACATTCTCAAACATCTGCTCCCCCTCCCGCAAAGGAAATGGACAGCAGCTCATCAGTGCCTGAGATTCCCACTCATGGGCACTCAACCACAGAGGCGAGGTTAAGCGCCATGGAAACCCACATGATTACGCGCTTTAACGCCCTAGAGGCGCAAGTCATCGCTGCTCTTAAGGCAGCCGTTGACAAAATTCCGTGTCTCATAGCAGCGCACGTAATCAAACCGACAACTTCGACCAGATGGTCCGGGCCACTCAAGCGCATAGTGAGCCCCAATATCAAAGTCGACCGACCACAGATGACTCTGGCCGAGAAGGAATCCACCACCGGTACGCCTATTGTGCAGGCCCTCATGGGCATCGGGACACCCGGCTCTACCATTCTCCTCCCGTCATCGAATCAAAATCAAAGTGAACACCATGGCGGGCAACCCTAAGCCACGCAGGCACTCCCGAGGCAAATCACTTTCAGTTTCAATTCTACAGTGGAGCTGCAGGGGCTTTAAGGCGCGCGCTAAGTGTGCAGACCTGCGGCTCCTCTTAACAACACTCCCAGACTTGCCCGCTGTAGTGGCCCTCCAGGAGTCGGGGGACGGCGCCGCGCTTCTTAGTTATTCGGTATATCAGTGGGACGCACAGAGTTGTCTATGTGTACATAAGAACTATACGGCTTCCCCAGTAGATCTGAATTACAACGCGGCTTTTTCGTACGTGATGGTGACGCTCCTTCCTCTTCGGAAATAGGACTCCCCACTACACGTACTCAATGTATACAGTTCCCCCAAACTGCCTAATGTCACTTTCGCCGATCTTTTTAGTCGTGCGCTTAAGGTGGCTAAAAGGGAACCCCTCATAATTGTTGGGGACTTTAACGCCCCCTGGCCGTTGTGGGGATATAAGCGTGAAGAGAAACGCGGACGCAAGCTGGCGGAACTTGTGTCGACGCTGGGCCTTACTCTTCATACTAACCCTGTGCAACCTACACGCATAGGTAACTCCGTGGCACGGGACACGTGCCCGGACCTTACCTTCACTAAAAACATTCGTTATGCAGATTGGAACAATAACGAGGAAGCCCTCGGTAGCGACCATTGCATATTAGTAACCACAATCAGAACCAAACCCCTCACGCGTTCCTTTCACAAAGCAACCCTCCCAGACTGGACTCGTTTTCGGTCCACGTATGAGAACCCTGCATCTATTGCCGACCAAGGATATGCCACCCGGTCGCACCTTCTCATCTCTCAGCTTCATGCCGTTGAACAACAGGTTCAGCTCTCGGAGGCGAACCCGGCAGTGGATAACCACCTCCTGCACCTCTGGGAAGCCCGGCATAGCCTCATCCGCCGATGGCGCCGGCAGAAGCATAATCGCAAACTCAAAATTTGCATCGCAAAGCTTACTCAGCAGGCGGCAGAGTATGCGGCCCAACTCGGCAACTCAAACTGGGTAGACCGATGCAACACCGCTGCTCGACAAATATCGAACCGGAATACGTGGCGCCTTTTCCGCGCCCTCATTGAGCCGGCCCAAACTCGCACTGAGACCCAAAAGCATCTTCAAAAAGCAATTCATGCGTTTGATGGAAACACAGCCAAAATGGCTGAAGTTCTCCGCGCTAAGTACCTCTGCACGCACCAGGATTCCTGCGGGTCGGCGTACTCGTATGCAGACTCCGAGAACACGGAGCTGGATCGTCCGTTCTAACTTCACGACCTCAAAGTGGCCCTGGCAAAAATGTACAGAGGGACAGCTCCAGGCCGGGAAAAGGTGCCGGTAAAGCTATTAGCTAACCTCCCTGATCCCTCGTACATGCAGCTGCTTGAGTATTTTAATACCATCTGGGAGGGAGGAGCGCCTCTCTCGGTGGATTGGAAAACAGCACTCGTTACCTTCATTCCCAAACCAGGTAAAGCCATTAATATAAACAATCTCCTGCCCATCTCACTTACCTCTTGTGTGGGAAAGTTAATGGAGACCATGGTCCGCGACCGATTGTCTACCTACCTCGTAATACAGAACACCTTCGCAGACACCACGTACGGCTTTCGCCCACACCGGTCCGCACAAGATGTTCTGCTCCAACTCCATCGGGAGATCCTGGCTCCGGTCGAACACCCCAGTGACGATAAGGTAGTTCTTGCCTTGGACTTAAAGGGGGCATTTGACAACGTGACCCACGAGATCATCCTTACACACCTGTCCCAAACAGACTGTGGATACAACACATTTCGATACATCCGACAATTCCTGATGGATCGCCAATCCTACATTCATCTGCACCACTCAGAACATGGCCCGTACCAGCTTGGTACACGAGGGACGCCACAGGGAGTGGTTCTCTCGCCACTACTCTTCAACTTGGCCATGATCAGGCTCCCTACCCTACTGAGTGCGGTCCCTGGCGTGCAGCACGCTCTGTACGCCGATGACATCACTCTGTGGGCAGCACATGGTTCGGTAGGAGACATCGAGACCAACCTGCAGTAAGCGGCGTCTATTGTGGACGAATACGTACGCCGCTGCGGTAAACAACCGAAATCGCCCTCTCCCTGCTTAGCGGTCAAATCCCCGAACATGAGGAGATACGAGTATTGGGACTCTTTATTCACCGCAACCGCAAGATTGATACCACATAGTTTCTCACTATATTACCTAGAGGGAAAACTGGCGCTGCTGCGCTGTGGTATCCATGGGAATGTCGGTATATTGTGACTTCGGATTGGCATCGTTCTTGGAGAGCCAGAACGCCATGAAGACGCGCGTGGCTAGCAGCGTTGTGTCCGTCACAATGATTCATTTCCCGCTAAAACAGGACGTAAAAACTGCTTTACCTTTATTATTACACAAAACCATGTTTTGTTTAATTTTGTGGACTTACTATTGGATGCACAATTATATGAAACGTAAAAAGTATCAGCTGTTCGCTAAAATTGGAGGGCAGACGACAAGATTATCGCTCGCTTTGGAACAACTTGTCGTCTGTTCTTGCTTTTCTTCGCATGATTCTGCATTGTAGGGGAGTAAACTTTATTGAGAGATGTAAATGATCGAATGAAAGCCTTTTATGTAGATTTTACTTTAAGAGCGCATTATTTGTGTAGCCATATCCACGTTTTAGACGAGTCGTCATTCAACACCAGCCAACACAAGCCTCGCAGACACATATCCCGTCATTCCCATGAAGGCACGGCGCCGTTTAAGAAACTCGCATAGACGATGGCGCCAGTTTACCCTCTAGGTGTCATAGTGAGAAACTCTATGATTGATACAACTCTCCAAAAGCGCCGCAAGGTGGGCGACCAAGCGGGCCGCATGGTCCGCTGGGTTTATAACAAACGGGGGGTTTACGATGCAAAGACGCCCTGCGGCTGGCGAATGCGTTCGTGACCAGCAGGATCCTGTATTCGGCACCATACCTCCACCTGCTCAAATGCGATGAGAACGCACTCGAAGTGATTCTCCGCAAACTCTACAAGAGAGCCCTCGATCTCCCCATCACTACGTCCAATCAGCGTCTTCTCGAGTTAGGAAGGACGAACACCTTCGGGGAGCTCCGTGAGGCGCATCTCAACAATCAATACTTGCGGTTAGGCAAAACAGCAGCGGGTAGCCGCCTTCTGACCCGCTTACACATCGCTTACACAACTCAACAGGAGGAGCGGGTCTCCTTACCTGAAGCCTGGCGCTTCGCACTATAAGTACGACCCCTCCCCGGCAACATGACCAAGGATGCCCACGATGGCCGACGCCTCGCGCGCGCGGCGTCCATTTCCGAGCGGTACGGCACCCGGCCGGGGGTATCCTACACCGATGCAGCTGGCCCGCACCACGGGGGCTAGTATACGGCAGCTGTCATCCACCAAAACGAACCAGTTCAGGGCCTCACTTTCCGTGCCCCTAACATAAGACACGCGGAGGAAGTCGCCATCGCACTAGATGCCATGGATCCAGCTTCCCGAGTCATCATCACCGACTTTAGGGAAGCCTGTCGCAACCTGGAGCAGGGACGCATTCCGTATCGTGCCTTTAAAATTATTTACCGATGTGAGTACCTGGGTTACCCGACCCGGCGAACCGTCACCTGGGCCCCAGCACATCCGGGGATCGAGGGAAATGAGGTAGCAGACGCTACCGCCCGCACGCTTAACTACCGGGCTGTCGCATATAGAGGACCAGGATTTCAATTCGGCTATTAGTTTCCGGCAAATTTCTATTTTCTGCCAATCTTCTCACGGCCAGTATCCTCCCCCTTGTAAAGGCCTCACGAAGGCAGAAGAGCGCTGGCTCCTGCGTCTCTATACCAACACAGTACTGTGCCCGGCACTACTGAAGCATTTTAATTCAGCTTTTTCAGGCGAGTGCCTGCACTGTGGGAACGTGTCCGCGGACACCTACCACATGGTATGGGCATGCCCCAACAACCCGGCCTACCACTCCCACCCCCATCCTTCCCGAGAGAGCTGGGAGGCTGCCTTGCTCGGCTGCTCGACCATACAGGACCAACGTGCCCTGGTGGACCGAGCCCGGGCTGCCGCAAAAGCCACAGGGGTCCCGGAATAGGAACCCCTCCTAGACTTTGTACGGGGCTGGCCCTTCTGGGTCGTCCCAAACTCTCTATTGTATATAGCGACAATAAATGTTTTTTCACTCACTCACTATCACTTCAACGGAAACTGAGCGGCGAATGCACAGCGTATACTAAGGTCAGAGCCGTGTGGAGATCGCTTTTAAGAGACGGTGCGGGCGACCGCCGCAGCCCGGCAAAGTGCAAGCACATTGTTGGCAGAGTATAGAAGCTGCCCCCCCCTCCCTCCCGCGCTGCCTTCCCGCTTTCCTCCTTTCGCGTGGGAGATTGAGTGGCCAGTTCCCCTTGCGCCTGGTTGCAAGATACGCATTTGGTGCCGCAGCACAGCGTCGCCCCGCCTCCCTCCCTCCCATACCCCCACGGCCTTTCGCGCGACCGAAGTCGCGTTTGCTTTCCGCCGTGCGTTCGCTCCCCGTGATAGCGAGCGTCCCCCGCGCGCTTTCACTCGCGCATATGGCGCATGGCCGCGGCGACGATTTTATCGCCCTTGGACTTTATACGGAACCTCACGGCGACGACGACGGCAGAAATCCGCTTGAAGTGTCCATATAATTGCTATCGCAATAAAACGTTAGTTCGTTCGCTCTCGCTAACTATATTTCCCTCACATCTCTCTGGTTCTTTCGTTCGCTCACTCGTTCGGGCTATTCGCTAACCGACGATGGTTTCTGCACATTCCTTTCTATACATGGTGCTCACAGTAGAATTCGCCGCAACAATTTCTGCAGAGCACCGTTCCTAGTTACGGCTGTACCGATGTATTTCTCCGGTGGCAACGAAAGTGATGTTCGCTCATTTACTCGATAACTTTGTTAGGCGTAATATGAATAAAGTCTTATAAACACGTCGAATAAATAATGCTTACAAAATGGAACAGGAGAAAAAAATTTACGTCATCGGTAAACTACATCTCAATTTGTAATAAACCGTGAAAACAAAACGCGAAAAAGAGTAAACACAAATCAATTAGGTCAGGCATGCAGTGCGGTCACGCAGTGCGCTCAGTGTGTAGCAGCTCTTCGAATTTTGCTGCGTTTCCTTCACTAGCGACGTACGATGACAAGTGGTACGTCCCATTCGACGATGGGGTGCGGTATATATGAATGAATTTGCAAAACGATAAGAGCGACATATCGGTCATTTAACTTTGCATTGGTGATCGCGGTGAGGAAAATTGACTGCAAGGCACTGAAAGATATCGTTAGAAATGATTGGATGATGATAAAGTTTATGAAAAAGCGAAAGCTATTGATGTCGTGGGTACGCTGTAAGGGTGAGCACTAACACCAGCATGGTATACTGACTGCCGTGACTGGCAGCGCTGATCTGAGGTCGATGTGGAGGCTTTGTCCGTGTCACGAAGAGCGGCTTCAATGTTACTGCACTCGCGCTGCAATTCTTCGTGGTGTAAAACACTTCCCATTGCGATGTCAACTTCATTTGCTATCCTTCGTCTCTTCTAACAAGAGGTCAACACCACAAAAGGCTTCGTTTTTCTAGCCGAACTCATGCTAATGCAATGCGAATACAGCAGCAACTGACACAACGAGTGCCGCTCGATAAATGAATTCTCCTGCCAAGAACAACGCCGTCAAAAACCCGGTACGCTAGGTAATTGAACAGATACGGCTAGTCTTATAAAAACGTTTTCAAAACGTATTCACCCCTCGCTTTTAAGCTGTCCTGCTTGCGACGTTTTTAATGCGTCGATTTTGATCAAAAAATTTGTTTTAGACGTTGAATCCATTAATACGACGTTTTGAAGACTTTGTGTGCAACCTGGGACGCACTTTTGATGACAACACTCAGGTGCGTGTCGAAAGCAGTTTCTTCTGAAATGTAACATGAAATGAAAGGTTAAGCGCGCTGCGTATGGTTATTTACCCATGTATTTTCAATCCTTGTATTTTTCATTATGGATACCCCGACAGTCTTAAGACAAAGGGACCCTGGCCTGTAAAATGGTTTTTACATTACCTGTACACTCCTACGCTAACAAATTCTGAAGTTCTAAAGTTACTTAATTACGCCTGCAACGACTCCGGCAACGAAGGCGTATTTACCAGGGGGCAAGTAGGCAACTTGCACCTTCCCCCCCCCCCCCCCCACTGTTTGAAGTGCGGGGGTGGGGGTAAACAAGGTCATCCCCCCTCCCCTTTCGAAAGTGGACACAGCTGTCGGCTGCACACTGCCAAATAAAAAAGTCGCAGCCAAATAACAAGTCGCAGTCGCAAAGTCGCGCTGAAAGGCGAAACATCGATTGTGACAGCAAACTATTGGACAGCTATACGAAGACATAATAGTAGTTTTATCAGCCGTATAAACTTGTAAATGCGTTCGCTTACTCACCACATTAAAACCTGAACACATTTCACTCGATGACACTCGCTGTCAGAAGCGCGGCAGCGAGCGAATTGGCCTTCGTGCTGCGTCTGGCTTCAACGCGAACTAAGCGGCGAGAATACAGCGCACACAGCACTCGCAACACTCTGTCCCCATCGCAGATCGCTTTCAAGATAGACGCAGCCGCCGCGGGAGTAGAACTCGACCCCTTGCGCGCGTTCGAAGGCTCTCCTGCGCGCGCGAGCCACCATCCTCGGCTCTCCCTCGCAAGCTGTCACTCACACGTACACCATTCGGCGCGCGGCCACGATGTTATCGCACTTGTGAGCGAGGAGAACAGGCGTTGGTGCCTGGTGTGCACAAATTATATTTTAACAGGACCCGCTCAATGAGGCGGCACCCAAGCGCCGCTGGCCTTGCAACCGCCGACTCCACTGCTCGCACACTGTGAGCGTGCTGGGCGTGTCGTCGTCGTCTTAATGGTCGGATCACTGTGGCACGGAGTAGCGCCCTAGAGGGGGGGGGGGGGGGGGGGGGAGGTCCTCCCTTCTAGCCGTGAGAGCGGGACGAATGGCTGATGGTGGTGCGAAACGCACGCGGCGTGTATAGGACTGGTCCGGTCGGAAGGGAATGTGACAGCAGCTGACGCTAGAGCGTCAGAGTCTTTGACTCTGACGCTATAACGACAGTAGAAAGGAAGGCAATCGATCCGTGATGAAGAAAAAGTCCAAGCCATGAGTGAAGCCTTCAGTTCGCGTTGAAAACGTTCGATGATCCCATTGAATATTGGGTGGTAAGAGATAGTCTTGATGTGATTGGTTGTTGAGTCGAATGTTGAGTCGTATAGGCGACCATGGTCGGTCGTATTGGTGGAAGGCACACTAAGCGGCTAATCCAGAGAGTGATGAGTGTTCGAGCTATTGATTCCGCCGTTATGTCCAGGAGGGGCATCGCTTCAGGTCATCTGGTAAACCTGTCAATGCAGGTTAACAGGTAGCATGGTTTCCGCAGGGAGGAAGGGGGCCGACAATATCGACGTGCAGATGGCTGAAGCGGGCGTCCGGGGACGGGAATGTGCCAAGAGGAGTCGCATTGTAGCAGTGCATTTGGAGTGTTGGCAGTTGAGGCATGCGCGTGACCAGCGACGAACGTCTACGTTGATACTAGGCCCCGCATAACGAGAAGTGACGAGTCGCTGTGTTGCGCGAACGCCAGGATGAGCCAAAGAATGGAGGGCATCAAAGACGGTCTGGCGGTATGGGCGAGGCACGTAGGGACGAGGACGCTCAGTCGGCGTATCACAAACGAGGGACACTTCGCAGCCTGGAAGTAAGATATCTTCAAACACCAGAGCTAGTGCGAAGCAGCTAGACCTCGGCCTCGATACTCTGGGCGGCAGCCATGGCCGTGAAGTCGATTACCGATCGGCCGTGGTCCGCTGCGCGAATGGCGGCGCGAGAAAGTGCATCGGTAACGGCGTTGGATTTTCCGCTGACGTCGACGATTTTCCGCTGAATGTCGCTGGTGTATTCGGAAATGTAAGCGAGCTGTGTGAAACTTGTGAAAAAAATATTTGTGATACTTCTGAAAAGGTGCTACTTTTCTTGGAAAATAATTTTGACAAAGGCTTTTTGGCCTGCTCGTTGGGCATAAAAGATTTATACTACTACTTGCCACAAGACAAACTCCTCCTTTGTGTGGAAGAGTGCATAGATAGCTTTGGCTCTGTCGGCAGCAGCTCTGCGCGCTGCCTCGTTGGTGCTGCTACAATTTCTTTCTCTCTCTCTCTCTCGCTCTCATTTTCTCTTCCTCTATCCCGAGCATAGCGCGCGCCGCGCACGTGCTCTCCTTCCCTCTCCTTAACGTCCCATCTCAAGGCAACATGTGCACGGCACGAAGAGGAGGCGAAGCACACGCCGCTCCGCGAGATAGTTGCTAGGCAACGTGCGGTTATGTCATCGCCTGGAGCAGTTTTTGTTCACACTACGCGGCGCAACCAAGAGCTTAACATGGAGACGCATCATGCCCGACCGCTTCATGCCGAAGTACAGCTCCGCTGCTAAAAAGATGTACAGCATACCCGATTAAATCAAGAAGGCTAGGTGGCTATTTGTCACCGCCCCGTTTCAAAGGGGATGCCATTAAATCATCATAATCATCATCACCGGAGGAATCCAAGGCCGTGGCTGGGTAAAAGGCGGACTGTGAAGACAGTGGGGCTCGAGCACCTGGCGGCGGTAGGCATGCACTGACGCAAATGTAGGGCAGAAGCTGAGAGCAATGACGCGAAATCCGGAGTCATCAATTCGGGGGCGAGGATAAACCAGACAGACGTTGGTGAGTGGTGTCCACAAATTATATTTCAACAGAGCCGGCTAAATCAGGCGGGAGCGGGACCAAGCGCCGCTGGCCTTCGATCTTGCAACTGCCGATTTCACTGCTCGCGTGCTGGGCGTGTCGTCGACGTCTTATTGGTCGGATCACACATACTTTATACGGAACATTACGGCGACGCCGACGGCGGTAATGCGCCTGTAGTGTCCATGTAACTAATACCGCAATGAAAGAAAGGGCGGGCTGTATCGGGGGCGCAGCCGCAGTGGGGTACGTGAAACGTCTTGTGCGTGCTGCAGAGGGTGAATGGAGACAAGCGGGCAAAAATGACGCGACCGAATACACGACTTGCGTTTCTAATTTGGTATGCTAGAGCTAGTGCAGTGTAGCCAGCCAATATAAGTATGGACACGTTCCGCAGTGGTCAAAGGGGTAGGGTAGGCTGTCAAGCTGCCCGAGTCTCTTCACGTACGCCATTTTTGCATCCAATGTGTCGTAAGCGAAGGCGCCGTAGCCTAGCAAGCGTTAAATTTCTGCAAGAAATTGTACAGTTGTAAGTCGTATATGCATCCTGATGAACACAGGTTTGAAATATTATAACTATTATGGCAGAGTAAGCTCTCTCAAACCCAACCACTCCCGCTCGGATTGACAAACGTACTGACGAGTAATTAACGAAGAAAGTTGGGCTGGTTAGTGTTGATGCAGTTGCTGTGAGATAGTTACTAGCGCGAACAAGACTAATGGAAAAAAAAAGGTGGGACAGGACAGAGCGCTGAGTCACAGGTACTGCCGAGCTATGCCTCTCCGAATGCCAAGTGCCAAGAAATTATTCTTGCACCACGCAAGACTAATTTCGTCTTGCGTGGTGTAACTACGCCGCCATCTTTTCACGCGACGCATACATTTCCTCTACACAACGATACCAAAATACAAGGCGGGTGGGTACTAGGGCTGTGAATACATAAGCGATAATAGCGATACATGATTTCGTTATATGCGGTTTTACCACCCCCTATGCTAACCGAACTGAAAGACTGTTCACGTCCGGAACAACAGTACAGGTCAAGTTTTCTTTCAAAATAGCGCCCACGTAAATAATGCTTTTATTGCGATTAACATTATTAGGATATTTCACGCACTTTCTGGGATGTTGCTATGCTTGTCTCTAACAGTTTTTCCGCGAAATTGGATCGCTGGGTCTAGTGAGTAGTTCATCGAGCTGCTGAAGAATGGAAGCAAAAACAGACCATGGGGAAGAATGGGAAGGAAGAAATTAGACGAGATAATCTGTACGGTTACACAAAGGGCAGTGCTATTTGAACATCGAGCTGGTTGCGTGAGGACAAAATTATATCGGAGCAAGCATTCGCAACAACATTAGGCATGCTGCGACAAAACTACGGAGACACATGCTTATGGAATGCGAATACCCAGTTAGACCCGTAGGTGACGTATACCTTCCAAAAGCGCATGGAGTGGACGGAAGCATCAACCGGTCAGCAGTAGAGATAAGCAAGAGACGTTTAGAGCTTTGGTAGACAATGAGCAGCGAAGAGATTGATACGACCGGATGTGTTACAGGCATATATGTACAAGGTAGATGGGATTACGGAGATGCTAGAATGAAGGACATGTGCCTGATTCAATCAAGCAGGCTAGGTGACGTCACCGCCCCGTTTCAAAGGGGATGCGAATAAATCATCATCATCATGGTTGTCTATTTCCGAGAGAGTTGCTAACAGTCCTTGCTCTTTCCATTATTTTCTCTGTGGCACACTTGGATATTCGTGCACCGGGAAGGCTGCTGCTCACTTTGCGTTATGCGGTACTCATATTCGTTCACATTCTGGCGCAGGGCTCAGCTTGCAAATTTCTCAGCGTGGCTTTCAATTCTTAATTTTATTTTCCTAGTCGCTTAATTCGAGTTTTTATTTCTTCCGAACCTTTGCTAATGAAAAAGTTACTGTTCATTTATTCTCGAATGTTTTTTTTCTGGCGTCTCTTTCTGGGTTTTCTCGCAGTTTGCGGGTTTCAAGTTTCAGTTGACGCATTGGTTCCTCACACATTATGGTAAATTCGTTCGACATGACTGTGTAGGAGGGAAGAGTGGTAACGACTCTGCAGTAAAACGGTTCTTTCCAAGCCTAACAATAGCAACGAGCTAATGCAGCAGCTCCGTCATAACCAGTACGGAAAAGATGCTGGACAACGACAGCGATACGATGTCGGCACGATGAAATCTCATTATGGCGAAGACGTGGCGTCGCACTCTGCGTGACACGATGAACGTGGCTTTGCCCGCGTCGCTGCGACCGCTCGCGCTTTGCATTCATTTGCCGCTACTCGAGCTATTTCGAGCACTCTTTCTGTATGTATGCCTCGTTCAACTGGGTCACCACCAAATTTTAAGCAAGGCCCTTATATGCTGTCCGTTGTTGGCGACCTTCAAGTGACCCGAGCCAAAAACTAGAGCCGTTATCCGGACACTCAAACGAGAACATCCGGGCATCGTTGCGAGAAAAAAACGAGATCATCCGGGTAACCAGTCAAAAGTTAAGAAAATGCGGTCCCTGGCCCCCAACCCTTTGTACAGGACCGCATTACATACGCTAGTTACTGACCAAACAAGTCACAAAAAATATGCTTCCGAGTTCCTCCTAATGTTTGTTCAGAATCAAGCTGTAACTTCGCGTACGCTGACGTTTCAAAGGCAGATTGGCATCTTTTAGCGCTGAGACAGGGTTGCCTGTGCTCTTTTGAACGCCAGCAGTCCGCGAGTTCGAGAGATGGCGCCTCCTTCAGCCGGTTTTCTTCTTCTAGCTTGGCATGTGGGTATGGCGTGCTGGGGTGTGTCGATGCGAACATGCACTACATTAATATTGTGGCTCCAACCAATCTGCTTTGCCGGTAGCCATTTCATGCGCACATCTACTCTCGACTACGGTAGATGAAGCAGTTTTCGCTCCCATCGAAATGCGGCCGCCGTGGCCGGGAGTGCACAAATGTTACTAATCCGAAACATCTGTCATTCTTAAACGTCCTGCTCTGGCCGTCTGGATTACCGTAAAAATACATTTCCTGTCTGTCGATACAGTCACATATTTGGCTTCCCCTCCATTTCGCTGGCCTCTCAATTTGACGTTTCGCCGTTGCATTAGTTTCGGCCTACGAGCCTGTGAGTGAGCGTTCTTCCTCTCCGGGAGCCGTCCATCTATTTCCGTTCGCATTCCTCATCCGTTCATTGAAAGCGATATTGCTGTGACACTCCCGCACTTTGAAGGACGCCCAGGTCATGTCACCCGACTTGTTCGCTCAACCCACTGACAACCTTTCATTTGCCGTTTGATTTGATTAGCTAGAATTGTTTACCACTCACTGCCGGACGTGATGAAGAAACGAGCATCAGGAGCTCGGGCTGCACAGAAGAAATAAAAATCTGCCAGACAAAGGAAACGTGCTCTAAGCCTATTTGTTTGATGGCAACAAGAGGCGGGGGCACTATTTAGGTGCATTGTGGTGAAGTAGCCAGCCAGAATCCCTACTTCGCCTATGACGCGATGCCGCTTATTACCTTCCACACTTCCGGATAGACGATGGCCCGCGATGAACTGGATCGTAAGAATTTACTCTCAAAAGATGCACAGCGTCGCGGGACACGATGAAAGAACGTCCATTACGGGGAGCCGTATCACCTAGAAAGCCACTCTTTGCGGCAGCCAGAAGAGAGGCGACAATGGTGGCGACGCCGCCTTCCCACACCAGCTAACGTCGACGTCATGGACTGTGACGAGGTCTGCTCGGGCCCAGTTAATGACGGACTACATTGCATTCTGAATAAGTTAATACTGAACTCAGCAAGCACAAGTAACTTCCACTCAGCCACCGCAGCCCAAATACGAAAACAAAAGACCCATCATGTCACGCTGATGTACCGCTGCTGTGGTTTCGGCGCCAAGTACCCTAAACGGAGCTTTGAACTTCATTTTACCTTCTATATTCAGCCTATTCCCGCGAAATTAGCGAAAGTGTAGTGTTGCAAGAATACTTTAGCCAGTCTCCAAAGTCTCTTTTTGTGTCCCTTTATGCAAGGGCCGGTACTTTGGGGTCGCACCTTCCACAAGGAATAAAGTCTGCTTCGTTCTGAATAAAATGGTTGACAGCAAGTGCGGTGCCAAGACTCTGAGGGAGCTTATAGATTCAGCTGCGATGAGCCAGTTGCCCTGGTCTTGCTATCGCATTTTTAATGCTGTTCATATTCTTTGGGAACATTCCCCAGTTTGCGCTATATCGGTATGTATCTGTGTGTCTATCTACGTATCCCAACTTAAAAGCTAACTTTGGTCACTCCATTGCCAAATGGATCGGACTGCTGTGCCGACGAAGCCGGGCTCAAAACGAACCAGGTGATTAGATACTGGGTTCAATAAACCTCTTTCACGCCAACTTGGCTCACTGCGCTTTAACTGACGACAGTCAATAGGTGTGTGCCGCTCTTTGATATTTGACACCAACTTTGGTCACGGGGTATTCTTTATAGTACAAAGCATATCCTCAATTACGCACTAATCATGAGATTCATTGCTAATAGCATTAAACTCTTCAATCATCTCTAAAGGATAGAGGCACCGCCACTTTTGTTTTCTTTGTTTTCGGCTAACAAAGTTTATAATTGCGCTAGTTGGTCAAGTTTCATTTTTCTTTACGCTAGATGAGGAAACAACTTAAATAAATACGAACGCAAATAAACGAGACTGAACAGTCAAGTGCATGAACATGTTTCCGCTTCAACTGTTCAGTCTCGTTTGTTTGTGTTCGTCCTTATTCAAGTTGTTTTCTCACTCTAGCGTAAGAAAAAAAAACAGTGGATGTTGCCTGCCTGGCGAGCCTGTATCTTTTTCCCTGCCCCACTTCCGATGGCGCGACTCCAATCGCACGTACTTGCCCGAGTGAAGACAGTGGCTAGCCGCGACCTTGGCGTCACTTTCCAGTCCCCTTGAACCGAGCGCCACTACGCAACTTCCCGTTCAGGCGCTGACTCCGATATCGGTCACCCGCCGACGAGAGCCACTTGGGTTCTGTACTGCAGACACGTGCAGCGCCTTTGACGCGCACCGTCTGTCAAGTTGGCTTCATTGTCTGTTCACTCAAGCGGTTGCAAAAAAGTTGGGCCCCTCGATTCTCCTTCCTGCTTGTGTGTGTGTGTCATGACGGCTGTGTTATGTCCTGCTGTGTAGTTAACTCTCGGAGAGCTGGCCACCAGAAACGTAATAACGTAGTGTACTAGTTAGCAAAGACCGGATTATCTATGATGTGCACGATGCGACAAAGGACGGAAAGGCGCTGACTTCCAACAAAATTTTATTTGCATGAATCACACATATATAGAAAGGCTTATATAACGCCAAACCATGATTGACAAAGCAGAAAGAACATCTCTAATCTCTGCGTAGATTAACACAGCGTAGTCACCTTTCTTCGCATTCCAGGCAACCACGTTCGTTTTCCAATAAAGCGGCATAACGTTTGCTGACACATTTGCCTTTAGCCATAGCCGCGGCTTCAATAGTGCTATCGCTCGTGTATCATTGCGCGCAAAATGCCATGGACAAAAGAGGGAACACGTATAACACACACGAAGCGCAAACTATCAACAGATTTATTGCGAGAACACGTGACCTTTTTATACCTTGCCACAGGCAGTACAGTGCATGACACCAAGGACAGAACCACACCGACAGAAAAAATCAACACGCGCGTGACGTGCTATTCAAATACGCAATTTCCTTAGCTGATAGGGTGATAGATGCCATGCTAATACACTTATCTTTTAAAGTTGTGGTGCAGTGGGCCTCAATAATGAGTCGTGTCATCTCATTGTTCGACTTTTCAATGATCATGCACTCTTTGAACATTGGTCTACAGCCGCATTCATCACAATAAAGTGCCAGCCACCCTCCCGTCTTGTTATTTTCGTTGTTAGCATGCTCGCGGAGCCGGTCGTTGAAGCAACGGCCCGTTTGTCCGACATAAAAACGCTTACATGATAAAGGTATCTTATATACTACGCTGACACTGCATTTCACCCATTCGTTTTGGTGATTCTTGCCACATGCTTTCTTTTCTTTCTTGTTCGGGTTAGTAATTTTGCAAATTTTTCCAAGCTTTTTTTTTGTGTGTCGGTGTGGTTCCGTCCTTGGTGTCATGCGCTGTACTGCCTGTGGCAAGGTATAAAAAGGTCACGTCTTCTCGCAATAAATCTGTTGATAGTTTGCGCTTCGTGTGTGTTATACGTGTTCCCTCTTTTGTCCATGTCATTTTGCGCGCAATGATACACGGTCTTATGGAAAACCAACAAGCCCAAGTGAAAACCCTACTGCTATCGCTCGCGTGTTTAGCAGTTCCTAAGGTTTTTCTTTTTCTTTTTTTTTTCAACATCGGAGCGCAGCTACTGGGCTACAATGTCCTTCTCTCCTTTTTTGCCCTGTTAGACTGTGCTCCTGTCATTAAGGACGTCTGTCACGTGTATCTTAGGCCAAAGGAGTGGGGGATGTCGTATACCTATTGCGCACTCAACAAACCTATGCTTAGTGTTACAAGTGAGCGATTCCTTGTTACAAGGCATGTCTTGACACACAACTGAGATAGTTTATGCCTCGATGTAAGATTGCAGGGACACAATCTAAAAGTGCAAAAAGGGAGCGAGGGATTCCTCGCTTTACATTGTAGCCAATCTGGCTGCGCGCCGCTGTTGGGAAAACAGTCGATAATTCCTAAGCATGACCCCAGCATGTATCAAGCTCTCATGCTGGGGTCATCAATTTATCTTGTACGCGTTATACAGACCCTCTGATCTAGCTCCAGATTACTTCAGAAAATTAGAAGATCATATGTCGCAATATTTGAAATCTAAAATCTTAATCATTGGTGATCTTAACCTACCCGGTGCTGACTGGTACGGACTACAGGCCCTTGAAAGTTTCTAACATCATGCTAGCACACAACCTAATGCAAGTTGTTCGTGAGCCAACCCGGGAACAGGGAGCATCGGTTTTAGATTTATTCTTTCTTCCGAGAATTTTTTTCTAATTTTACGGTCTCTGTAGAGCAGGGACTGTCAGACCATCATCTTGTTAGTGTTTCCTTGTCGCTTAACTCTCACAGTAAGCAAACGAAATCATTCTCCTTAGTTAAGGATTATTCACGTGCTGATGACGCAAGCATTTTAGAATACATGGATAGTTGCCTGTTTGATTTCAATGACAATGTGTCCTTTCACCTCGTTCCTCCCATTATCATCCCCCATTGTGACCCTCTTTCTTCCCCTCTTCCCCTTGGCTTACGTAGAGTAGCAGGCCAGATGCTCCGTATTCCGGCCGACGTCTCTACTTTTTCACATCGATAAACTTCAATGACAATGATGTCGATGTTCTTTGGTGTCAATTTAGAGATATGTGCCTTCGTTGTTTAGATACATTTGTGCCGAATAAACGAAAAAGAATTCATAAGCAGACGTCCTGGATGACGCGTAACCTCATTCAACTGAAACGCAAGCTTAAGCGATTAAAAAGGCGACATACGCAGTCACCTTCAGTGATTGCACTGCGCGAGCAGGTAGCGCATGCTCTACGAGCATCTAAAGATAATTATTTTCAAACGTTATTGCCAAACTTCATAAAACATGACCAGGGGCGGATCCAGGTTTTTTCTGAGGGGGGGGTCAGCTTTTGTCGGTGATGATGATGATGATGATGATGATGATGATGATGATAGTAGCTTCTCATTTACCGAAATTCACCGTTTCTGCTCACGATAAACCCGCGTTTCATACGGCTAGAACAACACCTGTAGCCCGCCGTGGTGGCTCAGTCAGCTCAGGCGTTGCGCAGCTGAGCACGAGATCGTGGGATCGAATCGCGGCCGCGGCGGCCGCATTTCGATAGAGGCAAAATGCAAAAACGCCCGTGTGCTTGCGTTGTAGGGCACGTTATAGAACCCCAGGTGGTCAAAATTAATTCGGATCCTTCCATTACGGCGTGCCTCATATTCAGAACTGGTTTTGGCACGTAAAACCCCAGAAAGATGAAGAAGCCCTATAGCGAAGCCAGGTATCGGTTTCTCCGAGCTTATAGGAAAATGACATTACCCAATACAGCCATGCGCTTGGCGCCTGTGCCTGATAATACAGGGTGTTCAAAACTAAGCTTGATGCTTTTCTTAAAATTAGGCACTGGGAGGCACGCGAAGACCACCTGTGCAAATAAGTTATGTGGCCAGGGGGGCACAAAGTGAGATAATTATCGCTGTGAGCAGCCCAATTAACTAAAATTGAACAAGAATTTTTGACGACTGCAGTAAGTGGTTATGTTTGTATTGAAAACTTAGAGGCAGTCGTGTATCAGTATCAGTCGAGAGAATTATTCTAGCCGTGTTCGTGCTCCGAGATATCCCACTCCAAATTTCAATTGTACTGCGCAGAGTTATCGAGTTGACGCGAGAGCGGTTTATGCTTTGCATTGCTGTGGAAGGGAGGCATTTTGAACATTTTTAGGGCATTGACATCTTGATGGGTGAATTGTTGTCATGAAATTTGTGCATGACAACACCAAATTTAAAGCGGCAGTATGAAATATTCGTTAGCATAGCTAAAAAGGTTTCTGCTGTTGATGGTACCGTTGTTGCTTTTGATTTCAATAAAACTTACAATACTTAGAAATCAGCAGTCACTTTATTTGCGTAGCCCAAGCAAGGACCATGCCCGGTCGTCTAGTCACCATTACGCACGCGCACTGCCCTCCGGCTTCTCTGCGCGCGCCATTATCTCGGCATGGCAGCTGCCGCCATTTTTACAGGCTGCGCGGTCGCGTGTTACGACAGCGGTTACGGGTTCTTCGATTTTTTTTTTCGCCAGCCGTGAGGGGAAGGGGGACAGTTATTATCTTGCCAATGCCTCCGCCGCGTTGTCAGACTAAGCGCCGTACCCAACAGCCGCGGCACATCAGGGAGGAGCTTTGCGCCGATCCTCACTCTCTTGCATGCGTAATCATGCAAACGACAATTACAATTTGTAGTTGGATATCTCGGAGCATAGACACGCTATACTCGCGGACAACTTTCTGTGGCAGTGAAGGGCAAGCTACGGGCGCGTGGATGCTGCACATGTGTTACCGCGCCAAGTAGTCCGGCAGCGTTTGACAGTGCTTTTGGTTGCTCGGAACAGACGCTGAATCGACGCAACTTCCACGTGCGACGATTTCGCGTTTGCCCAGACGCGGAAGGGAACAGCCGCAAAATGAGTAAACTTTTACACTCAGTGGTGTGTTCTGTCTTATTTAACTGTTGCTAATAAGCTGTTTATGTTTACTCTTCGCCAACATAAACCAACGTGGATTAAAACGCGGGACTCTTTTCAGAAGCACCCTCACTTGTGAGCGCTTTGCCTCCGTAGCTTTCCCTTCATTGCCACAGAAAGTTGTCCGCGAGTAAAGAAGGATTCTTCGAAGTGAAACTGTGTAGAAACACGACTGCCTCTAACTTTTGAATACAAACATACACACTTACTGCAGTCAATAAAAAGTTAATTATTCAATTTTAGTCAATTCGGCTGCTGACTAGCGATAATTATCATCTCACTTTGTGTCCCCCTGGCCACATAACTTATTTGCGCAGGTGGTTTTCACGTGCCTCCCAGTGCCTCATTTTAAGAAAACCATAAAGCTTAATTTTGAACACCCGGTATATCTAGCCTGTATTGTTTCTTAAAATAAAATTTGGGATCATCTGTCGCAGTTTCGTTATAAACGTGTAAGCACGGGTCCATCTTCGGAGTTCTGTTGGGACACCTTGTTTTCCTTAAGGAGATTCTTGGCGTTCGGCTGAGACACCTTCGTTTGCTTTGGAGCTCCAACGCGGCAACCACTACGCTGGTTGTTTACGATATGCGAATCACCGCGTATGAAGGCTCACGACGCCACCTACAAGAAGAACGATGTGGTGTAGTAGCCGAGAGGGCGAGCCAGCGTCTTCATGTTTTGTTTCCCACGCGACGTCATCCTTTTACACAAGGCGCGCATCTGCTACCGTTTCTCTAATCACGCGACGCCATCCTATGCCCGCGCGCTGGCGTTGGCCGCTGACGTCACGCTCCCCCATTTCGCAGGCGCTGCTCGAGGTTTCGCCCCGCTCCGCGAGCACGGCCACTCAGATAAACGGATCCGGCAGCTTTGAGCCTCCTATGCTTAATGTACGACAACTGCGAAATTACAATGAAAAACTTGTAGCATACGAACGGTACTGTGCTCGTACTGGATATTGTCAACGTGTAACTGTGATCACAATTGGTGCTACAGTTAAAAAAAAGTCGCCTATGCGTAGTCCTTAGTTTAGCTGTTAGTTGTTATTGTTTATATATGAACACTTCAGCGAGAGATCTCTTTCATTAAGCAGGTTGGTCGCGGAACCGATGACAGCCAATGAGGCAACCGATGACACCCCGAGGGGGAACTAAGTTGATCAGGCGCGAAGGCGCTCGCGCAGACATCGGCATGCTTGGCAAAAGGGACGTCCCCTCGTTCATTCGACGCCACCGACGGTACGAGTAAGGCACGGCCGGCGCCAGGAGGTCCAAGGTGTGCATGAGAAAAAATAACTACGGCAACCTCGCGACACCACACCCCTACGGAATACAACTAAGCTTGTGAGCGAGCTAGCTTTACTTCTACGTGGCTGTTACCACTGGTACTCGCGAAAAATAATTTTGAAAAATGCTGGTGGCCATATTTTTTGCGACAGGGCCATCCCCTTGTCAGCGAGGGGGCGATGCAGAAATCTGAGGGGGGGGTCAGGACATCCGGACATCCCCCCTGGATCCGCGCCTGAACATGACCCAACAAAGTTCTGGACTTTCATAAGTGAGCAAAAGAAACCTGTCACACAGCTTAAGTTGGATGATCAGATGATTTCAGACTCAAGAAAAATTGCGCAACATTTTAACACATATTTTCATAGTGCGTTCTCACAAGCTATCATGTGCCAATCCAAGACTTCTGCTTCAACATATGACGTATCATTTATTTCCTATCGAGGTGTATTATCGCTTTTGTTAAATCTGAATTTCAAAAGGTCGTCAGGTTGTGATAATATTCCTAACACTTTTCTCAAGCGATATGCTGAAACTGTCGCGAAATTTCTTGTTATAATATTCAGTAAGTCGCTGGCAAATGGTAAATTACCGGATGACTGGAAGACAGCCCGTATCGTTCCTGTATTTAAGAAAGGAGACCGTCTTCTGGTACAAAATTATCGTCCTATTTCCATAATATCCTCCTGTTGTAAATTAATTGAACATATTATCGCTAAACAAATTAATCAGTTTCTCGAGAAAAACTCAACTTTAACGCCTCACCAACATGGTTTCAGAAAAGGATGCTCAACAGTAAGCCAGCTAATTACGGTGATTCACTCACTAGCCTCTGCTCTTGACACAAACGGACAAGTAGACTGTGATGAGCAGGTTCTTTTGTGTTAATGTTTTCTGGCGGTTCTCTGAGGCGAAGCCTCCCAGAACCCAATCGAGGACAAAGCCGTTGGTTGGGAAACACACAAACTTTTAATAAAACTAAAAGGAAAAGAAAACCATAAACCAAACACACAATGATAACATGAAAACACGTAGCTGGAACGCTAATGATATGAGGCAAGTTCGGGCAGGCTGCGGGTGTGCGTATGCACTACAGTCTCGACGCGGCGAAGCGGAGACGAGACGACGAGAGAAGCGTTGTTGATCTAACCAAAAGACGTTGTGTCGGAACGTCGTACAGGCTGCCAGAGCGTGGCAGCTCTGGCTCGGTGGGAGAAGACAGGCGGCTCGGCAGCACGAGCCGACGGTGGTGGCGTTCTGGTCGGGCAGCTGATCGTGGTACTCGGGCTCGTAGCCCGACAGCTCAGGTTCTGCCCACGGACGCAGACGCTCACCGGCCTCGGGCAGCAGCAGTTGATTATCGGGCAGGGTGGCGACGCCCGGGAAGGCAGGCGGCTTGGCAGCAGGGGTTGACGGCGGCGGCGTTCTGGCCGGGCAGCTGGTCGTAGAGCTCGGGTCCGTAGCCCGACAGCTCTCGTTCTGCCCACGGGCGCAGACGCTTGGCGGCCTCGGTCAGCGGTTGACGATCAGGAAGAGTGGCGACTCCCAGGAACGGGTTGGCAGGAGGCCTCGGCCGGGTGAAGTCCTGGTGGCTCGGGTCCGGAACCCGACGGCCGTCTTCAACTCCCGATCCGGTGGCCGACCTTCTCCTGGTGCCGCTTCTGGGACTCCTCCCCCTACTGCCAGCGCGGCTCCTTTTTCTGCTGCTCTGGTCGATTCGTCGATTTCTCATTGGCTGCTCGAGGCCCCGTGTTCTTTTGCGATTGGATTGGCTTTTTTTCTTTTGATTTCTTTTCTTGCGCCGCGTGTTCACGCGCCGGACGGTCTTCGGCGTCGTCGTTTTCGGCGCGGCGCGGTAGAGCGGCGCGCGCTCTCCTTGTCGTCTGCTTCTTGTTTGAAATGCAACGCACCTTGTCGCACACCACAAATATCACCGTCGCGCATCACCGCACCGTGTCGCGCACCACAAAAGTCACCGCATTGTGTCGCGCACTACTCATCACATAGACATGATTCTTCTAGATTTTAGCAAAGCATTCTACCGTGTACCTCATGATTTACTCGTAACAAAATTAAGAAATACAATGCTTCCACCGATCTTTATACATTGGATTACCGATTATTTGAGAAATCGTAAACAGTATGTTGTGATCGATGGGCAACAGTCGGACTGTCTACCGGTGACATCGGGAGTACCGCAAGGTAGTGTACTCGGACCGTTACTTTTCCTTTTGTACATTAATGATCTTGTAAATGCAGTTGACTCCAGCATTAACATCAGGCTATTTGCTGACGATTGTGTTTTGTTCAGAGATATAACTTCCCATAACGATCAACTTCAACTTAACAACAACTAAAAAAACATTTCAGATTGGTGCAACATGTGGGGAATGCTCCTGAATACGGAAAAAAAGTGTCGTCTTACGAATTACACGCAGAAAGAACCCACTAAAGCACACTTATAAACTAGGTTCGTCAGTCCTAGAAGAGGTTACTAACTACAAATACTTGGGAGTCACCATTACTAACAATTTGCCATGGAACATTCATATTGACAACGTATGTGCATCAGCCTTGCGTAAACTATGTCTACTCCGACACAAATTAAGAAACGCCCCGGCTAGTGTAAAACTTTTGTGCTACATATCCTTTATTCGGCCCATACTTGAGTATGCATGTGTCGTCTGGGATCCCTATACTGAAGTAAACATTAACAAACTCGAAAGAATACAAAGAAAAGCAGTTCGATTTATTTTTTTTTTTCAAATTTTCGCAGTTTGATTCTCCCACGGAACTTATGCTAACAAATAATATACAGTTACTAGCGTTACGAAGAAAAAAATTGCGCCTTGACTTTCTTGCGGCACTTATTAGCAATAAATTAATTATTGAGCCATCAATATATATTAAACCTTTAACAACTATACACACCCGGCACCACCAACCCCACACTTTAAATCCATATTTTGCACGAACTGAGGTGTTCAAATATTCCTTTTTTCCACGAACTATTAATGACTGGAACTTGATGGCGTCCCCAATTGTACCTACTACTGATTGACATGTGCTCTTTTTCTTTTGTTTATTCAAATGCTTTTTACACACCGTGCTTGGACCTGTGCAAGGTCTGCAGTATTGTATAAATAAATAAATAAATAAATAAATAAATAAATAAATAAATAAATAAATAAATAAATAAATAAATAAATCAATCAATCTACGTAGCCTCAGTCCAGTGAATAGAGCTTGTGTGAGTCTGAGTGTGTTCAATTAAGTCTGAATCACATGTGGACAGATTGTTCTTGAATTGATGAGATTGATGCGAGGCTTGATGTTTTACATTTTGACAGTATCTCTGTCTTCTTGTATTCGTGTCAACCTGACTCCACATGGTACCGAGTGTGTCTGTGTATCGGCAATAATCTCAGCTGATTAGGAGTACGTTAGTCCGAGTGAGTTCGACCAGGTCTGGTTGCTGGTGAGTTCCAGAGAGCCAGGCTGGCGCTTATATTTGTGAGCTTACAGCAAAGTAAGCCATGTTGAGCATATTATTGGTGAGTCTGAGCTTGGGTGAACCTAAGGTAAAGGTTTAGAATAATCGGAGAAACCGAGGGGCACGATTTTTGTTACTAACAACCATGTGAATGTGACAGGGAGTGACGCTTGAAAAAAATGTGTGATAAATAAACGTTGCTTCATAATTTAAATATCGAAACAATAAGGAAAAGTTACATTAAAATACATCTTGTCGCTGGTGGTATCCGTAACTTCCGCGTGACAGGTGCGATGCTCCACCAATAGGGCTTCGGTGACGGCTGTCCAGCTCCTGTCCACTTTCATAGGTATCTTTGTGAGTGTCTCCACCGTTTCTACATTTCAGTTTAGCAATCAAAAGCGTTTCTAAGTTTTGTTGTCTACTGGCTAAGGCTGAGTTGTGTCTGTATTTCCGTCCTGTGCCGTGCCACGCATTTTGCGCGCTACAAGTTACAACGCTGGCACGCCAGAGTTGGTTGTTGTCATCCTATGGTAATGTAGTGCACCCGTGTGTCTTTCGCAGCACGGCCCTGGATAGCCAGCGTGTTCGGCGCGGCCCTGGTGGTCGTGTGCCCCGCATGGGTGTACCTGGCGCGCGGCCACCCGACCTCGAGGAAGGTGCTGGCCGTTGGCTGGTGGCCCATCATCGTCGCCATGATCATCTCCAGGTGCTTCGTCTGTCTTTGCCCCCTCTCGCTATCTCACATCACAAATATTGCAGACAAGTCACTGACGCGAGTAAACAAACTGCAGTCCATGGCATTATCTTCTGCGGCTGAAGGTAATAGAAACGAGAGCGCCACCCAAGCGTGTCGCATGCACCACAGTCGCACGCACCGTAGCCTCGACAGCGTTCTGGACATGCGCCACGTGATCGCGGTGCAATGCAAATGACAAGCTTGCCCCACTGACATAGCCTGATTGATGACATCAAGGGCTGATTGAGTTCCGCCTTCCATTTCTTTCTAAACTTCAGTGAGTGCGGAGTTTTATACCAATCAGCATTCGTCTTTTGTGCCTTATGGAAGCTATGGTTGCCTTTGACATACTATAGAGCAGGTCCCGTAGTCCGAAGGCCCTACCGGGAGCATCTGTACATACGTAAAGAAAATGTCAAACATGAAGTAAATAAAAAATTGCTGCGGCTTAGCTCAGTTAATTATTATACTGAGGTATACACTCATCGTTAAGCCAGGTATGACGGCTGTGCCTAGGTTGGTGGCTAGGCATGACGCATCGTTAGCCACACGTGAACAGACATTATTAGTCGTTTTACTAGCGTGACATTTATTGTTACGTCACGTTGTTTGGCTGGTGGCTACGAATACTGACCGGTGGTCAGTAAAGTAGAAGGCTGCCGTCTCTACTTTGGACACATGCAAGGTCGCGACGCCTCTGGAAGACCAGATCAATGGTGGTTCTCCACTGGGTTGTAGGAACGTCCGGATCAGATGCTAGGGTTCATGTCAAACTTTTGCTTCATGTCTCTGAAGCCATGTTCCTTTCTATTGAAGTCCCCGAGCGTTAGGCAGAGCTCTTGGTCCGTTCCACGGACAGGCATACATGTTGCAACTACGCCTAGTGTCTGTTCAGCAGTTACCCCCGGAGCCACATAAACGCCTTGAATGACGATGCCGCAAGTAATCAGCCTCGCACAGCATGCCTCGTCGTCGGGCACTTGGATGGAAGGCAAGTGGGAAACCGCAGCAAGACCAACATATATGCAAACCCCGGCATTCTTGTTACTGTCGAGTCTGCTGGCATCGCAAACGAAGCTGTAGCCAGGTAAAGGCATCTGTTGTACTCCGGAGACCAAGCCCGTCTCTGTAAAGACTGGCACATGAGCCTGGGTAAGCAGTTGGTCAGCACAGACATCGGCTATGTGCAGCGATCTAACGTTGAGCAAGGCAACGGTGCAGGCGTTTTGGGGGTCTGATAGCAGCGCTTCACAACGTGCGTAAGCCAGGTGAAGTTTTTTGCTGTGAGAGGCGCTCAAACTATGTGGCTAGAGGTTTGTCTACATTGCGCATGCAATGGTGGAAGCTGTGATATTGCCCCCCATTGGTCAGGTACAAGCCTTGTAGACTGCTCACCCGGCTGAGCGCTACGTACACAAGCTTTTGGGCATGCGCCTATTCATATACTATGGTATCGAAGGTTGCCTTGTCATTGGGCTGGTACCAAAGGAAACTGCGTTCTCCGAACCAGCACGTACCTGAGGTAGTTCTTCAGAGCAAACATGATCTGGGGATGGATGGGCACCCAGTTAGCGCAGCGTCGCACTCCGAGTCGGCAACTAACCTTCGCTTTGACGGTGACTCCCACGTTGGGCGGGCACATGAGCCAGGCCCTCTTTAAAGTTACGTCCACATCGTGTTCAATTTCCATTAGCGTACCGACCATTCCATTAACGTGTCCGTCGGTTACGTCAGTGTTCTTAACATGTACGGCTTATGTAAGCAGAATGTTACGGTGGATGGTAAATTTCCGCTCTCCACGTGACCAAGCTCCTGCATCTTCCAAGTGCTTGGCGCTCTTCCTGCCTACCTCTGTGGCCGATGACCACGTTTTTGGCCGGACTGATGACTCGTTCCACGCTCGCCTCGGCGATTTGAGAGTTGTATGCATGGACGTCTTTATTACTATAGTAAAGACGCAGGACATTTTATAGCCGCCTCTTCGCGCGTCACGAAGTGTGAGCAAAGCACGGTCAATTCCTCAGCGTTCATCTCGGGGCCGTCCCCGATTTTAGTCAGCAGCGCAGAGAAGGCGTCGCTCTGCCTAACCATCTCGGTCAGACGGAAGTAAGACAAATGGTGTCGCGGGAGCACATCTGTGTTGTGAACACTACCGCCGCTACGCGGCCGTTTGTAAACCTCACTGGCACGTACCGGAGGGAGCTGTCCCCGCACATGATTACGTCGAATCCTCCAAAGGGTTCCGTCATTAGCGAGGGCCTGATTCCTCGGACGCGACGATCCGCTTGCCCGAGCAAATCTGAAAACATCGCGCTCACCTCATCCACAATAACGCATCGCACGTCTCTGAACATGACGCGGAGCGTGTTCAAGTCGCTGGCCGACAGGTCCTTTTCCTCGCGTCTATTGGTCATGACAATTTGGAAGGCTGAGTGGACCGTCGCGCCGTTGAGCGCAACCGCGGCCTTGCCCGTCGTTGTGCACGCAATGTATACGCGTTAACTGCGCTGTTGTCCTTGCCGTCGCCGTAGTTGATCGTTCGGTTTCGGCAGTAGCGGTTATACACATCCATTACAAGTCGCAACGTAAAGGTCTTGCCGCAGCCGGCCGGCCCTGTGAAAATTTGCAAAGGTTTAGCGTGGGGGTCAGTCACCCGGTGTATGACTTCGCAAACCAGGATGCCCTGCCTCTGGTTTACCATGCGAATTCGCACGTAGATATGTCCGGAGGCATGACATCATCTCTCCGCCGTACAGCGGGGCAAGTTGCTGCCACCACGGCCAACTTTACTGCCTATAGGAGGTTGCTGTTGTCGTTTTCGTCGACCAGAGTTGCAACCACCACCCGCCGTTCCGCCTTGTTCTTCCCCTTCTACCTCTTCCAACCCAACGGTCCCTTCTGCTTCTCTCTGCTGCTGCTAGCTACGGCGCACGGCCTCGCAGGCAGACAGTAGTTCGGCAACGGTTACGCCGGCAGAGTAGCGTTGTTTGCGTTGCATGATGCACTTCTTGTTCAAACATTCTTTCGAAGGCATTCCATTCTAAGATGTCGGTTTCTCGGTGGAACGGCAGGAAGAGCATCACGTATTCCCGCTTTTAGTTGCTGATGTCGTTACAGAGCAGTGTTGCCAGGTTCGACGAGGCGGCGTAGCCAAAAGCTAGAGAATTTGTAGCCCAAATGTAGCCAAACAAAAAAGAAAGTGCAAAAAATTTCGTAGCCATTTGGCTACGAAAAAATGGCACAGTAAAATGGCTATATTTATAGCCATTTTTACTTCCAGTTTTATTTGTGTGTACATTTTCACAATCGACTACAGCAATCCTTTTTTGTACAAACCGTCGTAACAAAATGTCCGTGTCGCCGTGGCGGTCGGCCCTTGACATCAACAACAGCGACATCATGCTTGCACAGAACCATGGAGGACGGAAAAATATAGGAGGGAGCAATTCGTGTAGCCAGCAGTGGTGGCCCAACACGTGACCTCTTGCGTCGAGATCACGGAGAATCGAGATTTGCCGAGACGTTTGGTTACCAGTGGTTTTTATTCGGTGCGCGCTCGGCTGGCAGCTGCTCACATGCAGGCAGGGAAAAGATTTTTCCTTGTTCTGCTTTTTTTCCTTGGTTTTGTTTTTGTTTATTTCAAGCGTTTCAAATGGTTTCGAATGGGTATTCAAAAATCAACCGGGAGTACTAAAACCTACCGCGCGCTCTGACGTGTCATCCGTGTTCTAACGTTTTCATTGCGTGTTGGGCCACCACAGTCGGCGTCAATCGCGTTGCTGTAGGCTGCCTCCTATATTTTCTTTCTCCATGCACAGAACCCTTCTTAGTTGGACCCGGAAGCTCTCTCCAGGGCGAAATCAGTGCTTTTATTTTATGACAGATAGTACTAAGTTATATTTTTAGTTATTTACAGTAATATTAACTACGAACTCTGCTTTTTAGCTGTCGTGAACGCAAAATAATGTTTAGCGTCATCGATCACTCACCCAATCTCTGCCTAGGCGTAGAAGTTCAGCTGACCAGCGATCTGCGACGTGCTCACGGCTTTTTTTATGAGCTAAAACAAGTCTTTGGCTCTATGATATCTCGTGTTATTTGTCTCATCGTCCTACGCTTTTTTTTTCGTTTTTTACAGCGTAAGCTGTTATGGGCTCATTCCAATAGCCGATTCGGGTCGCGATGATGCCGCCGCCGCCCCGTAACCGCCATCGCCGGAAACGCAAAAAAAAACTGCCCGCTCTCCGCCGGGATCGAGCCCAGGCCCGCTGCGTGAGAGTCGGATACTTTACCACTGAGTCACGCAAGCGCTTGCTTTCAGGCCGCTGAAATATTCCCTTTAGACGCCCAGGCGCGCAGGCGCAGACGACCCGAGCCTCCGCCAGTATGGTGGCGCTATCTAGTTAACGTACCTGCAACCGCCGCGTGCGACGATATGCGATTCAGACGAGGAGCGCAATCAACGCTATACCGATGTTAGATGTGCGCCATGTATTCTGGGTACCTCTTCGGTACACGTTATGGCGTCTCCTCGCAAGGTACGAACCGCTGCTGAATCGAATCGCAGAGCTACGTGCCCGGCTAAAACCAGGCATCATCGGGCTCAGCAGACTGCTGTGCAGAGAGCATTGCAAGCCGCAGCTCGCGGGCGACACCGACGCCGGGCGGACAGTTCAGATTGTTTTCGTCAAAATCGAGGCGAAGACACTTTGCCGCGAAGACTTGTTGTGCGTGGTGCCGAAATTGGAGCTACTCCTGCGCCGCTCAACCAGCTTACGCTGTGACTGTGCTGCGTGTGCCACGCAGGCCTGTGACTTTTTTTTTCAATTAGCTTGGCCCGGGTTAGCCGCCATCTTAGGTCTCTAGCACGGCAAGAACATGCGTTAAAATAAAGTGTCAGACAACAGATGCCACTCACTGTCTGAAGCGGTATATATAAGCGAAGCTTTAAAAGATTACTGCGCAAAACGGCACACCAGTGTAAGAAGCGCGCAGTCGTTTTCGGCGACGAGCACGTCCCGACCGTAACTCGCTCGAAATGGTAACAGTGCTCGACGAAAAAACACGCTCGATGGCGCACAAGGAGCAAAGGTAAACAACAACTTGATAACTGTGGTTATGCTGTGAAAACCGATTACTGTCAAAAAGTAAATCATGTTAATGTGCGAATACATTTTTAGAATAGGGGCCCCCAAAATTTGTGGCCCCAAAGAGCTTTGCGGGTGTTAGTTGGGGCATGCAGGAGTGAAGAGCTTTAGAATAGGCGTTTTGCGTTTGCGGATAGCGTGTTGCCCTTGCAGCGTCACTACGGCGTCAGAGAAAAGCAGTTATGAATATTAAAAGAAAATATACCATTTTATGATAAGAAGAGTAATTTAGATTTTCGTCTTTTGGCGTTTAATTACAATTTATAATTTATTCTATTAGCAGCAAGCAACTTGTTGCGCTTAGTTTTGGGTAACCAACTTTACGTACCAGCCAAGCCAATCCGGATTGTATTAGGCCTACGAGCCGTGAAATCGACAATTGAATTTGGAATCAGCGGAGTCTAATGAATCAATCTTCATTACACAAGCGATAACTGCAATCACTTCTCCTATAGCTTACGAACTTCACGCGTTACCACGAATCGAGCCCAGTTTGGTGCTAGGTTAGAGCCGCCACTTCGATGGGCGCCGCCATGTTCGTTGACGAAAGCTTTTGGGGCAGCATTTGGGGCTCCCGCTAAATCGACGAAATAGCGTGCCCGACGCAAAACCCAAACACAGTTTGCGTCTTGGGCATGCGCAGTGGCGTCAACAATATTTCTTTGGGGTCCTAAAACGTTTGAGGCCCTTATTCTAAAACTCTCTAATAATTGCTGGGGTTCTACGTGCCAAAAACACGATATGATTGGGAGGCATGACGCAATGGGGGACTCCGGATTAATTTTGGCCACCTCGGGTTCTTTAACGTACACCTAAGTACAGGGGTGTTCCTGCATTTCGCCTTGATCGAAATGCGGCCGCCGTGGCCGGGAATCAAACCCGCATCATCGAGCCAGCAGCACGACGCCTCACAAGCTAAGCTAACACGGTGGGTGAAGTTCATGTGACGTGGTGCACTGATGTAATTGTGGCAAACAAGTTTTGATATTAGCAGAATGAGTATCTGCATCCGTGACGTTACGGGCAAACCATCTAGAAGTAAGCGCATCAGAACCCACCTTTGGCTTGGGGTCTTGCTCCCATTTTTTTGTCATGCGTTCTCGCATGCTTGGTCCACTTCCCCATGTTTGGATTCTACTCTCCGAGGATGATCAAATCTCACGTCCCATCTATAGAAATGAATCTCGCATGTAAGCACGAACAAAAATTCATCTAGCAGGAGAAGGAAAATGGCAGTAAAGCTTCGCGCGAGAAACGTGGAGTAGGTCGAAAGCTGTGCCCGGCGCGATACTTCACCCAGAAGACATGGCCAAGAACACACTGGAGCTTATCATCCATCCGCGCTTCCCTTCTTTCATGTCGGCGCCACGATCGCCCGACGGCCCCGACCCTATGTTATGTAGCATGGCTGAGTCAATCTGACGTCAACAGCCATTTTGTTAAAATCACGTGACCTGTTACGTCACAATTCTTTCCTATATGTACTTCGTTCCAACCGCAATAAACGTTGTTCGTCACCCGACTGCCGGCCCGCTTACATGTTATTGCTCTCCCTTCCTGAGCATAGCCATGTTAGTAGAGTGTACTGTGAAAAACCCACTTTCCCAGGTTCATCCCGATGCCCGGGGATCGGGTGCTTAACGGTCAAGCGGGGTGTAAGTTTAAGCTCATCAAAGATCAAAGCCAGGCGCAGAGAGGGAAGGGAAGGGGAAGGGGTGATTTCGCGCACGCACACACGCACAGACACGCGGCCAGCTCAGCCAGCTAAAACATAGCCTTCGAGATTTGCTTCTACCCGATCATAGCCACCTCTGGAGCGTGGATTAGGGCACCACTCATAGCCCAAACAAAGCCAAGTCGCAGATTTTCAGTAGCCCAAATATAGCCACATAGCCAACTCGTCCAAGTCGACGCCAAACATTTTTTCCTGTAGCCCCATTTGACTACATATAGCCAAAGCTGGCAACACTGCTACAGAGTAGCACCGCAGTATCGCGGGCTTCTGCCGTTTCTTAAGCGTGCTGTAGTTGTACTCTACCATGAATTCGGCATATACGCCACACCCTCCATTTCGGCCAGCCTCTCTTCGTAGCGCTCAGCGGTTGTACTGCGCCCGTAATGTTTTCAGGGATGCCGAGCTGATCCAGCTCGGTCTTCGTCCCCCTGTGGCGTTCTTCCGGCCAGTGGGTGTTTACGTACCGTACAGCCCGGCTAGTGTCGCACATGGGGAAGCGAAGCAAGACCCACGCAGCCTCCTGTGGAGACATTTCTATGGCATTGAGCATTTTGACGCCTAGCTTCCGCCTCCTTGTTCTCTTCAATGAACCGCTTTATTTCGCGGCCAAGGTTTGACACCCCGCGGTTTGCCTTGCTAACGTATACAAGACAACGTACGACGCACATGCGTCCAGGATGATCTGCAGGTCCATGTTTGACTGCAAGACCGACGCTGGTTGAAGGGGTTGGTATGGTCGGTGTCGCGCTTCAGAAGCAGCGTCTGTCTGGCAAGCCCGGCTCGCACCACGTACTCCTCACAGTTGCGAATCCCCTGGTGAGCCCACATTTCTCTCATGGTCGCGTACACCGTCGTGTTCAAGGCGTCGTGCAGGGCGTCGTGCTTCTTTAGCGCGCCCGGTACTGCCGCACTTCTGCTTCATCCTTCTACTGTAGGCTATGGTGTAAGCATCTTAATCTCAGGCATGGGCCAGAACGGGGCGTGAAACCTGCACTTTTTTCTGTTGCCCGTATAACACGTGTGCGTATGTTGGTGATCCTGATACCTAGTCTGGGCGAGAGCGTCATGGTCGACCGAGAGGTGGCGCTCGGCCATGGCCACTGTCTATGAAATCATTCTCAAGCTCCTCATCGGGGGTCTGATTCAACCAGAGCAAGAGGTAAACGTGCGGGTAAACTCGACCTTTGTGAAGCTCTCCACGACGTGATGCGGCTTAAACGGGCTAATCCTGGAGTTTCGCAGAATGGTCGTGATCACCCGCATCATGTCTTGAAAGTATATGACACACGTGACCGGGTCGTTGTTAACCAGCGTTGCGGCAAACTGCCGCGACCTGTCTGTCCTCTTCGTGAATGCCAATTTCTTGCGGTCTTACCTGCAGCTGCTTGAGTAGTTCCAGAAGCTTGGACCAATGTATCTCGGACGCCTACAGAGTCAGAAAGACGGTCGGCTTCCACAACTACCGAATCATGGCAAAGAGCTCGCTCTATCTGTTGTGCCAGTACCGTATGCTGTTGGTTCAGAATAACTTCTTCTTGGGCGAGTTGGTGTTTACTTAACATGACGCTAAACTAGTTAGTAGCGCAAAACTCGAAATACGAGACAACAGTGAGGGGCGAGAGGAAAGCCGAATAACGCTCGTCTTTCCTTTCCTCTCGCCTCTCACTGTTGTCTTTTATTTCGAGTTTTGCGCTACTAAGTATCATGTTCTGTATGCTGTTGGTAGCGCCTTCCATGAACCCCAGATCCAGCTCCACAAGTTACCGCAACTTTTCTGGATTGTCCACGTCTGTCCTCGTGAATTGTCTGGACTCCTGGTTGTTACGATACATCATAGTCATCTGGTTCGCTACTCTGTAGCAAAACAACTTCGTGGCTTATAGACCACGTGCAGCGGCAGCGCACCGCGCCTATCACGGCACCTGATGTCGCTCGAGGCCATGGTAAATGGCGTGGGTTTACCCTCGGGGTCTATGCAGCGCGCGTGGTCAAAGTATATCTGCGGAAATGACAGCTCCTCAGCGTGCGAGTAGTACTGGAAGCCAATGGGCGTTTTGCCGTCACCCGGGGAAATGGTAAGCACAGCGTCCTCATCGCATACTAACGTTTCTGATCTAGAGTCTAGGTGATGGCAGCATCTATCGTATCGGCCAAATCAGTGAGGTTGGCGCAGTGCTACACATTTTCTTCCGCGTCGGGCTGCACGGTCTCGCTACACTCTCGTTCGATCCTCGCCGCATCTGTGCAAATGTTGTAGTGCTTGTACAGGGGCGACTCTCTCAGAACGTCTACCCACGGCGCCAAAGCCTCGCGAGACACTGCGTTAGACAAGTATATACTGTTCGAGAACAGGGTCCCTGAAACGGTTCGGACAAATTTTGTAGACGCGTAGGGTACAGCTACAGTAAAACATTCGCGTCACAGTTTAAGTGAAGCGTCTCATATTAAGAGAGCTACAGACGAATTACAAGTTACCCACCTCCATAGCCATGCATTCCTCCTCAACTCGTTCACCGAGTGATCGGGGCTAAGCTCCGCCTTCGCTGGCTCCACGTCATGGCGTGACGCGTGGTCGTCTACTTCCGGTTATCTTGGAGCCAGCGCGCGAAGGCTCTCCAACCTCTCCGCTAGCCGCCCGGCCGTCGATCCCAAGCGAAAGTGATCAAGCAGCATGCTTTCTATCGCAGCGCCGAGCGTGTCCGGTATTCTGGTAACCACAGGCGAGCTGGGTATTTTGACGGATAGCTGGACCATGCATAGCATCACCATGCATGGTCCAGCCATCTGGTGGCGCAGAGCTTAACTAGCCAAATGCAGAGCTAATTTATTTATTTATTTTCCAATACTGTTAGCCCTTCGGGGCTGTTACAGAGGGGGAAGGGTACATTCAATCAATATGCACAGTTCCAGCTGTTTTTCAAAAGTTTCTAATGAACAAGTATTGTCAAATACTCGTCGGTCAAGGTTATTCCATTCTATAATTGTTTTAGGCAGAAACCAATATCTATAGAAGTCAACTCTTAGCACGTAGGGCATAACTGCAAATGGATGGTTAGTACGTGATGACCATCTACCGGGCGGCCGCAAGTATAAGCCGGAATCCAAATTGAATGCATTGTGATAGAGCTGGTAAAGATACTTAAGCCTAGCAATTTTTCTGCGAACAGCCAAAGTTGGCAGCTCTGCCCGTGCAAGAAGTTCTATTACGGACTGCATTCTTCGGTAACAGGAAAATACAAACCTCACTGCCATTCTCTGAACACGCTCAAGCTTGTCAATGATATTTCTGATTTGGATCCCAAATTATACTTGCGTATTCCAGAGTTGGCCTTACTATTGATTTATATGCTTTTAGTTTGACATCCGGTTGTGCATCTTTTAGTTTTCGCCGTAGGAATCCAAGTTTTCGTTGGGCTGTTCCACATATATTTTGTACATGATCACTCCAGTTCATGTCATGAGAAATCATAATTCCTAAATATTTTAATTTACTGGAACGTTTTATTTCTATGTTGTTAATTATGTACGGGAACCCAAATGGCGTCTTCTTCTTAGACACAATCATAGAAGTAGACTTTTCATAATTGATTAGCATGTTCCACTTTACACACCAGTCATATACAACTTTCAAAGAGTTATTCAACACGACCTGGTCTTGCAGGCTTTTTATGCGACAAAATAACACAATATTATCCGCAAACAATCTAACTTCGACGAGAGGATGTATGTCCTTCGCGATATCATTGATATATAATAAAAACAATATAGAACCCAGAACGGACCCTTGCGGAACCCCGGATGAAACTGATGCAGTCGAAGAGCATTCTTCGTCTATTACCACAAACTGTTCTCTGTTAGTTAAATAAGCCTTGATCCAATTGATAATTTGTTCATCAATACCAAAGTCGTGCAGTTTGTGTAAAAGCTTCACATGACACACTCTGTCGAAAGCCTTGAACAGATCTATAGTAATAACATCAATTTGTTCTCTCGAGTTTAAGGCTGTAGCAAAAGCATGAGTAATTTCGAAAAGTTGTGTTGTTGTCGAGAGACGGCTACGGAAGCCATGCTGCTTGCCGTAAAAAAGTTGATGACTTTCAATGTATTCTACAACATATTTAGATATTATATGCTCTAATATTTTACATGCAGAACATGTGATAGATATAGGACGATAATTGGAAATGTCCAATTTATCACCAGTTTTAAAGACGGGCACAACTCTTGCTAACAGCCAGTCACTCGGTACAGTGCTCTCACGTAACGATGCTATTAATATCTTCTCTAAAAAATAGGAACCCATTCACAGTAACGCCTCAAAAACTCATTAGGTATCTTATCAGGACCAGGCGACTTCTTAGGATGCAGCTTTAAGAGTAATGAAATCACACCTTCTCGCGATATGACAATGCTGCCTGCCTGATGCTTCCATTGAGGGTTCGCCTTGTTTTGAACTGAATACTGACACAAAAAACTATTAAATGCTTCAGCGATTGATTTCGGTTCACAGCATGAAGCGCCGTTTATTAGTACTCCGTTTATTATTCGATTAGAGCCGGAGAGATACCTCCAAAACTTTTGGGGAGCGCTCCTCATATACTGTGTCAGTGTTGTAGAAAGTAAATGCGTTTTGGCCTCCTTGAGCTCTTTTCGCACTTGCGCACTGAGAGTAGCAACTACGCTGTCAGGTTTGGGTTTGTTTTTACGAGCACGTTGGAGACGTCGCTTTAAAAGGATGATATTTCGAGTAATCCACGGGTTCTCTTTTCGAGACCGCTTTCTTTGAGTGGTACAAATTGCTTCAAACAATTTCTCACAGTTGAGACGAAATATTGCCACAGGTTCTCAACGCTATCATCTTGCGGCATTGTATCAAAGGCAGATTCTAAGTAGTCAATAACTGAAGTGTCATAAGCTGCGTTAAAATTATAAATGTCTACCACCTTCTGTTTTGAGGCGCACTTCTTATTAACATTAATAGTAGCAAGTACACTGTTATGATCCGAACTTACCTCGTGAATATCTATTTTATAATCAAAAGCTTCTCCAGAAAGAAATATTAAACCCAACAGCGAATTACAGTTTCCTTGCGTTCTAGTGGGTTTCTTGACCGTCTGAATGAGACCATACTTCGTCATAATCTCTAACATCGAGTCAGCATGAGACCTTTCCATAGAGCCGGGAACTCGCGCGTCTCAATCTACACCGGGCAAATTAAAGTCACCTATAAGTATAACTCTGCTTCTACTGCTCGTTAGAGTACTTAACTGTTCATCAATCTTTTGAAGGTAGTCGACAGGGCTTGCTGGAGCTCTATAAATGACCCCAATTACTAATGTCATATCGGTCATAACTAGTTTACACCATACGCTTTCGCGATCACTAATAAAGGGGAAGGGTTCATATTGCAATGTGTTCTTAATGAGTAATGCCACACCTCCTCCTCTGTTGGTCCTGTCCCTGCGGAGCACATTATATGAGCTAGGAAACACTTCTTCACTCTGAATATCTTTATGCAGCCACGTCTCTGTCACGGCAACAACATGAGGATTGTGTAGTATCGTTAAGCATTCGAGGCGGTCAGCTTTATTCACAACACTTCGCGCATTTACGTTTAGTATTCTTAGTTCATGCTTTTTTTCTTCTGTCATTTATGAAAACTGGATGTGTTCGCATGGGTAGCTGGAAACTTTACACGAGAGTTAGCAGGTCCCAGATATAGGCAGTACTATTGATGATCAGTTTATCGTGCACGAGCTTAACTTTTGCTCCCTTATCCCTATCAGCCCGGGCTGATTCCCAATGAAGTTTTCTTTTGTGCAGTGTTGCCTGTGAATAATCGTCGGAAACACTTACGCCGCTGTCTTTCAGTTTGCTGCAATTCTTAAAAATGGCTACTTTCTCACTGAAATCACACAGCCTGATAATAACCGGCCTGTTCCGCCCAACCCCCCTTTACCCAAGTCTGTGTAATCTTTCCACTGACGTCACAGAGATGCCCAGCTGTTTGGAAAAAATGTTCTTTAGCACTTTGGTTTCAATATCTGATGTTTCTTTCGCATCCTCTAAGACACCATATACAATAATATTATTGCGCCTGTCTTCCATATCATTTAATTTCTGTTGCTGAAGTTGTACAGTGCGCTCAAGATCGCAAACAGTACTTTCAAGTCTTACCAGTTTAATGCACTGATCGTTGAATGATTCTAGCTTGCTTTCAATATCTGTCAACCGTCCTTCAATTTGAGTTTCCTTGTCTGAAATGAGTTGAAGTAGTTCCTCAGTTGTTGGCCCCGGATTACTTTCAATATCACCGCACAGCTTAAGCACAATCCGACACCACATGATAAGCAAACATTCACGCATTTTCGCTGGGAGCGGCAGCACAATCAGGCAAAGACAATTTGAGCGAAGACTTGCCGTACAAGAATAGTAACGAACCTGCAAAGCAAGCCAGGCATGCTTAGATGACATGGTCACTGCGGTGCTGCCGCTCCCACTGTTCCTGCAATATTCCTGTAACCAAGTGTAAAACATTTTAAACATATAGAAAGACAACGTGTTCAAGATTACACTCATGCCGAAAATTTGAGCCAGCAGCAAAGTAGCAAAAACTTGGTTACTGCTAAATTAGCAGTGTGTTTGGTTGAGCTTTGTGCCGCCAGGTGGCTGCACCGTGCAAGCAGTTAACCATGGCGGTAGAAAAATACTAGGAGGGAGCGTCACGTGATTCCGCTAGCCTCGGCAGGCCAACCTCCTCTGAAGCCGCCCCTCCCTCTCTCAGGGGCCCCGTGCGCGGTGCCTTTTGGGTAGGAATAGGCCCACAAGATTGCCGGAGTCTAGCCACTGTTGCCGGAGCATTCGTGATTGTTTGGTACGTGGTAACTTTTAGTCGTGCCTGCCGTCACAGGCTTGGGGGCCCATATGCGGGTGGTGGTTTTCTGCTACTGCGCGCGTCGTTCTTCGCTTCAAATGCGATGCCTTGAAACGTGGAGCAAGACTGAGGCGCCTGACTCATGAAGACAGAAAATTTTCAAGGCGTCACTTGCGCTTACCACCGCGGTTAGTGGAGTTGCCAGCGCTCACGGCTCGAAACCCGTTCAGACGCCCGAGTGGGGTCTATTATTGCGATAGCAATTATATGGACACTTCAATGGGATTTCTGCCGTCGGCGTCGCCGTCGCCGTGAGGTTCCGTATAGATTCCAAGGGTGATAAAATCGTCGCCGCGCGCCGTATGCGCGAGTAAAAGCGCGCGGGGGACGCGCGCTATCACGGAGAGCCAAAGCACGGCGGAAAGCAAACGCGATTGTCGCCCAAAAGGTCGTGAGGGTATGGGGGGGAGGGAGGCGGGGCGACGCTGTGCTACGGCACCAAATGCTTATCTTGCAACCCAGCGCAAGGAGAACTGGCAACGCAATCTCCCACGCGAAAGCAAAAAAAAAATGTCGCAGTTTCGTCCGAAAGGCGAAGCATCAATTGCGATAGCAAATTGGTAGAGAGCTATTCGGAGTAGGGATAGTAGAGTAGTTTTATCGGCCGCATAAACTTGGACACATTCGCTTTCTAACTGAATTGACAAGCGTGGTGTCATCGCGCACAAGCAAACATGAATAGATCACACTGAATGACCGCAGACAACGACTGTCAAAACGCTGGCGCGGCCGCTGCAGCGGGCGAAGAATCGTGCGGTCTATCGCTTCAACGGAAACTGAGCGGCGAATGGACAGCGCATAAAGGTCAGAGCCGTGTGGAGACACGGCCGGGCTCGACTGGCGCGCGCGCTCGCTCGCTTCTTAAGAAGCGAGTGCGCGCGCCAGTCGAGCCCGGCCGTGGTGGAGATAAAGAGACGGTGCGGGCGACAGCCACCACAGCCAGTGCAAGCGTATTTGTTGGCAGAGTAGAACCTGCTCCCCCCGTCTCTCCCGCGCTGCCTCCCCGCTTTTTTTTTTTTTGCTTTCGCGTGGGAGATTGCGTTGCCCGTTCTCCTTGCGCTGGGTTGCAAGATAAGCATTTGGTGCCGTAGCACAGCGTCGCCCCGCCTCCCTCCCCCCCATACCCCCATGGCCTTTTGGGCGACAATCGCGTTTGCTTTCCGCCGTGCGTTGACTCTCCGTGATAGCGCGCGTCCCCCGCGCGCTTTTACTCGTACGGCGCGCGGCGACGATTTTATCGCCCTTGGAATCTATACTGAACCTGACGGCGACGGCGACGGCGACGCCGACGGCAAAAATCCCGTTGAAGTGTCCATATAATTGCTATCGCAATAAAAGCGGGGAGGCAGCGCGGGAGGGACGGGGGGAGCAGCTTCTACTCTGCCAACAAATACGCTTGCACTGGCTGTGGTGGCCGTCGCCCGCACCGTCTCTTTATGTCCACCACGGCCGGGCTCGACTGGCGCGCGCACTCGCTTCAGAAGCGAGCGAGCGCGCGCGCCAGTCGAGCCCGGCCGTGTCTCCACACGGCTCTGACATTTATGCGCTGTCCATTCGCCGCTCAGTTTCCGTTGAAGCGATAGACCGCACGATTCTTCGCCCGTTGCAGCGGCCGCGCCAGCGTTTTGACAGTCGTTGTCTGCGGTCATTCAGTGTGATCTATTCATGTTTGCTTGTGCGCGATGACACCACGCTTGTCAATTCAGTTAGAAAGCGAATGTGTCCAAGTTTATGCGGCCGATAAAACTACTCTACTATCCCTACTCCGAATAGCTCTCTACCAATTTGCTATCGCAATTGATGCTTCGCCTTTCGGGCGAAACTGCGACATTTTTTTCCCACGTACTCCTTAAGCTGTAGTGCGTATTATCTTGCTAATTTTTATCCCGCTGTCTTGCACCTAGAAAGAAACGAGATGTTTTGAGGGACACATTTTTTGTCGCAATTTCGCTTAATAAAAGGCTCTGGTGTGCGCGTTTTATTTTGAGAGAAGTAATTTTTGTCACGCTGTCTTGCACCTAAGAAGAAATGAGATGTTTTGAGGAACACTTTTTTGTCGCATTTTCGCTTAATAAAAGGCTCTGGTGGGCGTGTTTTATTTTGAGAGAAATAAATAGCATTAGCCTGCATTCTAAACCCCAAAGTCGTCGCCATTTATTCAGATTTACGTGCACTATTTTGCAAGATTGTGTGGTGCAAAGACGCTGTTCAGACGCGCCTCGGGGATCTATTTTCGTTATATAATACAGCAAATGGATGGAATTTTGCATTTTCTAGAGTGTATGCAGCTGTTTTCGAATGCGAGTATAGCTCCACAGCAGAATTATGTCCTAGAGTTTGAAACACTGCCAGGGGGACCCTTCTTCCTCTGCTAGTGTGAAACGGCATGAAAACTGAATACATAGCGGCAAGGGAAAAACATCAGGATTCATTTGCACTTGCGGATTCATTGTGTTGCTGGTCTACTTGTACTATGAAAAGCACATTTTTTTGAAGTTTGAAGTTTGAAGTTTATTATTATTAGCAAAGTAGCGATACATAAAATGAAGGAAACGTTTTACAGACTAGGGTCCCATAGTCCGAAGACTGTAGGGGGACCCACGATGAAGGAAGCATGTAAAAAAATGCAAAGGCAAATGGCAAGACAATGTAGTATAAATAGAATAATATTGCCGCGTCGGTATTCGTGCACAAGTGCACCCTGGCGCCGACAAAGACGACGACCGGGCTGCTCGAGATTCCGGAGGGCATCTAGAGAAGAAGAAGAGATTCTTGTTGTTGGCGCCTCTCTGGTTCCTTCTCCCGAGTACGGCGCGGTGCTTCTATAATAAAGCTCCTGAGATTTGTGCATCGCGACACTGGTGGAGGTGCTGGGTACCGTCGCCTCATGATCGGACCCCTACGAGCAGCCCTGCATCTAGCCCCACAAGACACCCACGCGTCGAGACGCCTGTTCACCGCACGAGCCGCCGCCTGCAAGGTTTGAGCCCAGAATTTGGCGTCTTGCAAACATCGTCTTCATTAACGGCCGCCACCCCAGCTCCAGCAATGGCACTTCCAAGCAGCCCAACTCAGGTAATCGTTCAAAACCTTCGGATTCCTGAACCATTTCACGGTGACGCGCATGAAGATGCGTTGGACTGGCTGGAGAAATATGAGCGGGTAGCGAGATCGAATCACTGGCGCCCCGACCAGAAGCTTTTCAACGTCTATTTCGCACTCGAAAAAAGTGCAAAGACGTGGTTTGAAAACCGCGAGGGAAGTCTGACAACGTGGGAGGACTTTTCGCGTCGGTTTCTCGACACATTCGGAGACACAAATCGACGTGAAAACGCACTGCGCCTTCTCGATACGCGCATCCAAAAGCCAAATGAAGGTGTCGCCATGTTTGCCGAAGACATGGCGCGTTTGTTTCGCCGCGCAGATCCCAACATGCCGGAGGCTAAAAAGCTCAGCCATCTCATGCGTGGTGTCAAGGAGCAGCTGTTCGCTGGCCTTGTGCGCAATCCACCGACAACAGTGGACGAGTTCATTAAAGAGGCCACAGCAATCGAGCGGGCGCTGCAGCAGCGGTACCAACAGTACGATCGTCTGATTGCCGGGGCACCGACAGGAGCCGCAGCACTCGTTACGGACGATGAATCCTGCTTGCGCCAGTTGATACGCCAGATTGTGCGCGAGGAAATTGCGAAGGAGAACGCTAGGCTCGCACCGCCGCACGATTTCCCGGTTGCCTCCGTCGCTGAAGTGGTACGACAGGAACTCCGACAGGTGCTTGCCCCTTCCGAGCCTCGTACCGAGCTGTCATACCAGCCGCATCCATATAGCTACGCAGACGCGGTCCGCCGTCCGTCGCCGTCTGAGCCGCCGTACCAGCCGAACACATACAGCCATACAGACGCTTTTTGCCGTCCCTTGTCTTCCCTGCCGGCGCCACAATACCGTCAACGGCCTCCTGTCGCAGCCTGGGCATAACGGGAACCTGTCAGACGGCCCCAGCTCCGTAGGACCGATATATGGCGCACTGAAGATCGGCGGCCATTGTGCTACAATTGTGGCGAACCAGGACACATCTATCGTTTCTGCCCTCATCGCCCAGCTGGCTACCAGGGTGGCCCATATGGCACTACGCGTCGCCTGGCTGACGAAAACCGTGTCCCCTTCGACGACAGCCGCACTGGCCGGCAAGTGAGCTCTTCGAATCTCCGGTCGCGCTCACCGTCTCCAGCACGTTTCGCCTCGCCGAACAGCCTCACTTTTGCTGACGTCGTGAGAGGTCGTTCTCCCAGCCCACGGCGGGGAAACTGAAAGCAGCGACCTCAAGGGGGAAGGTTGCAAGTCCTCAAATTGCCGAAAATCCCCCCTTGTTGCCGAGAAAGGAAGGCGCCGATCAAAACGTAAATAATGCCGACAAAACTGTGACTGCCGACCTCGCTGTTACGATTGACGGGCACGAAGTGACGGCCTTAGTAGACACTGGCGCGGACTTTTCAATTATGAGCGAGCCGCTGGCAGACAAACTCAAGAAAGTCAGGACTAAATGGACGGGCCCTTATATTCGCAATGCTGGCGGCCAGATTATGACTCCTACAGGCAAATGTATTGCAAGGCTCACGATCGGGAACGCAGCTTTTGTCGCCACATTTGTGATTCTGCCGGAGTGCTGCAAATCACTCATTTTAGGCATGGACTTCTTAAGGGAGTATGGTGCCGTTGTCAACATACGCGACGGCGTAGTAACGTTTTCTCTTGCTAACGACACGGCCAATGGAACAGAGCGACAGCGCCGCACCTTACGTATTATCGACGAGGACGTCTGCATACCGCCACTGTCTTGCAGCCTTGTTTCCGTCAGTTGTGGCACACAGCTCACCGAAGAAGCGGTCGCGGAACATGCAACCACCCTTCTCTTCCGCCAAGGAGTCGCCATCGCCCGTGGCATCGTCTCCTTAGTCGACGGGCGTACAGATGTTCTATTGACAAATTTCACAAACGAACGTCGGTATATCAGTAAAGGCACCGCTGTCGCGTATCTCGATGATATCGACCACACTGAAGACTCTTTTGCTATGCAAGGAGAAGCCAAGGCTCCTACAACGCCATGCACACCCGCCGTCGATATTGGACCGAGCTTAACACCTGCAGATCGACACCGGCTTATGGAACTGCTTGAACAGTTTAAGGACTGCTTCTCGTCTACGTCGCGAGTTGGTCAAACGCCGCTGAAAAAGCATCGCATCATCACGGAGGAGACAGCCAGACCCATCCGACAGAACCCGTATCGTGTAGCTCAGAAAGAACGCGAGGCGATACAGCAGCAGGTTGAAAAGATGCTACAGGATGATGTCATCCAGCCGTCGAATAGCCCATGGGCATCACCTGTGGTGCTTGTCAAAAAGAAAGATGGTAGCTTGCGGTTCTGCATTGATTATCGCAAGCTGAATCATGTTACAAAGAAAGATGTGTATCCGCTGCCGCGGATTGACGACGCTTTAGACAGGCTACGGCATGCGCGCTACTTCTCCTCTATGGACCTTAAGAGTGGATACTGGCAAATAGAGGTAGATGAGCGTGATCGAGAGAAGACGGCATTCGTGACGCCTGATGGGCTTTATGAATTCAAGGTTCTGCCTTTCGGCTTATGCTCGGCCCCAGCCACGTTTCAAAGGCTCATGGATACTGTCTTATCCGGTCTGAAGTGGAAGACATGCCTGGTGTACCTCGACGATGTGATTGTTTTTTCCGCCACTTTCGAAGAACATCTAAAGCGGCTGCTGTCAGTTCTTCAAGCCATACGGTCCGCGGGACTCACATTGAAACCTGAAAAATGTCACTTCGGGTTTGAACAGCTTCAGTTTCTGGGTCATGTAGTTAGTCAAGAAGGAGTTAAGCCTGACCCCGATAAAACTGCAGCAGTCGCAAAGTTCCCTCGGCCTACGGATAAGAAGGCGGTCAGACGCTTCATGGGTCTCTGCGCTTATTACCGACGATTTATTGCCAATTTTGCACATCTCGCCTCTCCACTCACCCGCCTCACTAGAGACGACGTTGCGTTTGTATGGGGAGAGGAGCAAGAAGCGGCGTTCAACGAGTTACGGCAGCGTCTACAAACTCCGCCAGTACTCGCTCACTTTGACGAGGATGCGTCAACGGCGATCCATACCGATGCCAGCAACGTGGGCCTTGGAGCTGTCCTTGTTCAGTGGCAAGACGGTGCCGAGAGAGTAGTTGCTTATGCAAGTCGAACATTGTCACGTGCCGAGTCCAATTACTCAACCACGGAGAAGGAATGTCTGGCCGTCGTATGGGCAGTCACGAAGTTTCGCCCGTATTTATACGGCCGCGCCTTTCAAGTAGTAAGCGACCATCATTCGCTTTGCTGGCTGACCAATATGAAAGACCCGTACGGACGTTTGGCACGCTGGAGCTTACGGCTTCAAGAGTACGATAGGACAGTGGTGTACAAATCGGGAAGACAGCACCTCGATGCCGACTGCCTCTCCAGATCACCTATTGAATCACCGAGCGCAGATGCGGATGAATGCGCAGGCTTTTTAGGGATTGTTGATGCGGCCGCCATCTCTCAGCAACAGCAAGCCGACCGAGAGCTCAACACCTTGATCGAGTTCTTGGAAGGGCGAGCTACGAAGGTGTCAAGATTATTTTCCCGGAGTCTACCGTCATTCTGTTTGCGCGATGGCGTTCTCTATAGGAAGAACTTCTCTCCAACAGGGAAGAGCCATCTGCTAGTAGTTCCTGAAGTTCTGCGCCGCGAAATCTTGCAAGCCTGCCACGACGAAGCCACCTCGGGCCATCTTGGTTACACGCGAACACTAGCACGAATCAAACAAAACTACTACTGGCCTAGGCTCGCAGAAGAGGTGAAGCACTACGTGAGGACATGCCTTGAGTGTCAGCGACGCAAAGCACCACCGACTAAACCCGCTGGGCTATTGCTCCCCGTTCCAGTACCCGAAACGCCGTTTGCTCAAATTGGCATAGACCTCCTGGGTCCCTTTCCACTATCTGACAGCGGCAACAGATGGGTCATAGTCGCGACGGACTATCTAACCCGATATGCGGAAACCAAGGCGATTCCGAGCGGCACGGCAGCTGAAGCAGCACGATTCTTTATCGAGAACATTGTCCTCAGACACGGTGCTCCAGCGATCATCATAACCGACAAAGGAGCCGCATTCACAGCTGAGCTTCTGCGAATTGTGTTCACGCTGAGTGGCACAGCCCATAGGAAGACGACGGCCTATCATCCACAAACAAATGGGCTTACCGAGCGCCTCAACAAGACCATCGCAGACATGCTTTGCATGTATGTCGATGTGGAGCACAAGAACTGGGACACAATCTTGCCATACGTCACATTCGCATACAATACGGCACGCCAAGAAACAACGAAAATGACGCCGTTCGCTCTGGTCCATGGTCGAGAAGTCACTACAATGCTTGACGCTATGCTGCCTCATGACTGCAATGGTTCAGATGCAGATGCCGCAGATTTCACTGAACGCGCCGAGGAAGCACGACAGCTCGCCCGCATCAGGATAACTAGTCAGCAAGAACGCGACGCACGACGCTACAATCTCCGCCACCAATTTGCCGCTTATACGCCTGGGGAAAGAGTCTGGATTTGGTCTCCCGTCCGACGCCGAGGGCTCTCGGAGAAACTTCTACGCCGGTACTTCGGACCATACAAAGTTCTACGCCGTATTAGCGACGTGACCTACGAGGTGGTTGGTGATGGTTCATGCTGCTCGAAACGCCGTCAACAGGTGCCTGAGGTAGTGCACGTAGTGCGCATGAAGCCTTATCATTCAGAGTGAAGTGGACACCGCCAAGCTATCAACTACGAGTCTTTCCGCCACGATCTGATCAGCATCGGGACGATGCTCGCTCTGGAGGGAGGGTAATGCCGCGTCGGTATTCGTGCACAAGTGCACCCTGGCGCCGACAAAGACGACGACCGGGCTGCTCGAGATTCCGGAGGGCATCTAGAGAAGAAGAAGAGATTCTTGTTGTTGGCGCCTCTCTGGTTCCTTCTCCCGAGTACGGCGCGGTGCTTCTATAATAAAGCTCCTGAGATTTGTGCATCGCGACAATATTGTTACGCGCAAAGAAGACCGTTTGTAAACCTTACAGATGAAGGGGACCGTTTATATTAGGTCGCTAAAGTGACAATATTATACAAAAGCTATAGCAAAACAACAAAACGATAAAACATAGTAATAAATACAACTAAATAATTCAATCGCTACATCACAATTCAAAAAGGACAACATAGAATGATTATGACGATAGAAGGTGTAATTTTAAAGTTTTTTGAACGTGTAAAGGTCAGTTAAAGACTTTATATTGGGTGGAATAGTGTTCCATAATGAAATGGCTGTGAATGACAACGATTTTATGCCGTAATTAGTGCGAACTCGGGGAAGTAATAAACTTCCTTCTAATGCGAAGCGAGTGCGGTTAGTGTTTTTTAGTAAGTCATAGTTGATGAGATCAAAAGGCAGCCGACGGTTAATAATATTAAAAAACAAACATGTACAATGAAATTCAAATAACTTACTAATACATACGCCGACGGCAGAAATCTGCTTTTGAGTGTCCATATAATTGCTATCGCAATAATATATTATATTGTCTAAGCAATGAAATAGCGTTAGAACGACGAGGGCTGAAAGTGATAATGCGGATGGCTTGGTTCTGTATGTGTTGCACAGATGAGATGTACGAATGATATGTGTTTGCCCAGGTAGTTATACCATAGTTAAAGTGACTATGAACAAATGAGAAGTAGAGCGATAATAATGCATTAGTGGAGAAATATGGCCTAGCTTTAAATAATGCCCGAATACCAAAAGCAGTCTTTTTCTTAATGTCTGACAAATGTAGACCAAAATTAAGAGTTATCTCTAAACGTACTCCGAGAAAAGAAACAGAATCGCAAGCATAGATAGTATTAGGACCCATTGTTAGAGCAGCAGAAGTTAATAAATGCTTTTGAGGAGATCTGAAAATCATAAACTGAGTTTTAGAGGGGTTTATAGTTAGGGCATTGTTGTTACACCATGAAAGTACATTGTTGAGTACAGAGTTTAGTTTTGATATTAAAGATGGAACTGTTTTGGCCTTACATGATACTGTGGTGTCGTCAGCATACAACACGCAATGTGCAGAACTTATGACATCAGGGAGATCATTTATATAAATAATAAATAGGAGAGGACCAAGAATGGACCCCTGCGGAACTCCTTGATTAGTAATCTTAGTGTTAGAGTAAGAGCCACCAGTAAAGACCACGTTTTGTCGGTTAAATAGGTAACTCTTCAGAAAGTTTAAAGGCGGTCCAGTAATACCATAGTAATCTAGCTTATTAAAAAGAATGGAGTGATTGAGCGTGTCGAAGGCTTTGGTTAAGTCCAAAAATACTGAACGCGAAAAGTTACCACTATCAATGGAATGTTTGATGAAGTCAGTCAAAGAAAGCAGAGCATGGTTAGTGGAGCTTCCATGACGAAAACCAAATTGGGAAGGCTTTATAACATTAAATTTCGGAAGGTAAGCATTAAGACGCTTTACGAACAGATGTTCAATTAGTTTACTTAATGATGGAAGAATAGATATAGGCCTATAATTTTTGATAGCATCTTTATCACCTTTCTTAAAAATTGGTATGACCTTAGCACGTTTTAATGAGTCAGGAAAAGAACCTTTAGTATAAATGAGATTGATTATATGGGTTAAGGGCTGAGAAATGAAATGAGCAACCAACTTTAAATGATGTGCACAAATGTTGTCCAGACCGGGAGAAGTATTTTTAAGATTGCGAATAGCTGATACTATTTCGTCAGAGGAAGAGGGAAAGAGGAAAAATGAGTGAGGTAAGCGCGGCAAATGAGGTGAAGGAACATTGTTTGAACAGCTGGATGGCAAACAGAAATACTCAGAAAACGCATTAGCAATGTCGTCAGAGTTACAATAAGTAGCGTTATGGTGAGTGATTTTCGTTATGGGCGGGTTGATTGCAGGTGAATTTAAGAATTCATTAAACAGTTTACACTGCCTTTTAGGATTACTTTTATTCTTTATAAATTCTTCATTATAATAGCGTTTCTTGGCGAGTTTTACCAAAGAGTTAAGAATGTTACAATAACCTTTATAGCGAAGTGCCAAGGCATTATTAAATGGTTGTTTCTTCACTTTCCTATAAAGATTATCCTTTTTTCTGAGACTCGTTAATAAGGCAGAGGTCATCCAAGGGTTTTGAGGCTTTTGGTACCTCTTGTTATAAGCAGTGGTATGAGTGCTAGAAGAAACAGCTTCTGAGACTAAAGAGGAAAATGTATCGACGGCTGATTCTGGATCATTTTGTGAGCTAACTTTGGACCAGTCACAGTTTGAAATAGCACGGAAGAAACTTTCTTGGTCAAAGCGCGTTGCAGTAAAAGCTGTGTTGATTCGAGCTACAGGGCTATCAAATGTGATGAAGATGGGATAATGATCGGTAATGTCGACATCAACTACTCCAGACACTTGAGGACTAAAGTTAGAAAAAGCATGATCTAAAAGAGTGTTAGTGCCACGTGTGTTGGATCTAGTGTGCGAGTCAATGAGGCACATTAACCCATACCCTAGAAGACAATCATTATAAGCAATGGTACTATTCGATTGAGAATCTAATAAGTTAATGTTGATGTCGCCTACCAACAATATGTTTTTGTGCTCTAATGATAGATTGTTTAGGATGGTCTCAAGAGCCGATAAGAACTGAGTAAGTGAGGAAGAAGGTGAACGATAGATGCTAGCAAGTATTAAATTGTTTTCATTATGTGTAAAATGAGGCTGCTGAATTTCTATCCAAATCGATTCACAATATGGAATGGCAATGGAAAGATCCCTTCTGCGACTATAATTAATGCCAGGAGAAATGAAAATGGCTGAGCCACCATGGGCGTCAGACGCACGGTGACAGTACTCAGATTTGTACGACGTAAAACCATATAGATCAGCATCGTCATCCGAAAGCCAGGTTTCTGATATACATATAAATGAAAAAGGGTGTCTCGTAGAGTGAATGAAATCACTAATGTTATCGTGATTTTTTCGCAAACTACGTGCATTGAAATGAACTAGAGAGCGATGTTTGTCAGAAAGTAATGAAATAAATTCGTCAGCAGAAGAGGACATGATTGACAAGTACTCGGCAAGGACAGTAACCGGAAAAAAAAGAAGGGAAAGAGAAAGAGGCCCTTGGATCGATAACACGCGACTTAGTTGAAAACCCGAAGGTCGTTCTCAGACTTTATAATGAACACTTTGCTGCTACTAGTCTGGCGAGTCTTAATCTGGCAGTTGTCCGTCCATAAAAACTGCCAGCTCCTCTCTTTCTTAAGAGTTAGTGCCCTTGAGAACAAACGTTTGTTCTCGAAAGTAAGGTGATCATTGACAAGCACTGCAGCATCAGTGGAACCAGAAAAGCCAATTTGGCCAGTACGTAGACGGGCTATGCGAGCCCTACGAACAAACTCGCCTTTCTTCTCGCGACAACAAAAGCGAGCGATGATGTTCTTCTCTTTGGACTTTGTGGCCACACGATGGACAACGTCCAAGTCAGAGGGAGAAACAGGGAAGCCGATGGCATTGCCAATGGTTTTCACGATTGAAAAGCAATCTTCATTTTGCGTGACCGGAACACCCTTGATCTCAAGATTATTCAGTCGAGAATACTGTTCCAGATCAGCAACTTTTTTTTTTCCAACGCCTCATTTTTTGCGGAGAGTGCGCGGCTCGCAGCCACCAACTCGTCCTGTTTTGCCCTCATGTCATCGAAAACATCACTTAAGTGCCGAATACTTTCCTCTAGCGTTGCGCATTGAACAAATCCGAGTTCATGTAGCTTGTTAGTACACTTAGAAACAAGGTCCGCTACAACACATTCAAGCCTACCGCTGAACAAACCTTCGAGCGCATCAAGTCGTTTAGCAAGCTCGGAATTAGTAGGCATAGTGCAGTATACAATGCAAGAACTTGGCAGAGCAGCAGTCACGGCTAAGAATAATAAATAAAAAAAGGCAACCACAAGAAAGCAACCACAAAGCTGCACAAAGAATGCGTAGCGATTAGGTGCACGTCGATCAGCCGCAACAGCTGCTTGCCAAATGAAGACGAGGCACTTGCGACGTCCTTATGTATGCCTGAAGGGGCGGCACCAGGCACTGCTCGGTAACGCCAGATTCCGTGGCAGCACGATGAGCACCGGTGGCGGATCTCGTCGATGAATCCAACGATTAAGGAGATAAACGTTGAATCGAAGAGCAGACTGCGCCGGCGCACTCCTGTCTAACACCACGCTGACCCAGAGGAAACAGGCCGCGTGAATGCTGCGACGGAAACTTGCGACGGAAAACTGCACAAAGAATGCGTAGCGATTAGGTGCACGTCGATCAGCCGCAACAGCTGCTTGCCAAATGCAAGTAATTGACAACAGTAATTGTTTCATTCTTTATTCAATGTTTATTGCACCTATAGAAGCCAGAATATTTCACACAAATACAGAAGGAAGCCACATTTATAATTTAAATGAAGTACATTGCAAAGATAATACAAAAAAGAAAATTATAAACAGCAAGTAGGAAATCTTATTGTGCCACTGCTCTTCGGTACCAGTATTAGCGTACTTGTATGCCACAGGACATTTCTATAATAATGTTATACAAAGTAAACTATATCACACGTAGTATTGATACCTTTAATAAAACTGGTCAATGGGATCAGCTGTCCTTGAATGTAGCTGCAGTTTTGCTTACAATGCCACGTATGCAACGCCTTCAATACAGGGCTATAATTGTATAATATTTATATCTGCGCTGTCCTCACAAATATCGAAAGGCTTCGGTGATTGCGCTTGTCAGAAAAGTATGCAATACATACGCAGAAATCGACAAAGAGTGGTAGTTCACAAAGTCAAAGTTGAAATAATTTATGTGAGGTCAGACCCACAAACTAAGTATGTCAACATTAAAATACAATGCATTTTGCTGCAAGTAAAATGTACAACAAAGCTTATGTTGTATCACATACCTACAAAAAAGTTAGCACCGTCGAAGCTGAGCCAACACACCACAAATTTAAGAGGCGACGGCTATGTTACGTTGTGAACCTCAAATGAATGAATATTTCACGGTATTTAAAACACTCATTGAGGGGTATACACCAAATGTTTTCGGTTACAGTGAATCTGGCATCATAAAAGGCTATTGTAAAGCATGTGAACAGAGTGGGCACATTAAATTATTTTGAAAACAGTAAAACCAATGGTATTCCAGGTGACAGTAGCAAATTTCCACAAAGGTCAGGTAAAAGACATACAGGATAAACATTAAAAAAACATTGTCATCCTCAAGAGTATATTAGCTCACACATAATCCATTGAGAGCATTCACAGCATGTCCATGTCATCACACAGTTTGCTCTAGTGAAATGTAGGGCCAGCTAACCTACCGTCATTGTCCACACTGTTTAGCTTGGGCTGAACAGAACAATTGCTTAAGCACAATTTGCATGCAGGTGATTCAAGCTAAAGCATTCAGCAAGACAACAAACATGCACTTGTACAATTTACAAAATGGTATCACATTTTCACTCTATAAAAGTTTGACATCTCCATACAACGCTCTTGAACAATATATGCACTTTACAAAGTCACTCAAAAAAGCAAATGCCTTAACATAATACCTGGTGGCACAGCTGAAGTTGATGGATAAAGGAATTAATTGTGTGGGCCATCATGAACATAATTCACCCACGAGGAAACTTGTGTAGCGATTCTTCCTATACTGCAAGCCGCAGGCACCCAAGCTCACACACACTGCCTGAGTCAGCAGAGTACCCATGATCCTGTAAAATTGCTTCTGTGAGTGGTTCACTGGCTGCAGGGCTTCTCTGAGGGGCAGTGAGGTTAATTACATCGATGGAGGATGGTTTTTCAAAGGAGCGTACCAAAAGAATGTCGATGTGTTCCAATATAAAGTAATTTCCGCCATCAATGTCCTTGACCTCATTGCGAACTATCAGACGCTTCAATGCTGCTGCAAACTGCTTTGCTGTTGGGTTGTCATTGCAGCCCCCAAATGAATTTATTTCAGCAATAAGTAACTCAAGGTGGTCCTGACTGAGCTTGGAAGTCAGAAGGTATGCCAATAGGCCATTTTCTGTAACCAAGTGGTTGTATAGACGGTTGTGTGAATGAAGCCTGCGAATGAAGTCTGTCTTTTGGTTGGTCCCTGTCATTAGTTTACCAGCTGCAGACTCCCTAAGTGAGTAAAAGTAGGCCTTCAGTTCTTTGACAAAGCAGTGACAGGAGCCACATTTTCAGGACACAGCGGCCATTTTTATTCTTCTTGACTTGGATGTATTGAATTTAAAATGTCAAATGCGTTGTTGACATGTCTGACAAACTCTTCTGTTGGCAAGGAATTTGAAAATTTTTGAATTTTTTGAGCTCTGCACTGACTAAGAGCATCTGCTACCGATTGACTAAACGTTTGAGCCAACAATGAGACTTTCATGGGCTGGTTTTTCCAGTTAATATGTGCCTGTCTAAGTTTGTTTGCCAAATGTAGGCCCTTTGTGTACTGTATTTCATGCAGCTTGTCAATGTGTTTCTACAATATGAACTGTTTGTTCGTATCACAATAGCCTTTTTATCTCAATGGCCATCTCATCCACAACCAGACTGCATAATGTGGAGAGCCGTGCTTTACCTTCATAGCCAATGCAGTCATTGCCTCTTTTGAAAAGCCAGCAGCCCTATCAATGGATTGATATCATTTACACAGTGTCTTTGTGCTGCAGTAGCTTCATCATGTGACAGGGGCCCAACATGGCAAAGAGAAGCTTTTTTTGTCACTGGATGTGGAAAAGAAGCATCCAGCTCAGTCAGGTCCATCTTGCAGCCAAGGCTGTGCAGCAATGACAAATTCGCTGCAGCGCCTTCGCAGGTCAAACTCACAATGTGTGCACCTTTTTCGTGAGTGAAGCTAGCAGCTTGCAGCACCAAATTGCCCCTGTGCTCACCACCAAGGCCATGCACTAGAATGTAGCCAATCGGCAGCTTCCATTTGCCATTGATTGCAACAAGCATTAAAACAAATGCATCTTAGGCAACTGGAAAGCTGTCATCATTGACATCAATGCCCATGTCAACATATCCATGGAAGCTTTTCCCATCCCACACTACTTCTTTGAATGGCCATCTCATCCACAACCAGACTGCATAATGTGCTTTACCTTGATAGCCAATGCAGTCATTGCCTCTTTTGAAAAGTCAGCAGCCCTATCAATGGATTGATATCATTTACACAGTGTCTTTGGATGCGGGAGGCATGTGTTGAAAACAGCTCGTACATATCTGTATGCTCTAGGGGAATAAAAATGCAAAATCAGGGCACATAGCCTGAGCTCTGGCGAGTAAGCGGGTGACATTGCTGGAACCAGACTTATGCGGCAGTTGACGCATGAGCAAGTCTTTTTTTGCCCCACCAAGACTCTGCAATATGGCGACATCCTCATTTCCTAGAATGCGATTGTCAGATAATCTATGACATCTTCGAGATGAACAACCTTTTGAAAAAGCCGTTGATGGGATTGCCGTAGAGCCTTCATCTTCTTCTTGGTCGCAGTTTGTAATTGTATAACGCTATACTTCATGCTTTAGAAAGGCCTTTTCAGGCGTGTCTTCTGCTGGCAGTGGCTGCAAAATATCGCATGCTGTAACAGGTGCATGAGCAACCGACATGACACAAATCATGTAAGCGGAACAAAGTACTTAATTGTTGTGGCATACACTCTTGTGCAAGCTATGAAGAATATAATGATTAATTTTAGGTCATTACCTTGCTCACGGTGGTTTCCGTTTACACTTCTGTGAACTTAAAAACTGTGGGGGCATAAAACCGCCATCCACACGAGCTTGCTAGTGCCACATAATTTTGTTTGTTTACTTATTTGCTAAATACTGCACGCCTATCTGGGCCCAGGCAGGAAAGGTAAAAGTACAAAGCAACAAACACAGAAGAGGGGAATGTAGCATAGTTCAATGATAGAAGTTTTACAGAAGCCTTTTAGTTTGAGTGGGCAAAATATACTGAGCTCATATATCACGGCTCATTGTGACCGATCGAACGAATAATGAGCATAGAAAATTATGAAAAACCTGTTGGTCTTCTAGTTATTGTGTCATTTGAATGGAAAAGAGAAATTGAAAAAGGATTATTGGCCGCTGATGTTTAATGCAAACCCTGAGTAACCTCGTACCGCGTCGGACGAATATGAATGTTTCAGCTTTTAATTAGATGGTTGCCATGATCATAAATGTTAGTGTCCACATGCAGTTCACTGAGTGACATTTATTATGCTTCAGCTATTAAACAGTTGCCACGAAAATATACGCTACTTCACTTACAGCTGCCTAAAGAAACAAGTATAAAAATTGTAGTGGTCGAGTATTATCCTCACCATAGTATGCTTTGCTGTTCGAGGTGTGGCTGGGACGCCTTGAGCGTCCTGGAGGGCCTTGAACTGGTAGACTGGACAAAATACCCCAAGTGCAACGAGGAGGGACTGCTTAGTGCAACATAACTTGAAATTGCTGACCGTGCAAACGAAACACCAGATGCACAGTTGAAGCTAAAACCCAGGACTAATAGCAACACCATTGGCTTCATTTAAAATTTAAGCGCAATAACGACCCGCAAGCAGGACATTGTTAAAGAGATCAGTGGCTGTGGCTATATACTGTATTTTTTATCTACTGTCCCAACAAATGATGTTGATAAAGCTTACCAGCACAGTTGGCATGCTATAAATTTTATTACTGTTGTAAATGTTGGAGCCTAGCAAGGGTGTTAATTACGCGTTTAATTAGAGGACATGGCTGAAGTATAATTCAGAGAACGAGTGTGTTTTCCTTATTCCAACTTTACTGAAAAAAAGTAGTTTTTTATCTTACATAACACTACTTTGCTGCACTTTGTTTTATTTTCCTTATCTTGTACTTATCCTAGATTGACTAAAATGAGATTATGATGTAGCATATATGGCTTTCATTCATTAGCACTTGCTTTTGCCAGTGTTAACAATGAAATTTTAACGCAGTATGATTGTCACCTGTGTCAAAAAAAGGGCTGTATTGTAGCCGATGATAGGTTGAACAGTTATATCTTTCACTTCATTCTAAGAATTACTAGTAGATCTTTTAAATCTGTCGAAAACATCTCACAAAAAGCTGTATGACAGTCTCATATTCACTTTTAAAACTGCAATAATTTAAAGGTGAAATTCAAAATATATATTACAGGGAAACACCAAATTTTTGCAAAGCAGATCAGAACATGAGTGAACCAAGGCACACATATGAGAAAATGTCTTAAGCGAGCTCTGTGATCATTATGACAATAAAACATGCCAGGACATGATGGATTTCGGAAATCTCATCAGTGATGTCTGAATCAGTCAAGGACGCGCTGGCAGATGTAGCTGTACCCTCTGCTAGCACATCAGACAAGCCCTCATAGATGTCCATATCCATTGTGCTTGAGAGAGACCTGCCTGAATATAAGAAAAGCATACTTCACTTCAGGAATGGTGGGGGACATCTACCACAGTCATGAAAAAGGTATGATCAAACTGGAAACATGCATTATGGCTGCATACAGCTGTGCATCAACTTGCTGGATCATCTTGATGCTGTTATGTTCCTGTGGATGTAGATGCTTCACTTTAAGGTTGACTCATTGGTGTGGCATCGTCCTTTGCAAGCGTCTGCAGCTAAAGAATAACCCACGAGATATTCTTAAGGTCCATATCCATTCCACATTTGCTGTGGAATGGACTTACACAACCTTTGCAGAGTCATGCAAAAGGCCTCACATGACCTGTGCATGCTTTCCCTACACATCGCATACCCTTGTGTAGAAAACTATGTTCGATCTAAGTGTGCTTGTAAAATACACATGCAACTAATTGAATCTCGCGGAAAATGTAGCTGTAGTAACTTCGCAGTGCATGTTTCACACAAAAATATCATAGACATAGCTGTAACACATACATAATGTAATGTAATGCCCCCTCTGTAATGCCTCCGGGGTACTACTAATAAATGAATGAAAATGATGTTCACTCCTGTAATTTAAAGTAAAACTGCGTTACTTCATCTCAGTTGTCATTTACCTGTTGTTTAAAATATGTCAAGCAACATCATATCTTCTGAAAAAAAAGATATTTAGCCTGAACATGCGGAGTGATTGAACTTTGCAACATGATGATTGAACTTTGCACTCCCAAGCCGAGTTACTACGAGCAGAATATTCTCTACAAAATTCTTATTCTTGGCGACTACTGCAAAACTTAGTATGTTATGTGAAGACTAATCTTTCATGGTTTTTTCAATTAATTAGTTTTATTGCAATTTTGATTGTTTTCAGCCACAAGAAATACATAAAAAATTCAGTAAATAGTAAATTTTATAGCAGGCAATGTAATTTTTTGACAATAGTTTCACATCGTGGCCTTTTTAGGAGTGTACGCTAGCTGATAAAAGTACTTTAAGGATAAATAAATGTTTAACACTTTGTGAGAATTATGACAAAGTTGGAAAAAAATGGCTTGAATAGTATTGCACCACTATTTCGTCAGTTATAATTCACACGAGCACGTAGTCACTAGCGAATATTGCAGTTCCATTTTCATAAATAAAAGAAATGTTCATTGTGCTTACCTATGGAAGGACAGACCATCGCGCCGATTTTCTGTTCGATTAGGGTATCCTGGCACACAACACTTCATCACACAGGTGCGCCTACTGCTGACGGGAGTTCTCACCGGTATGCTAAGAGGCCGAAGACTTTGAGGAGAGCAATAGTGTCGACTGCGCTACCTTAACTACGGGCCGGCACGGCACTAAATATGTTTGGAGTCTCCGGCTCGCCAGTCCATCCTTGGGCACAAGACGGGACGAATTTTTTTCCCGTAGAGAAACAGTCGCTTCGGACCCTGTACGCTCGCTTAATCGCCTGCACATTTTTGCGGGAGCGAAAGGCATCATTGTTTCCCAGAAGACGTCGCCAACCGCAACGAATCGTCGTCGGAAGGGCGGCTTGGTTGCCCTCACACGTTTGCAGGGCGAAAGGTTCCCTCGTTTCCCTGAAACCACACCGAAACGCAACCAATCGTCCTTGAGGTGGTCCTCCCGGGTTTTGGGGCGCAATGCCGGTTAACCGACGCCTTCGTTCGCAACCGCCTTGGCGCCTGTCTGCTAATTAAGCGGCGAGACTCAACTGCTTCACACGCTCGAATTCCTTCACAAACCTCAGCGCGCGTTTGCCACGCCGGTTATGTGCGCATATTCCGAAACTCCCAGCAGCAGACGAAACCGAAGCCACCGAAGCGAGCCGAGTAAAATCTACCGCTTGCCTCTCACGTGAAGGCCTATTTCCCATCATCTCATTCCTCTAAATTATTTATGACTAAGCTTCAAGATTGTCACGTGACGCTCCCTCCTAGTTTTTTTCGTTCCTCCATGCAGTTAACGTTTGCGCCTCCGTTCATCACGTAAAACGTGGTAAAATGGCCAGTACACTTGCGTTTGCGTTTACCTGAATACCGGACACGCTAAACTGTATTGTGGCAATCTTTCGGCGTGAAGTGACGGCCGCAAACGCGTTGATGCTGGCGCCGTTTGGACACCGACAGTCCGATGCGCTGCAGCCACCCATCTCGTCTGCTGCCTTGCAGCGGGGCATGATGTCGCAGCTTGACATGCCGCCGATCGCTAACGTTTGCAGCCCACAACGCAAGGGCGAACCATGGTGCTTGCGAAAAGAAAGAACAAGACCAACACTGACCGCGCAGCTCTTGTCAACAGGGAGCACGTTGTAACACAAGCAGACGACACTTGCTGTGGGCCGGAAGTGCTTTTTGTGTAGTGATACATGATGTCCTTGTGCATTCTCTTTCTGTTACTTTCTTTTTATAGAAATAAATTAACTAACATCTAAACTATTACGAACAACATTTTTCCAGGAAAAATTATCAATGACGCGCCCTGGGCAGCCAATCGGATAGCTCGCCCTACTGACGTGTTATGGTCAAATCGCGTCACTTGGTCACAAAACTCTGCCGATTGGCGTGCTGCGATCGGTAGCGATGTACCTGTTTAAAACAGGTGTGACTGTTTTCACAACAAATCCGTGCAGGGCAGGGCGGGGCCTCGCCTCGATGACCCATGATCATTTTCTTTTTTTCTTTTCTTCCTCTCTGTTTGGCGGCGTTGGAACTAGAGTGCACTAGACAATGGCCGAGTGGGCCGAACGGCGCTCTCCCGCTGAGGGGCCGAGTGTGGAAAAATTGTGCGAGGGCGCTGCGAGCGAACTGGATTGGGGTGGAGGCGCGCTCCGCGGCATGTTCAACGTACTTTCGCTGCGAGCGCCGAGGCCGATTGCGCATATTAAGGTGTTAAAATAGAGTTTTATTTCAACTGCCAATTTATGTTTACACCATTTTGACACACATATATATCTGAGGTATGGATTACACAACAAGACGTCTTCAATTTTGCTGTCGTTGTCAAGCGCGTCGTCTGCTAGCGACCGCGCGTTCTGTACGCGGATGCTGGCGGACGTTTAGTTTTTCTCGCAGAACGTCTGTGCAGAACATTTTTTTTAATTTTTTAGTTGCTTGGGTGCGCCCATGACTCTTGTCGGCCGCTACCAAATGTAGTTTTAGCCAGGTGATCTACTGTTTTTAACACTGTCTTCTAATAGTAACAGGTAATAAGCCTCATATCTGCAACATGAAGCTACGTAAGAAAATTTTATTGATATCGTGTCATTTTCCGCCCGCATCTTGTTGGTGGAATATTGATCAGGGACAGTCATTGAAGAAAACAATATTAGAGTGAAATAAACCAGGTTTATTACCTTCGTGGCGTGAAGAATAATCATTGCATTTCTTGGTAATTAAATCAAAGGGTACATAGACATATATTGTAACGATGTTGAGGAACACAGGTTAAGAAAACAACGATATTTAATAAGGGCGAACCTGTGCCCACGACTTAAAGTCACTGCGGTTGTGAAGAATGCCCGGCAGTCGCGTTCTAAACCTGGCGTCCCACCGTCTTCTTCTTTCTTCTCGAGTCCTGCCTCGTGCGCGTGGCGCATGCGAGCCGGGTCCAACCGGTTGCTCGTGCCACGAGTATCGCTGCCTGTTGCTGCTGAACAACACCACGGAACGGCGTGCACATTGTCCAATACGAAGGGCGCGCAATTTGAATGTGGCCAAGTTGTCGCGGCATTATCCCCCTCCTTAACGCATCGGCCCGATGCGTGAGAAAACGCAGTGGTTCCTGTGAGTTCTCGCGTTTTTTTTTTTATTTTTTTTTCATCATCTCTCGTGGTAGGGTTTCATGCGGACGATATGTACAACTTCCGTGGGGTTGCGCCGTCTTGAGCTCTCGTGTCCAGCGGATTTCACTTCGTAAGTGACGTCGCTTATACGACGAAGTATTTCGTAAGGGCCGAAGTAACGGCAGAGAAGCTTTTCCGACAGTCCACGGCGTCGCACTGGGGTCCATACCCACACCTTGTCACCGGGCTGATAATGCGCTTCACTACGTCGCTGGTTGTACCGGCAGTAGTCTATGCGTTGTTGGCGGCATATTCGGAACCTTGCCATCTGTCGTGCCTCCTCGGCTCTTTGCAAGAAATCATCTAGGTCAGATGAGTTATTGCTTTCTTCGTCTAACGGCAACATAGCATCCAAAGTTGTGGTCTGTGCAGAACATTTTTTTTTTAATTTTTTAGTTGCTTGGGTGCGCCCATGACTCTTGTCGGCCGCTACCAAATGTAGTTTTAGCCAGGTGATCTACTGTTTTTAACACTGTCTTCTAATAGTAACAGGTAATAAGCCTGTTACAAATTCAAATGGGGCAACTCGTGTTGTTTCTTGAACTGCCGTATTATATGCGAAGGTGATGTACGGCAAAATTTCGTCCCACAGCCTATGTTCAACATCGACATACATCGAAGGCATGTCAGCCAGTGTTCTGTTGGGGCGTTCAGTTAAACCGTTTGTCTGCGGGTGGTACGCCGTAGTTCTCCTGTGATCAGTATGTGTCATTTGCAACAAGCATTTCATTAGATCCGCAGTAAAGGCTGTTCCACGATCGGTAATAACAACTGTGGGAGCGCCATGCCTGAGCACGATATTGTTGACAAAGAATTTTGCAACTTCGAGAGCCGTTGCACTGCACTGCTCGGCCGAAAACAAATTCAAATGGGGCAACTCGTGTTGTTTCTTGAACTGCCGTATTATATGCGAAGGTGATGTACGGCAAAATTTCGTCCCACAGCCTATGTTCAACATCGACATACATCGAAAGCATGTCAGCCAGTGTTCTGTTGGGGCGTTCAGTTAAACCGTTTGTCTGCGGGTGGTACGCCGTAGTTCTCCTGTGATCAGTATGTGTCATTTGCAACAAGCATTTCATTAGATCCGCAGTAAAGGCTGTTCCACGATCGGTAATAACAACTGTGGGAGCGCCATGCCTGAGCACGATATTGTTGACAAAGAATTTTGCAACTTCGAGAGCCGTTGCACTGTACAGGGAATCAGTTTCTGCGTAACGGGTCAGATAGTCCGTGGCCACAACTATCCACTTTTTGCCTAAAGTTGATGTTGGGAAGGGTCCAAGGAGGTCCATACCGACCTGTTGGAATGGGGCTTTTGGTGGCTCTATTGGCTGGAGGAGGCCTGCCGGTTTTACGGACGGAGTCTTGCGCCTTTGACACTCGCGACAAGTCTTCACATAGTGCTGTACGGATGCTAATAACTTAGGCCAGTAGTACTTGAGACGAATCCTGGCGAATGTACGGCTCACGCCCATGTGTCCAGATGAAGGTTCATCGTGACATGCATGCAAAATTTCTTCTCGCATAGCTGTGGGTACGACAAGTAAAAACTTTGTCTCGCTGTTCTCGAAGTTTCTCTTGTAGAGGACACTTCCTCGCAGACAGAACGAGGATAGCCCTCTAGAGAAAACACGCGGGAGTTGAACGTCGAGTCCCTCCAGGCGCTGTATAAGTGGTAGCAATTCCGGGTCATCTCTTTGTTGTTGAGCGATTTGCGACGCGTCAACAATACCAAGAAACGGGAAATCCTCCTCTTCTGACACAGTTGTCTCGACTGGTGCGCGTGACAAACAGTCGGCATCGCTGTGTTTCCTCCCGGATCGGTATACGACAGTAATATCGTACTCTTGCAGCCTAAGGCTCCATCTTGCTAGTCGTCCGGATGGATCCTTGAGATTCGCCAGCCAGCAAAGCGAATGGTGATCACTGACTGCTCTGAATGGTCTACCATAGAGGTAGGGTCGAAATTTACATATTGCCCAAATGACTGCAAGACATTCTTTCTCGGTTGCCGAGTAGTTTGCCTCTGCTTTCGAGAGCTTACGGCTGGCATAAGCAATTACTTTCTCCTGGCCGTTCTTCCACTGCACTAGTATGGCACCGAGGCCGACGTTACTTGCGTCGGTATGAACTTCAGTGTCGGCTGTCTCATCAAAATGGGCAAGGATTGGAGAAGCTTGCAGGCGTTTCCTTAACTCGTCAAAGGCGTCTTGTTGTTCGCTTTTCCACGTGAAAGGTACATCTTCTCTTGTTAGTATTGTAAGGGGCTCAGCAATCTTTGAAAAGTTTTCCACAAATCTTCTGTAGTATGCGCATAAACCCAAAAAACGTCGCACTGACTTTTTGTCTTTGGGTTTCGGGAACCTCGCAACGGCTGCTGTCTTTTCCGGATCTGGCCGAACGCCTTCAGCACTGATGACGTGTCCGAGAAACCGAAGTTCATCGAAGCCGAATTGGCATTTTTCCGGCTTAATTGTCAAGTCTGCTGCGCGAATAGCTTCTAATACTAGTCGCAGTCGCTCTAGATGTTGGTCAAATGTTGCGGAAAATACAACCACATCATCCAAATACACTAAGCACGACTGCCATTTCAATCCAGCGAGCACAGTGTCCATCATTCGCTGGAACGTTGCAGGCGCGGAACAGAGGCCGAATGGGAGCGCTTTAAATTCGTAGAGGCCGTCAGGGGTTACGAATGCTGTCTTTTCACGGTCGCGCTCATCCACCTCTATTTGCCAATAACCACTCTTGAGATCCAGGGAGGAGAAAAACTTTGCACATCTGAGCCGATCTAAGGTATCGTCGATACGAGGAAGGGGGTATACATCCCGCTTAGTTACGCTGTTCAATTTACGGTAGTCGACGCAGAATCGAAGTGTGTTATCTTTTTTCTTAACGAGCACTACGGGAGACGCCCATGGACTGCTGGAAGGCTGAATAAAGTCATCTGAAAGCATCTCTTCTACTTGCTTCTTGATGATCTCCCTTTCTTTTGGTGAAACTCGATACGGGTGCTGGCATACCGGTCTTGTGGCGTCCTCTGTTATGATTCGGTGCTTTGCAACAGACGTGCGCCGTACCTTCGATGAAGTAGAGAAGCAGTCAGAAAAATCATTTATCAGGGCATGTATCTGTCTCTTTTGGGCTTCCCGGGAGTCTTGGGTTGACGGTAATTGATCTGTCGGTACTGCAGGTTCCTGGCAAAGCAGTTGACGGTGTCGTTAGGCTGCATAATTCGGTCGCTACACAGAACTCGTAGAAAAAGGCAATAGCTGTTCCTTGTGCGATGTGTTGGAATTCATTTCCAAAATTCGTAAGTGCGACATTTGCACGGCCATTGCTTAAGTGCACAAGACCCCGAGCCACGCAAATATCTTTGTTTAAAAAGAGCTCTACGTTTCCATCCGCTATGCCTTCACGGTCGCAAAATGTTTCATTCTCCACAAGAACCATTATACTGCAGCGTGGCGGCACAGTTACATCATCATCAACGACGCGTAGTGCAGCAAGACGTCGCTCCTCCGATTCTTCCACGGGTATAGCTTGTTTTGTCGAGAAAGACACACTGGACCGACGTAGGTTAATTATGGCGCCGTTAGCTTGTAGAAAATCCATTCCCAATATAAGTTCCCGTGAACATTCTGGCAGTACAATAAAGTCAGAAACATAGGTGAAGCCTTTTATCGTAAGTCTTGCGGTGCATCGGCCAAGGGGCGTAATAAGATGACCGCCTGCCGTGCGTATCTGCGGTCCAGTCCACTGCGTCACAACTTTTTTTAGGTTCTTCGCCATCTTGAAGCGTATTACTGAATAATCAGCGCCGGTGTCGACCAAGGCATTCAGCTCGCATCCGTCTATTATCAACCGCAAATCTGATGTAATCGTTTCGTTCCTGCATCTGTTTACTGTAATTATCTCGTCATCGCACTGGAACCGTGTTGGAGGATCTTCGAAACTCTGGTTATCAGCGGCCTCACCTCCACAGGTCGCTTGCTTCAGTTTTCCTGGTGTGGGCTTGGTGAACGACGCCTAGGCAATCTTGGAGACGCGCGTGGGCTAGGCGATCGGTAGCGCATGGGCGACGGTGACTGTGATTGATGCTGGCGAGGAGCAATAGGGCTTTGGCGCGTGGACAAGTATTCTTCTATCTCTGCTGGCCGTTCACCGTTTCGGGGGCATGGTGCACTTAAAGGAAAACCTCTTAATCCAGCTTGACGGTATGGGCAGAACCTATACAGGTGACCCGCTTCTCCGCAGTGAAAACACAGAGGTCTGCGCTCGTGGTCACGCCAGACGTCGCTTTTCCGGGGCCTTTGTTCCACAAAACGAGGTGCACTACGTGCTGGAGGTGGATAGGCAGCCGGTGGTTCCAACAGACGAGGTGCACTGCGTACTGTCGACGGGTAGGGAACGGTCGTGGCAACTGATCCAGTACTGTGTACCGCGGGTTGCCTGAGTACGTCGGCGTACGTAGGGGTGCGCCGCATCGGCTGTGGCTCACGCTCTGGATCCCCTATGACCTGCCTCAGTTCGTCCCGGACAACGTCGACGATAGATAGTGCAGTTGGAGTCTGAGGTGTCCTCAACTTGTTGAGCTCTTCCTTGATCACTGACCGGATGAGCTCCCGCAGGGCTTCAAGGTCGTTCGGCATGCCTCCAGAGAAGACATGGGCAGGTGCACAGCTTGCCTCCCGGTTGTATTGCCGAGCCCGCTGTTCCAGCGTTTTTTCGATGGTTGTTGCTTCGGTTCGGAACTCTGCGACCGTGCGCGGTGGGTTGCGGACGAGAACTGCGAAAAGTTCTTGCTTAACCCCCCGCATGAGATGGCGCAGCTTTTTATCTTCACTCATGGTGGGATCAGCACGCTTGAACAGGCGGGACATGTCCTCGATGTACATCGCCACGTTCTCGTTTGTGAGCTGGTTCCTAGCTTGAAGGGCAATTTCCGCCTTTTCTTTACGATCCGTGCTGGCGTATGTTGCTAGCAGTTGTCGTCTAAATTCCTCCCAAGAGGACAAAGAGGGTTCGTGGTTCTCATACCACGTTCTTGCGAAGTCCTCCAAAGCGAAATATACGTTTCGGAGCTTCTGTCTCTCATTCCATTCATTAAAGCTTGCCACTCTCTCGAACAGTTCCAACCAGTCTTCCACGTCTTCTAACGAGTCGCCATGGAATGTTGGCGGCTTACGAGGTTGGCTTACGACCAGCTGTGCCGGTGTTACCTGGCTAGTCATTGTGGTGGCGTCCGTTGTCCGAGTTTCCCTTGGCGTGAAGAGAAGAGGGCCGAATTCGGGCGAGTCACCTCGAAGACGGCGGCTGGTCCGCTGGTGCACAGGTGTCAGTTCCACGGGATGGACTCGCTGGTGGTCGGGGCTACGCTGACTTTCGTTCGTGGGGCTTCGACTCATACCCAGCACCTCCACCAGAAATGTAACGATGTTGAGGAACACAGGTTAAGAAAACAACGATATTTAATAAGGGCGAACCTGTGCCCACGACTTAAAGTCACTGCGGTTGTGAAGAATGCCCGGCAGTCGCGTTCTAAACCTGGCGTCCCACCGTCTTCTTCTTTCTTCTCGAGTCCTGCCTCGTGCGCGTGGCGCATGCGAGCCGGATCCAACCGGTTGCTCGGGCCACGAGTATCGCTGCCTGTTGCTGCTGAACAACACCACGGAACAGCGTGCACATTGTCCAATACGAAGGGCGCGCAATTTGAATGTGGCCAAGTTGTCGCGGCAATATATTCACGATATATATGTAATAGAAAAAATATCAAATATTCTAAATGCACTAATTGAAAAAGTGAGAACTCCCGACCGGAGCGCAATTCTTTGCAGTAATAAACACACTTATTAGTGAATACTGCACATAAAACTATATATATGAGGTGTTTTTGCCTGCTATCAACATTATTTCTGCCTATGAGTTTTATGTGCAGTATTCACTAATAAGGTTGTTTCTATATATATTATATTTATTATAAATACTTTCAAGGCCCGAAGGCACTACAGAAAGGAGTAGTATGATTACAAACGTATGCAGTGAAATAACAGATAATCAGTTACAAGGCATTTTTCAAGGCGATCTTGAAACGTTCTGCATCTGCAATGGCAGCAATGGAGGAGGGAAAGTGGTTCAATTCAATGCTTGTTCTTGGGACGAAAGAATGATGATATAAGTTAGTGCGACACAATGGCAAGCTTACTTTGAAAAGGTGATCGGTTCTAGCTGAAACGTAGCAAGGCGGTGAAAATAGAGCGAGTTTCAACACTTGATTGTAATGGTATATTTTATGAAAAAGATTCAGGCGGGAACATTTGCGACGGAGGGAAAGGTCCGGTAAATTTAATTTTCTTTTCATGGACGTGACACTAGAATGATGGGAGTAGTTTGACAGGATGAAACGCGCGGCGTGATTCTGAACTGTTTCAAAGGTTATTATGGGGGTTGTTTGACAAGGAACCCATATGGCGCATGCGTACTCTAATTTTGAGCGGTCAAGGGTTTTGTAAAGCATTAACTTAACGGAAGATGGGACAGTGGAAACATTACGACTCAAATAACCAAGCATGCGGCTCGCATTGCTAGTCACATATTCAATATGAATATCCCAAGACAAATTAGACGGGATATGAACGCCGAGATATTTATTACAGTCAGTGGGGGGTAAAGAAACATTGTTAAGGAAGTAGGTAGGCATACTTTGAGTAGAAGAACGCCTAGATATACGCATGCTTTTACATTTGGTTGGGTTGAGTGTCATGAGCCAATTAGTGCACCAAACGAAAACACTGCATGTCGAGGTCACATTGAAGCTTAAGCGAATCTGTATTGTTAGTGATCTTTTGGTAGATTGCACAGTCATCTGCGAATAGTCGGATAGTTGAAGTTGAAACGCAAGAAGAAAGGTCGTTGACGTAAATTAAAAAGAGCAAAGGACCGAGAACGGACCCTTGCGGGACGCCAGATGTTACTCCAGTAGGGACAGAAGAGACGTTATTGGTTGTCCCGTACTGGGTGCGGTTAGACAGAAATTGTTTTATCGATGTTACGACATTGGGATCTATATTAAGCCGACTATGTTTGAAGATGAGCAGGGCTTGCGAAACCGAATCAAAAGCCTTCGCGAAGTCAATGAATATACAATCTGTTTCAAATCCCAGGTGCGCATTAATGAAGAGGTCATTAGTAAAAGATAGCAGTTGCGTTTCGCACGAAAATGTTTTTCGGAACCCGTGTTGGGAATTACTGAAAAAACTATTGGACTTAAGAAAATCAATCAAGGAAAGGTGTGAGTATATTATGTGTTCTAATATCTTGACAGGAATGCACGTTACCGACATGGGACGGCAATTATAAGGAGAATGTACAATTGAAGTTTGAAAGGTGAATGAACAGTGAGGACTGTTATTCCGAACGAATGTGCTGCTGGAGAGTCGTGGCTATTGCGCAGAGGCGCAGTTTCTGAAAGAATTAACGCACGGGTCCTGCTTAACAAGTTCCGAGCTGCCATTCAATATAAACGCCCCGTTTTGGTGCAGTCTGTAAATCTGCTAACTTGTTTCAGGCAAGGAAAACTTTTTTTGACAATCTCCCCATGTTTTAAACCCATTAAAACTGGGTGCCCCGTGTGGTACCACACTTATCTTCTTCAACGAACGCAGCAGATCTACGTGTATGTGAGGTATGCCGTAACTGCAATAGCTTCATTATTGTCGTTATGATAGTGCACCGGATAACTGAAATCAGCCGTTTATAATATACAAGCTGGTCAGTCGAGCGGACATACAGGTGGGAACGGCATTACATTTATGTATGAAATATAGGATAAGTGCAACATGTGTTTCTCAGAAATCGGACTCATTAATAATTTATTTTGTTTACACAGCTAGAAAAAAAGCTACCTGCCCCCCCCCCCCCTTTTTCTTTTTGAAGTATCGATTGGGGAAAATGCCACGTACGGCTTATACGGCCAATGATTGGCATATAAAATGACTAAAACCGTTCTCGACTCTCGAGGTCCGAGCGCAATAAAGGACCCCGTACCAATTACTCCGCATTCGGTTACGCGAGGAAGGCGGAAACTTTATAGGAATGATGCGCTGCAGTTTCCTCTTTTTTATCTATAGCAATGCTTCCCATAAATCTGAGTACCAGGCGCCAGGTGGGGCAGATATGCTTTACTTGTTTGAAGCGGCAAGCGGGAAGGTCACATATGTTTTTTCGTCTGCGAGTCGCAAGACTTACTGATGGAAAACTATATGCGCAACAATACACACGAGAGATACATGCTGCTTGAAGAACGAGAAAAATATTTGTTCTCCAAAGGGAACCATACAATAACATGAGTAGAATGAAAGCCGACACTGCGGCCGTAATGCACGCGCAATCACCGAGCGGCATTAAAAAAATAAAACAAATGAATAAATATATTCTTAAGGCACAAATGCATGTCATATAGAATTATGAACACCATTTGAGCGGTTTGAACGCAAATACCAGCGCGCGAAGTAGTACAAATGACCCTGCCGAGCAGTATCGTCAGCAGTTTCCAACGGCGCGACCTTGATGCGGCCCCATCCACTTCGATCGCAGCGCCGCCACAGTATTTTTCCACATCGGGCGCCTCACTGGAAAGCATGCGCCGCCCCAGCCGCTCGTCCCACTCTGCCGTATTCTAGCACACTCTAGTTGGAACGGAGAACACGCTGGGCTGGTGGTGACTAGGCACAACTGTGGCTGCTGCTAATGGATCGATGCTATTCCTAAATAAACGCATCACTGTTTTGATGATCAAAATATTATCTCACTATCAGGGAGGGAGCAGTATTTCTTTATTTGGGGTGTTGCTACGCTGCCCCCCGCAACACCCCAACGACCGCCGCTTCGCGACGGCGCCCGGCACCGCGGCTTCCGCCCCGGCGCAACCGACCGCGCCGCCAAACAGAGAACAAAAAATAAGAATATGGTGATAAGGTCGAGAGTATGACGGAAGCTCGTCGGGTCGGGATGATACATACTTAAAAGGAGGAGATCGAGACACCGACCAAACAAAGTTTAAGAATATATTTACAAATACATTAACGTTAATAATACATTGTGAACAAGGCTCCCGTAGGGGAACCGAAACGTTAATGTATTTTTTGGCGGTGTATCGAACTCCTCCTTTTAAATATGGTGATACCAAGAAAGAAAAGGAACTAAACTTTTTGCCGAGGTGGGTTTCGAACCCGCGTACCGCCGGTCCCAAAGCGAGCGTCGTCACCACTAAACCATACAGCCACTCTTCCGGCGCATGCATTCATGCGAACCACATGACTGCGTTCGAGCGTCGTCGTCTTCGTCGAAAAAAGAAAGAAAATGTTGATAGGTCAATACGTCATCGAGGCGAGGCCCCGCCCCTGCACGGATTTGTTGTGAAAACAGTTGCACGCTTTTAAAACCTTATAATAAATTACACGCTTTGCGTGGCGCTTTTAGATGCGTGATGATGATGATCAGAAGGTCCTACTCTAACGACTCAGTAAGTTTGGACAAAATCGTCAAAATCGTTTCAGGGTCCCGTTAACGTTCACGATTATCGTCTTGTCATACTCCAAATCCCTCGGAAGCTGAAGCCAAACCGGCGGCGGCGGCGGCGGAGCTCGGCGCGGCAAATCACAAGCTCGCTCTGACTTCTTTTTTTTTTTTTTGTACGCGAGCGAGACGCTAAATAAACAGAAACTGAAGCTGGATTAGCATTTTGTCAGTGCTCACGGGCATGTTTACCACCGGACCCTTAACTGGCCGTTCCGCCAATTAATCAGCCGTCTCATTTGCACAAACGGTATCCTGGGCAAACGTTCGGCGGCATCGTTTAGTACCGCAAGCCAGGCGGCATGGGCGGGTAGCGATACCCGTGGCTAACACTGTACATATATAGGCACCTTCTGCTTCGCCAGCGAGCCCCTGCGCGTGGAACACACGTTAGCCGAGCTCACAGTCTCGGAAGACTACTCAGGGAAAGCCAACCGTACAGTTGACAAGTCCTTCTTATGCCATAGCCGCTCGCACACGTCGCACACAAAGCCAAACGGATTGTCCGTAAAGTATCCATGGAACCGATTAGTCGGAGACTGATCTGGGCTCGGCCAATCGAATGTTGTGGTTGACCGACCGTTCGTTCACTTAATCGTCCACGGCCGTTGGGTCTCTTGCAGATCCGTCCAAGGATCTGCGTTTGTCTACAGCTGTGGTCCCGCTTCCGGCGTTTTGCGAGCCCAACGGCTCGCTCTTTCCACAGTGCCCGACGCTAGCTTCGCGCGCTTGCCATTCGAGACCTTCTCCAGTGAAGCAGCTCGCCGGGTGATATCGGCAGCGCCGCTTGCCGACGACGGCTCAAAGCTTCCCGCGCAACGCTCACAGAACGCCGTGCTCAAGGCACACCAGATCTCGCCGCCATCACCGACGACGCCAAGAGACGCCGGTAAAAGCGCTGAATGTGTGTGGGGCGAGTCACGTGGTGAGGCGAGACGCTCATGGCGGCGTGGCGTTCGGACGTGTCCGCTTCGACTCCGCCAACCGACGTTGATCTACTTGGTCCAATGTGTTTTCCCTCCAAATTTCTACTGGAACTTTTCGGGGAAGTTGCAAGGAACAGTTGGATACCGCAGTTATCACTGTAGGTCCACTGAAACCTTTTTTGTGGGTCCTTTCTCCGACACCGAGGGTTAAGTCTATCTGGGCTTAGTACGACATCGGCTCGGCCGCAGCGCGGGAAGGCGCGGCGGCTCGCTCGGCCGACCCCCAAGAACGTTCTAGAAAATTCCGCCATGCCTCACGAGGAAATGGTAGTGGGAGAGCAAATCTCCAAAGAGGAAGCCGAGTCCAACGGCTGGATTACCGCTCACAGAAAGCGGGACGCGGACAAAACCCGCGTCGAGAATGAGACGCACAAGGCAAGGCAAAACGACGCCCGCGTTGGCGCCAAACAAGCCGGCCAGCTAAGAAAGGTTGCCGCAGCCTCCAGGCTACCGCGCCTGCCCAAATCCCACTTTCGAGTTCTCGTCCGCCCAGGGGGAGGGCTGGATGTGCGAAAATGCAGTCGAATCAAAGTCACGCACGCCATTTTAATGGCGGCCAGGCTGCCCCCGGCGGCAGTCGAGGATGATATCGTGTGTGCGAATGCCATGCAGAATATCTTCGTTATAAGCACACCCTCCGAAGAGAACGCCAATGCATACTCCAAGGTCCGGGAGATAATCCTGGCGGATAAACGGCACCCTATCGCGGCTTACATTACGCCTCCGGGTAATACCTGTAGAGGCGTGGTGAGAGGCGTTGATGCCGATCTTGCTGAAGCTGCGCTGCGAAGTCTTTTTGTCACACCCAGAAACCCGATGGTGCTCGGAGTAAGGCGCATAAAGGAGTCGACTACCGTGATCATACTGTTCAATGGCATGAAAGTGCCTAACTACGTCCGCTGCGGCCCCAACATGGTACGCTGCACGCTGTACAAGAGGCAAATAGACACTTGCCGCAACTGCGGCCGAGTCGGTCACAGGCACGACGTCTGCCCCAGACCAACCGAAAAAGTGTGTGAAAAGTGTGGAACTTTGCAAACCACCAACGGACACGAATGCGTGCAACCGAAGTGCGCGCGCTGCGGAGACGCTCACCTCACCGGCGACCGAACCTGCAAGAACAGGTATCAAGTTCCTTATGTCATCAGGAGACGACGTACAACAAGGAGGAAAGGCGGCAACAAGAAGAAGAACGCAACGAGCAACGCTGGTCGGGGAATCCCCGCTCCAGCCGAAACGCCACCTGCGGAGGTAAAGTCCCTAAAAAAACTTTTTTTAGGGACCTTATGCGGAGGCACCCAGGAACGCCACCACCCAGGCTCCCAGGAACGCCACCGCGGAACGCTCTAGATCGAGATCCAGGAGCGGATCCCAGGTCCGGAACAACTCACAACCCACCTGGGCGGACAAGGCAACCAAAACAGGTGAGACCCATGCCCCCGCGCAACAAGGGCAACTCCAAGAGAAAACGATAGCCAAAATTCAATCACTAGAGCGCGAAAACACGTCTCTTAGAAAGGATATTATCTGAGATTACATCACTATTGCAAGAAATGCAGCAGAGAGAACGCGCGATCGGCGGCCAAGCTGCAGCAGCCGCCACCTCTCTCAACAGAGGCGCTAAACGCAGGGCGGGCCCCGAGCCCATGGACGAGGAGACGCTTAACGTCTCGGCCGTCAAACAACTGCTTGACCAGCTAAGATCGGACATAGTTACCGAAATTAGCCCCATCAAGCTCCAATTGAGTGAGCACACCGCGAGGCTTTTAGAATCCGACATTTAGAATTTTAGAATCCGACAGGCAGCGCGCGCTGCCCGGTACGCCCTCACCGCGTATGTAAAATGGCTAATGCAAGCAATGTAGTCATCTGGCAATGGAATTGCGCCAGCTTCCGCAAAAGGAAGGCAGTCTTGCAACAACTACTTAGCTCTGCTAACGAAAGGCCGTCAGTTATCCTCCTCCAGGAAACGCTCACCGACGTGATCGCTCTTCGCGACTATCGTGCAGAAGCGCACTTTTCGGAGGGCAAAAGGGGAGTATAGCGGCATTCGTCTCAAAGAATCTCGCCTATTTACGTCACGACGTTAGGTCAAACTTGAAAGTTGAACACATCATGATCGAGCTTATCCCAAACGATGGACTCCAACAATCCGTTTTCATTCTGAACGTGTACAGCTCACCAGCCGACAGAAAGGAGACGTTTAACGCTCTCTTACAGAAAGCATGTAAAATTGCAGGCAATCATCGACTCATCATAGCAGGGGACTTTAACGCACAACACCAAGATTGGGGATACCTGAAGGACAAGGGAAAGGCCCTCGCGGCACAGATCGCAGCTTGCGGTCTCACCTTGGTCACCGATCCAAGATACGCCACCAGAATTGGCAACTCGGTCAGCAGAGATACCACGCCTGACCTGACTATGGTTAGGAATACAGAGGAATCCGTGTGGACCAATTTACAAGAGAACCTCAGCAGTGGTCACTACATCAGCAGCCTCGCGATAAGGGTCTCATCACCGCCGCTCAGAAAATTCAGAGTAACGGACTGGGACCTCTTTAGAAATATCAGAAAGCAGGACGAGACTGACTACAGCCCGTTAGAGGAATTATTCGCTCGCCTCAAAGAAGACGTTGCTGCTTCCACAAAGAAGTACAGACGGACAAAGAGGTAGAGCGCGTGGACAGTAGATTAGCACACCTGCTAGAAGCCAAAAACGCGCTACAGGCAAAATGGATAACACAAAAGTTAAATAGACGCCTACGCAAAAGGATCGCAGAGCTTAATAGGAAAATAGATGAGCATAGCCAAACGCTCCATCGGCAGAAATGGCACGAAGTATGCAATGCCGTCGACGGGCAAATGAGGAGCGGAGCGAAGTGGAACATCCTCAAGCATCTGCTTGGGGACAAACAACCCAAAGCCAATCAGCGGCTCACTATCGATAGACTCATTCACAACTTAAAGAACTCTGGCATGACCAAGAACCAAATTACAGATGATCTGGCTTCGAGATACCTGTGTATTGAACCCGGTTCAAACAATGACTACCCCCCTGCGACGCACGAGAACAGCACGGACCCCCTGGGATCCCCCTTCGCGTGCGCGGAGGTGAGAGAGGTACTATACGAACTCAATTACAGATCAGCACCGGGTCCCGATGGAATCGCAAATAAACTTTTAAAGAATTTGGATGACGGGGCTATCGAGCTCCTCACGAATAGCATCAACGAGGTTTGGGAGACGGGCGAGGTACCACTGAAGTGGCGCATTGCGACTGTAATCCTCATCCCGAAACCGAGGAAATCTTTAGAGATTGGCTCGCTCCGGCTCATTTCACTCACTTCGTGTGTAGGCAAGGTCGCCGAGCACGTCATTCTGAATAGGGCCATTAAATTGAATGAGGAAAGGAATCTCCTTCCATTTAATCAAATTGGATTCAGACCATCCATGTCCACAAAGGACGTAATGATACTTATAAAGCACAAGATCATTGACAAGGCCTCCAGAGACACCAGAGCCGTTCTGGAACTGGACCTGGAAAAGGCCTTCGACAAGGTAACACACGCTCATATATTCGATTCCATTAAAGAAGCTGGTCTGGGCGAAAAGTTCTACAAGTACGTCAGCTCCTTTCTTAAGGACAGAAAAGCCACCATTCGCCTAGGAACTCTGGGCTCGAGAACATTTGATCTCGGATCCAGGGGCACCCCGAAAGGGGCAGTCCTCTCCCCGTTTTTATTCAACTTATCCATGAGAGCTCTCTCCCGCAACCTGGCCGAAATTGAAGGTCTCGGTCATGCCTTTACGCCGACGACATTACTGTCTGGTGCGATAGAGGTAGTGACGGTCAGATCGAAGAGAAATTACAAACAGCGATCAGAATCGTTCAGGATTTTCTCAACAAGGCAGGATTCTGCCTGTCGGCTAAGAAATCGGAACTGCTACTATACCGACCTACAATCGGTGATAGAGATATCGGGAGGTTTCCCTTTCTTTGCACCGAGAGAGAGAGAGAGATGTTTGTTCTCTCTCTCTCGGTGCAAAGAAAAGGAAACCTCCCGATATCTCTATCACCACCGAGAACGGATCCGTTATCGCGGTCCTACAAAGAGTCAGAATCCTCGGCATGTTCCTGGAGGATGACGGCAGTAATGATTACACCTTAGAGCGTATTGCAACCAAAGCTGATTCCATGCCGAAGTTAATCACGAGGGTGGCGTATAAACGAGGGGGGTTATCGGAGGAGAATCTTCGGCGACTCTTCCACGCCTTCCGCCTTCCTCATTCCACGCCTTCCTCATTAACTACATAGCCCTGGCCCACAAGTGGAGTAGAAGGGACACGGCTAGACTAGAATCAATCATTCGCAAGGGCATAAAAAAAGCACTGGGTCTCCCACAGAACACCAGTACCTAAAGACTCTTGGAGCTAGGCGTCCACAACACCTTTGATGAGATAGTTTAGGCACAGCAGGTGGCACAAGTTGCAAGACTGGCTTCCACGGAAGCCGGCAGACAGCTACTAGTGTATATCGGTAAAAGTTCCAGCATCACCAGACAGAAGGAGTGCGCGCTCCCCGTTAAAGTCAGGGAAATGTATTCGGTATCCCAGATACCTAGAAACATGCACCCTGAACACAATTACGGCAGACGTAAAACGAGAGCCAGGGCCCTTCTTAGCCTAGCGGCTAAGATTGAGGACAACGTCGCCTTCGTTGACGCTGCGCAATACGCAGCTTTCAATCACTTTGTTTCGGTGGCTACCTCGCTGCGGGGGGATCTGCGGTCGTCGCTTACGCTTAAATATACTAACGCCGACAAAGCCGAACAGGTGGCCGTAGCCATCGCCATGGCCACCACGAATCGTTCCACTATCTTCACAGACTCGCGAGCTGCCACCAGAGCATTCATGAAAGGCTCGGTATGCAAGGAAGCAGCTCGCGTTCTCTCTGCTGCATCTTGTACAGGCAAAAAGCACTTAATCTGGTTCCCCGGTCACATGGGCAGCGATGCTCATGAAGCCGTTCCCAACGCCAACGAACTTGCACTCTTCCAGGCGCGAGGTCTCACTCGCCGCGCCGGAAGTGGGCAATCGGAGGCCGGGGGAGGGCAGTGGCAAAGGGACACTCTTCTCACTTTTAATGAGGTCTGCAAGCACTATCAACTGGGGCGTCGGAAGTTTCCGCTTCCCCACCCACACCTAAACAGACCACCCTGCGAATGCTGCAGACGGGGACTTATCCGTCTCCATTTATTTATTCAAAATTTATATAAGGCATCGATACGGGCTGTCCGCGCTGCGGACATCCCAGTTGCACTCTTAAACACATGCTCTGGCAGTGCCTAGACTTGCGCGGGGGCTCAGGGTCTCCCTCTTCGGAGGAAGACTGGCTCCGGATCGTCACCAGCTCCGCCAACGAAGAACAGCTCAGGGCTGTACAGAGAGCCCGCGAGATCGCCGAGAGACTCAACCTCCCGGCTCCATCGTGGGTGCCGCCCACAGACGATGTCCCCTAAGGGGTCATCGTCTTCTCAGGACAAAAATAAAAGTTCTTTGTCTGTCTGTCTGACGTGGTCAGGCGGCGACCCAGCTGCGGAGATCGCATGCGCCAAACCGGCGGCGGCGGAGCTCGGCGCGGCGAGTCACAAGCTCGCACTACACTGTACTCACCATGTCGGGTACAACTTTAGAAGGCAGCGGCATTTGCCCCTCAAAGGTGGATGCACATGAGACTCCCGAGCCGGACAGCCGGTGACCCCGCCGCCTAACATGGCCGCCCTACCACTAAGTGGTTCATTTGGCAGAGGAAAGGTTGGCGCTATCTTCTGCAGCCCTTGAGGGAGCACGGCTCAGCGCCCTCCTTCGAACTGGGCCGAGTCGCGTCAGCTCTGTGCGTCTCCTTCGTCAGAGTGAATTCGAATTGTTTGTGGTGGTCTGTCATGCCGGAAATATTATTGCGAGCTTACGATGCACAATTTCTGCCGCGTGCGTTTGTTCTGAGCCGTGATCCGGCGAAGAAAGATTGTAGCGAACATCGGTGACGCTGCGCTGCTCTTCGTCTGGAAGCAGGATCCCGCGGCGACATACCGCTGCAAACAAACATCGTGCGTGTTTGTTCCATGGTGTTTTGTTTTCCTAATAAGTGAAGTTACGACGAGGAGAGTTTGCCAAAGTCTGGTACCTACTGTGAGTGGCGGGTGTATTTGTGTACTGTGCCCCTCCGTTTCTCGTCGGTCGTGGCGAAGTGATGGAGCAAAACCATTATCAGGATAAATGAAAAAAGCGTTTGCCGATGAAACCAACCTACGAGTTTCTCAACAGAAAAGATTTGCGAAAACAACCTCCAACGCAAAGATTCGTTCCTGCCAGCTCAGGGCGCAAACGATCGATCGTTGGCAGCAGTGAGATAAGATAGCCGAGCGTCTAGTAGCGTCGTTGCAGCAGTGTTGTGTAGCACCGTCGATGGATTGCTTTCCACCAATGCTAACAATCAGTGACTAACACGCGCTGCTTGAGCGAATGTCATTGGATTATTAACGCTTAGACGTTTGGGAGAAGTGTTTGTTTCCTTAATGACAGCCTGAGTACTAATTTAAAATTATGACTGATACACTGGTGAGGGAGCTTGGCATGAATTCGCGTCGCTGTGTGGCTTAGAACTCTTCGCTCACTGCACACGCCAGCTGTAGAGTGCCTGCTGTGACACAATCGTGCATAAGTTGTGCTGCCAGCGCTGGACTTCCTTTCCCACAACACAGCTTTGCGCTGCTTTTCGATTGTCGTGATATGTTGCTACTAAAAAAATCCTATGACAGTGAAGGCAACAGAGCAAATATGTACATTAAAAAAAGTACGACAAAGTAGGCACAGTGGCTTGTGAATTGACTCCTAATACCTCTACTCGCGTCTGCGTTAAATATGTGTTTTCTTGCGTGTTTGTATATATTTTTTATTTTCCCCTTTTTTGTATTTTAGACCTTAGTTTTCGCGCTCGCGTTTGTGTGCATGTGTGTGAATATAAGAGTACTTCCGTGTGTGTAGGTGCTTATTCCTATTTCTGTCCTTTTATTTTTGCGTTTGTTCTTGTAAGCATGCTGCAGCCACATCTTTCTTTACAATTTCATTAACTCGTCTCATTCAAAGCACCAAGTCCTGTGAATAGCAGGGCTGGCCTCTTCGATGTCATTAAAGCCTTTCTCTCTCGTATACCTTGCCTCCTCAATCTGCCATCTTGCTCTGTTTTCTCCTACTATCCTGACCTTGCTTCTTGTGCTGTTGCCGCAACGTGATTTACGAACTTTCACTAAAGAAAGTTCTATCAGCTGTGACAACAGAAACATTGACAGATACAAAATGTTAAAAGCATCACGTGGCTTGCACAGTAACTTCGTCTCTTACCCCTGGTAATGTGTCAGTACATACGGCAGCTTGCCAGAAGTGAAACATCACCTTGCTATATTGTTGCATTCAGTCTTAAACAGATGGTTTCGCTGCCGTCACATGTGGTGGTACACATATATAATAACATTGTGCAGTGGGATATCATTTCCTGCCTTGACGCTTTCATCATTACAAACGCAGTTTTCTAGTGAATGGAGTCCAGCAAAGGAGTGCTGTGAGAGCTTTTGCAACTTTCATACTTCACCAATACCACTGTCTGAATCTGGCCGTCACTTTGCCTACGGCTTGTAATGAACAAAGTGACTCACTAAAACACGTTCAACATTGCTGGGCATTTTTCCAGTACGTAAATATGACAAAAAAAATGCTAGCAAAGTTATTCACGTTAATAATTGTGCTTGCATGTTCGCGTTACTTGCCAGACTCAGATAAATAAATTAAAGATTGGCTATGAAAACACTGCAATTTCCAGTCCAGACTGCTAACAGAGCCATAAAGCGTACTCCGTCTACTGCTATTTCACTATGGGGCGCGTCAAACTCGACGGTGGCTGCCTGAATGAGCAGTTTGGGCCTCACTAAGCTAATGATGTTTTATATGTGTTCTCTTATTCGCATTACTTGTGTGAGCCAGATAAGAAAAATAAACAATGCAACCACATGAATGTGCTTTGGCGTGCAAGCTGCTAACAGTGGTTGTCAGTTTCGTGTTTACTGCTATTTCACCAACACTGGCTATGAAAAGACTGCAATTTCCAGTGCAGACTGCTAACAGAGCCATAAAGCGTGCTCCGTCTGCTGCTATTTCACTATGGCACGCCTCAAACTCGACGGTGGCTGCCTGAATGAGCATTTTGGGCCTGACTTAGCTAATGATGTTTTATATTTGTTCTCTTATTCGCATTACTTGTGTGAGCCAGATAACCAAAATAAACAATGTAACCACATGAATGTGCTTTGGCGTGCAAACTGCTAACAGTGGCTGTCAGTTTCGTGTTGTCTGCTGCTATTTCACCACCACTTGCTATGACATGACTGCAATTTCCAGTGCAGCCTGCTAACAGAGCGATAAAGCGTACTCCGTCTGCTGCTATTTCACTATGGCACGCCTCAAACTCGACGGTGGCTGCCTGAATGAGCAGTTTGGGCCTCACTAAGCTAATGATGTTTTATATGTGTTCTCTTATTCGCATTACTTGTGTGAGCCAGATAACGAAAATCAAGAATACAACCACATGAATGTGCTTTGGCGTGCAAGCTGCTAACAGTGGTTGTCAGTTTCGTGTTTACTTCTATTTCACCAGCACTGGCTATGACATGACTGCAATTTCCAGTGCAGACTGCTAACAGAGCCATAAAGCGTGCTCCGTCTTCTGCTATTTCACTATGGCACGCCTCAAACTCGACGGCTGCCTGAATGAGCAGTTTGGGCCTCACTAAGCTAATGATGTTTTATATTTGTTCTCTTATTCGCATTACTTGTGGGAGCCATATAACCAAAATAAACAACGCAACCACATGGATGTGCTTTGGCGTGCAAGCTGCTAACAGTGGCTGTCAGTTTCGTGTTGACTACTGCTATTTCACCAGCACTGGCTATGACAAGACGGTGATTTCCAGTGCAGACTGCTAATAGAGCCGTAAAGCGTGCTCCGACTACTCTTATTTCGCTATGGGGCTATGGGTTAACAATAGTGTTTCAATTCAGATATGCCAGCATTTAAATGTGTTTCTATGCCACTTCTTAAATCGAGCACAATGTGTGCAGGACGTTGCTTAAAAGAATTGAGCTTCTATTATAAGGAATATGCCATAAATGGAACTGCTTATTTATTTGAGAGGTCACGGAGTGGATGGTTGGCTGTTGCGAACCCACCGGCAAAATTTTGGTAGCCCTACTAAGGGCTGTTCTTTTGTTAAAAGAAGCCGTTATGCTTCGTCGAGTGGCTCAATGCCAGACAGCTCGCAGTCGGAGTCGCTTTCTTTAGTGTCATCTTCACCCAGCTGGATGATGATGTGTTGAATGTGCTCACTCCCAGACGTGTCAAGTCTGAACTTTGCCTCCAAGTCCATCACGTGCTGAATGCTCTTCCTCGAGTCTATCGCCGTTACCAGCTTGATTTCTCCCTCAAGATGGCGTCAACCGTGGACAGCTTGAAGTCTCTGTTGTCCGCAGCGATGCCATTTTTGACCTTGGCCCACAGAATCTCAATGGGATTAAATTCGCAGTGGTACGGCGGGAGCCCGAGTACAATGCAACCGGCCCTTACAGCTGTGTTGCCTACGATGTAACTCAGAAAGCGTGACTTTACAGATGCCACCAGCTCAAGCAGCTGCTTTTTTGTCATTCTTTCACCGTAAGTGATGTTCTTGCTTGTGAGCCACTCCTGTATTTTTTCCTTCCAGGCCGTCGTCGGCAATTTCTTTTCTCGCCGGCTATGGTAAGGTGCATTGTCTAAAACAATGACGCTACCAGCTGGCAACTTCTGCAGAACGTCATTGAACCAGCCCTCAAAGCGATTGCCGTCCATTTCCTCGTGGTAGTCGCCTGTCTTTTGGCCTCGGAATACATCCAAGCAGCCATCGACGAAACCACCCTCGCTGCCGATGTGTGTCACGATCAGGCGCTGACCTTTCCCAGAAGGTTGTTTAAGACACGTCGTCAGGCCATTTGCTCGAGCGAACAGGCGTCCACGCTTCTGCACCATGGTGTCTGTCCACACGATCGACCGAGTGTGTCCCGCCGTCACCCATGTCTCGTCCAGGTAGATCTTTCGGTCTTCCGCCCGGTAGCGCTTCAGGTCACGGAGGTAGCGATGGCGCCAATCGGTGATGTCATCCCGGTCGATAAGCAGCGAGTTGCGACTTCTCTTTTCGTGATCGAAGCCGATCTCGGCAAGCAGGCGACGCACAGTACACCGCCTTTGTGATGGGAGTTCCATAAGCGCCGAGAAGTCGGTAGTTATCTTCTCGACCGTCGGTATCTCGTTGCGGCGAAAGAAATCGTGCACACATGACCTCAGCACGCACAACGTGAAGCTGTCAAACTTCGCGCTGCGTCTTCTCTTCTCCGCATTGCGTGGGCGCTTTCGCGAGGGCGTCGTCAGTTTGCCACCCGAAAAATGCGAAGCTTTAACATCTTCCCTCACCCTAAACACAGTCCTATCGCTGACACCGAGCATGTCGGCGACAAACTTGCTCGTGTCCTCCACGCTGCGTTCAGGCTCCCTGTTACCCCAAAACGTGTAGCAGTGGAAGATCATGTTGCGTGAATCGCTGTTCAGGATGTGGCCGCTCTTGTTCTTGCCGAGGCTCCTTGGCGGTGTGGTCATCGAGGCGACACAAGGCTCATTCGGCAACAAAGGATCGCGTTCCGATGTCACCTCGCTGGGCTTCGTGGCGGAAAACTGGCACGGAATGCCGTGCGCGAACGTACGCGAACTCACGAGATTGCAGGTTCGCAACCGCAAAAAAAGAAAAAATAATAATTAAAAAATAAGCCTAACACATTAAAAAATAAGCTTGTGAAAACACAAAAAGTATATATGAATCTTATGCTATTAAGCCAGCGACTGCTTCATAATTACATGCCCCGTGCCGTCGATCTTGCTCCGTGGCAGACGACGTACAGCGTTGTAGAAGGCACGGAGTTATTTTAAAGACGATAGTCTTTCTTGGGGAACTTAAACGCTGAAAATTTGGTCTGTCTGTCTGTCTGTCTGTCTGTTTGTCTGTCTGTCACCCGATTCTGCCACCCGGCCAAAGTTGGACCACTTGCTTACCGCCCACACTACTTAAACTGATACGGCTGTTCATACTTGTGAACGTTATCCATCACAAAGTAAATATTACGCATATCTGAGGCGCAACATCACTAGGCAAGTATTAGGAGGTGTGTTCCTTTAATAGAAAATACATAGATACGTAACTCTAAAGAACCTAGTTTCTTAAGCTGCGCTGAAAATGCCATGCTATGCGCGCCGACGAACGACGTTCCCCGACTGCGCGCCGACGAGCGCCCTCTGCCATGGCGGAAGGAAACCCTCTGCACAAGCTCATGTTTCCCGATGTATTGCCGGATGGCGTCCATGTCTCACGCAGCGCCTCCTCAATTTTATCAATGCCAGCCAGATGCGGCCGATTCAACATAAAGGAAGCGCTGTCTGAGGCAGGGCAAAACATAAATGGCCGCTTGATGAAATAATGCGGTAAAATGAAATCTGTTCAAACAAACCTTCATGCCAGGACGGAAGTGGTACGAGAACAGCATCACGGGTGGCCGCGGATCAGACCAGCACTCATGTAGTACGGCCGGCAGAAGACTATCGTCTTTCGACGACATTTGCAGCGAAGCACGCAGATACGCGGCAAATTTTATCTCTCGCGATCCGCCATGTGCTGTAGCTTTTCCACCATATTTTTACTAAACCACTTGTCAAGATACCCCAATCTTATTTATACCGAGAAATACACGTTTTCGAAGCAGTCACAATTTTTTGAGAGCGACTATTTCTTTAGTCGCGGAAGAAATTGGCTGCTGCGCTTCGGTCATCTGGGCGGGGCCTCTCCTGTGTTCTAAAGTTGTACCCGACCATAGATTATATAGGAGGCTATGACCCGACTTATAGACCTACACCATGTTTGTTAACAGCGGTAGGCACCGTCGATATATTTTAGCCCCTATAGCGACGTCGCGTAGGCTCTGCCCACTTTCGCCGCCCCCGCTTGCAAGCGAGGATGGCGCTTTTTTTTTTAATTGGATGGGGGTGGCGGGTGCTAAAACCACGATTTCATTATGAAGCACACGGTAGTGGGGGCGCCGGATTAATTTTGACTACGTGAGGTTCTTTAACGTGCACCCAGGGAAACTTTCTTGCATTTCGCCCCCATCGGAATACGGCCGAACGAGACGGTATGCCTAGCTCGCTGACCGCCGCAGTGACGGCCGACATCGCTTGCGATCTGGCCTGCAGCTCATCATAGTGGGCTTAAGTTTGACAACACGATTAACACGGGCTTAAATGAAGTGGTGCGAATAGCAAACGAATAGCAAACGATGTCTTTGGTGCGATTAGCAAACGAAACGTAATATACTTGCAAGCCAGGCGAGCCGCCTCGCTGAGACGGCCGGTGCTTGGGTTTCCGTCCGCGATTCGAAATGCCGTCGGATCGTTGCTCCCGCTCGCGCCAGTGGTTTAGTATTGGGCGCTGCATTACGAAACCCGCGCAAATTCGAGATATTTTTTTTTCTATTAAGAACTATTTCATGTTAAAACAAGCTACAGCCAATTTCTCCGTCGCCGTGAACGGCGACAGAAGCGATCGCCTCGGTGATGGGACTGGCGAGGTACCGTCCCAACGGCGACGCCGGCTGTGTAGGACCGCGCAGTCTGACCTGTAGGCCGCGGCCGTCCGATCGCGCCAACTGTGCACTAACCCTGTACATATAATTTCGCGCTCGAAATTTAATTGACACGTTTAGGCGCCTCTGTGACATCCACACTGCAATTAACGCAGCTGTGACTGTGCTGCCTGCGTATGTGAACGTGTGATAGGATATCTAGACTGCAAGTGGCGCAATTCTTTGAGATGAAAATAAATTTGAATGTGACGTGCTTTGTGAGGCATCTGCTCGCTCGACCTGCATTCAAGGCTAATACTAATCTAGCTTTCCCACAGTGCGGCAAGAAATTGTAATGACGCGCTAATAACGATCCTAAGATCATAGGTTCACTCATGCACGCTATTCAAAATAAAAGAGAAGCTTAACGGTTACGAAATGTTTTGCGCGCAATGGATGATCTGGTATGAGAATCCAACTTCCGCTTTTTACCGCCGTGGCCCATTGCTTGCGACAGCTTTCATCAACAGGACACCTATGAAAACTTTATCCTCTTGCGTATTTCGAAGCAACTCAGCACGTCGACATACTGCATTTCCTTCGTTGTAAGATCATAGAAAAATGTCACAGTTTCGCCCTAAGGGCGAAGCAATGAATGCGATAGCAACACAGCAATGTCATACGAAGTAAGGTGAGCAGCTTTGGTAGCAATATGAATTGTAGTAAACATGAGCTGATTAAGTAAGCAGATGTGATGCGGCGTAAGTAGACCGACATGAAGAGAGACTCGATGACCACGAGAAGGCGCGTGTGAAACGGTGGTGTTGATGAGAAGCGCTTCCCGTGGGCAGCGCATGCGAAGGGACACACCTGTAGCTGCACTGCCGATCCGGGCAGCATTGCATGTGTAGCGTGCGTTGGAAAATGTGGCCCGACTATTACTAACTGAATGAACAAGCGTGGTGTGAGCGCGCACAAACAAACATGAATAGATCACACTGAATGACTCCAGACAACGACCGTCAAAACTCTGGCAGCAAGCGGATACGCCGCAGCGGCGAAGGTACGTGCGGTCTATCGCTTCAACGGAAACTGAGCGGCGAATGCACGGCGCATAAAGGTCAGAGCCGTGTGGAGATAAGAGACGGTGCGAGCGAGCGACGAGCGCGGTTGTTGGCAGAGTGAAAGCGCCCCCCCCCCCCCCGCCCCCCGCTCCCTCCGGCGCTGGCTTCCCGCTTCCTTGCTTGCGCGTGGGAGATTGAGTGCGTTCGCTCTCCGTGATAGCGCGCGTCCCCGCACGCTTCCGCTCGGGCATACGACACGCGGCGAAGATTTTATCTATAGGGAACCTCACGGCGACGACGACGGCGACGCCGACGGCAGAAATCCGGTTGAAGTGTTCATATAATGGCTATCGCAATAATAAATACCTCACACATGGAACCGCACAACCACCCTCGAAACCCAGCGGCTGCTGTGGTAGGCGTAACACGGGCGGCGGCTCGGCGGCGGAGTGCCTACCATGCGAAACTAAATTCCGACGACAGCGCCACCGCATTTTCTTGACGTAGCGCCGTGGTGTAGGTCTATAGCTTCAGTTGTAAAACTCGCCGGCGTTGCGTGGAGCCGCCACCCGCCCGTGCCTTCATGTCGCTGCCGTCGCACCCAGCTTCACTTCCCCACTAGCCGGCTACGCGAACTGGCCGGACGAAACACGCGGTGCAGCGTTGGTGTATTCTGTGGTTGGTTGTTGACAGCGGATTTCAGGAGCATGTCATCCGCGAAACTGTAGCCTTCGCCGCGTTTGTTCAGGATATTAGCGGACGATGACGACGTGCTGCGGTCCTGAGTGCAACAAGTGGTTATCGAACGATGTCGACAGTTCGGCGCGCCACTTCTTGTGAGCTCCCAGCAATGCGACACTTCGCTCGACGTTGAACAGAGTGATTTCTCGTGCCGACCATGAACTCTCTGCGAAATCCATGGTGTGGGATTTACACTTTCATGAGCAGGACATCTTAAAGTGTTTGTGCATATCATCAATGGACAGACGGCTGAGGTGCCACGAGACAAGTGGGCACTTGCCGAGGGTGCGGTGCCGAAAGTGTTCCCGAACCTTCCCTTGTATCTGTCCAACCGACCAGGGGGGGGGGGGGGGGGAACGCAAACGAAGAGAGATGTTTGGTGACCTGTTCTGGGCCATCTTAGAAGAGTGGTCAGAGAATACGCTGAGTCGTGTTGGGTGCCCCTTGCGCTTTCAGGAACTGAGCGCACGCTTCATTAAATTTCTAACAGCGAAGCTGTTTAAGCTTTTCGCTTCCCCGCGTAGTGTTCGCAAAAACTCGCCTAGCGACGACATCACTGCGCACACCTGCGCCTCGCATCACCTTGCGATAGCCAATCAATAGCTAATCGATAATCCATCAATAATCAAGAAATTCGGGAAAATGCTCGGGATGACTTGGTAGTGATTAGCCTTGCCCAAATAGGTGGCTATACCTTGCGATAGCCAATCAATAGCTAATCGATAATCCATCAATAATCAATAAATTTCGGAAAATGCTGGGATTATCTTGGTAGTGATTAGCCTAGCCCAAATACGTGGCCAAAATACCTTGCGATAGCCAATAAATAGGTGATCAATTATTGATCAATAATCAATAAATTCTGGAAACGCATAACCCATAAGGCCAGGACCAGGTAGGTGCCGATCAGCTCCGCTCTTTCTTTAGCCTTGCGCCACTTGTGCAAGCTACGCTAGTTTTTATTTAGTCACGCGCATGCATACCACGCATACCTTGCAGAAACCTTGCATAAAATGCATTCTTAGGCAAGGTTCCTGGGGCAGCGGCGGGGATCTAGTCTTGAAGAAACGTGCCAAGCTGCTGTTGGTGGAGAGAGAGAGAGAAACAACTTTATTTAAATTAAGACCGTGCTTGGTCACTGTGGGTGGAGCCCCTCTTCCAGGGCCCCACTGGCTATTGCGGCGCGCCGGGCCTGGTCGAGGGTCGCCAATTGGCTTCCCAAGTCCAGTTTGGAGAGTCGCGTCTCCCACGACCAATTGCTAAGTGTATCGTCAAGTAGCGGCGAGACGGCGTCTGCCGGACGCTGCGTGCATTGATAAGTGATATGTTCTAGTGTCGGGGTGGAGTCGCACCATGGACATCTGTCGCTGTGTTTGTTAGGAAATATTTTGTGCAGTCTACGTAAATGTTATGTTGGTGGAGTTGGTTTCCACGTAGGCCCAAATCATTTGCCTAGATTATGTCCCTTCTGACAGTTTAAGTCTCAGCTATATATAGGGGAATACCAGTTGTTTTTTACTTAGTTTTCTTTAATAAAGCATTCATTGGTTTACAAGAAAGTTGTGTTGTTATTTTTGTGGATAACAAGTTTGGTCTCGCTAGCTGGCGTATAACTGCCCCAGACCAAAGTGTTAAGCAAATAAAAGCAGCGAGAAAACGTGCCAAGCTGCTGTTTGGGAAAAGTAAACTGCGTGAAAGGTTTAGGCGGCAGGAAGAAACACACGACACTTAAAAAGCCGGCAGATCCCACGCCTTGTGGGGATGGATGTTATGCGAAGCAGTGTTGTCCGGGGAGCCTACCAAGTTAAAGAAACGACCATGAGAGCACCAAGACGTAGGCGTCTCTTTCATGACCTACATGACATGCATGTCATGAGATTCATGTCATGAGTCCTCAAGAGTCCATTTAGCTACACCTAAGAGACCTTAGGGCGAAAGCCTTAGTCATACTCCTGACTAAGACTTCTACCACCATCCTTTAGTGTTTCCTTCACTTAGTACCCACGCCCGAACCCATCTCAGTGTTTTTGAGTGTTGATGTTTTTTCGCGCAGTCATTGTCACTTTTGCTCAGTCACAGTCATTACTATGACTTTGATCTACAAGCTTAGCCTTTTCCTTCACCTAGTACCCCATCCGACCCCATTGCAGTGGTTTTTGAGTGTAGCTATTAGCTATTATTGGCTGAGTCTTTTTACACATTTCGAAGTGATGCTGCAAAGTAGCAGATAGAAGGAAAGGGCTAGACGACGCTCCGAAGGGCACACGAGTCATTAGCCATTCGACAATGAAAGGTATTTTCCCCTCGTCACCGGGCAGTCGGTCGACCCATAGAAAGCGGAGAGCATCGCGGTCTTCAGGTCGAATTGAAATTTGAAGGAAAGCCTTCCGAATGTCGGCTGTCAGGATAATTGGGTTCATCTTGAACTGTACAAGCAGTTCCAAGTGCTCGGCACCAAGTTTCACCCTTTTGTCCAAGATATCGTTGAGCGATGACTCGCCACGTTCATGGGAAGAGGCGTCAAACACTACGCGTATCTTCCTAGGTAGAGCTTCCCGACGGATGACTGCATGGTGCAGAAGGTAGGAAACCGTCGCTTCGGGTTCTCGAGAGGTGTCGGCACGTTCGGCGTGACCTTCTGGTGCGGTCATACTCCAGGCTCCTGTTGTCCTTCGAAGCGCGGAAGCTGGCGTCTCAGCCGGTTTTCGGCGACACTTCGATTGGTGCTAGTCAGTCTTCCCTGGTGCCTTATCATAAGAGGAACCACGTAACGTCCAGCTTCTTTGTGCACGTACTGTGTCAACTGCCGTTTGGTCACAAACTCCAGCGGTATCCTGAGGGTCGGTGATCCCTATTGCATCGAGTCACCACATCTCCGTCGGGTCAGCAGTGTCATGTGCGGCTTGCCCATTCCGGTCACACACAAGGAATAGGGCAGAGGTGCTGGAGTTCCAATTAGGCAAGGCATTGGCGGGCCTTACTGGGTAGACGCCTTGCACCAGCCAACTGAAGACCGTCTCAACCGCGCATAGATCGCTGTTCAGACGTTCTATTCTTCCGGTCACTATGCGCCAATCTATGCGCCAATCTGATCCTATAATGACACTGATTGTCGATATCGGCCGATCGCCCAGTCGATTCTCATCTGCGACAAACATCTTGCGTTCACGCAACTGTGCGAGAAGATCTTTTCCGATGGCTGGAGTCTTCACGGTGCAGACTTCCGGTACCTCCAACGCATCTACGGTGACGCTGCGTGAGTCGAACCGACTATGAAGTTCGAGCTTGACGCTTCGACAGCTGTAAGGGTGGGAACACTTAGAAGTGCCAAACATCCAGAGAGAGAGGTCTTCTGTCCCGAGGGAAGGCAGGTCGATTCTTTTGAACAGGTCGCGTCGAATAAAGGTTCTCTGGCTGCCGGTGTCAAGCAGTAGTCGAACTAACATGGAATTGTGTTTCCCGATGCCCAAACTGTGGCCGTTTGCATCAAGACAGGCGCAGACGTATCACTACTAGCTGGAGCACTTGTCACTAGCGGCTTGCACTTTGCGTTGGATCATGGTGGACAAGTGGATCATGGGTCTCCGGAGACAGGTAGTTGCGATCTTGGTTCCATATGGCGCAAAGTACGGAAAGGTGATGTTTATAGCATCACTTGCACTTGAGCCACGCGGCGTTGCGGCACATTCGTGCTACATGGCCCTCTCTGCCGCATTTTAAACAACAGTTCTTTCCAGCAAGCCGGCGTCTGATCTCGTGAGCTGACAATGTGGCGTGGCAGTCCTTTATGGTGTGGTCACGGTTATCGCACAGTACACAGCAGGGATGCTCGTTCGATGCAGATCCTGCGGCCAAGGCTTATGCTGACGGTACCGGCGGTGGTAGACAAGGTCGGCATCGCCCTTGTCCCGCGGAGGTAGTTTTCGGCAGGCACCTTGAACGGGAGGCCTGGCTCTCTTCTCTGCTCTCGACTTGTACCTGCAGGAACTTCATGACCTTTCGCACCCCCTCTTGCCGCAACTTCGGAGTAGCCCCGTCATCGGGCTCAGTCTCCTTCATGCGTTGATGGTAGACAATAGCGATATCTTCGGCAAGTGATCGCATAAGGACGCGATGAAGGATGACCGCGTGTTCTGACGCTGGAACCCCGAGGCTGTCGAGGCAGCTTGTATGAAAGTGCACCTCTTCGTAGAGTTTCCGCAGTTGCGATACTTCAGAAGAGCGATCAATGTGCGCGATGGCAAGTAAACAGTCGATGTGGTCGTCAACGAGGGCGGTATGACGGCCGAACCTCTCTCGGAGCATTTTCACTGCTACAGCGTAGTTCGCTTCCGCCAGACGCACACCTTCGATTGCACGCTTCGCTGTTCCGGTTAAGTAGGATCTTAAGTACGAAAATTACTCGATGTCGGACAGCTCGCGGTTGTTATGGATCGTGGCCTCGAAATGTTCCCAGAAGCGCTGCCACTCGCGAAGTTCACCGGAGAAAACGGGTACCTGTAGTTTCGGTAGGGCAACTCGGTGGAACGGTGCTCGGGAACTTGCTTGAGTGGAGACGCCTTGGGTGGCGGTTTCGCTCAGAACGCCCTGTGCGGCGCTGTCTCCGGCTCTTGCAGCAGAATTCAGAATGAAGCGGACCCGGCTCATGGTGTTGCGGATCTTGTCGTGGTACTCCAGAGCGACGGTGGCCTCCGCCTCATACTCGTCACCGTCGTCCATGAGGTCGGCAATCGTCTCGTTGAGCACTGCTAGCGCCGAGCCCTTGTCCTGCAGGTCATCCAAAATAACTTGCAGGTCGGATGGCAAAGGATGCTCGGCTTGTAGCACTTCGGTAGCGGACGAGATGAGCCTTATAGCAGCGGCTCGAAGTACGCCTCTGCTGCGTCGCAGTCGATCCATCGTCGGTGCAGGACGCCAGTCGTCTCTCGGGTTTCACGGCACCATAAATATAAGGAACGAAGCGACTGCGCGTCCGCCGGTTGCGGTTTATTGAATCAACTGGCCAAGATGGCGCTAGCCCGAGCCCTCGCCTCACGCGTTCTCTCCTCTTCGTCGTCTTCAGTTTTCATCAGTACATGTATTTATCATTCGTGTGCATCTTATTATGAGCATGTGTTTTTATAACGTTCCGATTGTTTTACTTGCAGTGATGTGAGCGTTTTTTGATATATTGTTACGAGACTGCGCGCAATGGGACAAAGATGACGTTTACCATTTGGGTGAAGAAGACGATGATTGAAGAGATCGTCTTTCGGCCATCTTGGCAGTGCTGTAGATATTTTGTAAATATATTTTCAGTTATACCATTTCCTGTGACATTTTGGTGGAAGTGCTGGGATACTACTCGAGACGGAACTCCGTAGCGGACGTGTCCTGGCAAGTTCCACCATGTGGAACTTGCCAGGACAACAGGCGGGTTCCAACAGGCGGGGATATTGCGTCAACCGCAACACCGGTACCCCAGCCAGTGATCTTGATCCAACGCCGCGACCCAGGATCTTTTTGCGGCACCGACAACGTCGACGTTGCTGACTGGATTAGGAATTATGAACACGTCGCAACCAACAATCGGTGGGACCCGACAGTGACACTCGCTAATGTGGGTTTCTACCTGAGTAGGACAGCACGCGTCTGGTTTGACACTCATGAAACGAAGCTGACCAGCTGGGATCTATCTAAGCAGAAGCTTCGTGACCTATTTGGCAAACCAATTGGCCGCCAGAGCGCCGCTTCGAAAGATCTCTCCTGTCGCGCCCAATCTCCCACGGATTCATACGTGTCGTACATCCTTGACGTTATCGCCCTTTGCCGCCGAGTTGATGCCATGACCGAGGCGGACAAAGTAAGTCACGTCCTAAAAGGCATTGCTGATGATGCTTTCAACTTGCTGGTCTTTAAGGACTGCTCAGCCATTGAAGACGTTATCCAGGAATGCCGGCGTTTTGAAGCACTGAAGAGTCGCCGCATCGCCCCACAATTCATGCGGCTTCCAAACAGGGCCGCTACATCGTCCTGCGTGGACGTTCAGCCGCCCAATCAGCAACCGACCACCGATAGCCATATCCGCATCGTTCGTCGTGAAATTGAGGCGGCGTCGCCACCTTCCTATTTCCCACGCCCTTCCGACGACTCCCGACCGACAGTCTCTTTAATCCAAGCCGTCGTGAGGGAAGAGCTGGCTAACGCAGGACTCCAGCCTGTTGCATCCCTGCCTCACCCTCGGGTCAGTTCTGTTCTTCCGCCTTACAGAAATACAGCAACATTGCGCCGCTATCGGGATCCGGCCCAGTGGAGAACCCAGGACGATAAGCCCATATGTTTTCATTGCCATGGCGTTGGACATATTTCCCGTCACTGCCGGTATCGCCAACCTTCCTCCCCTCGCTCATTTTTTGACATTCGCCGCGACGACAATCGACCCCTGCAGTTTCCCGCTCGTAACAACTCACCGCTCCGAGACGCTCCTGTACCAACCCGGAGCTCCAGCCGTTCACCTTCTCCGCACGACCGTCGTCCCCGGTCCCCTCTGGCCCGCCGCTATTCATCGCCGCACCCCTCTGGCCGCTCTACCCGGGAAAACTGAGCAATGCAGCTCCCGGAGGTGACGCTGCATTGGACCCACGACCTGCAAAGCCTCTTTTAACCTTGCCCACGCACGAGAACCAACTTGCCGTAGAAGTGGATGGCCTACCCGTTACTGTCCTTATCGACACCTGTGCGCATATATGTATCATGAGCTCTGATCTCCGTGAACGCTTACACAAAGTGCTCACACCTGCAGAGTCCCGCGTTGTGCGTGTGGCTGACGGTGGAACTCCAGCCGTGCTTGGAATGTGCACCGCATGCGTGAGCGTCGCTGGCCGCCACACGTTCGTGTTGTTTCATGTTCTTCGCCACTGCCCTCATGACGTAATCCTTGGACTTGATTTCTTGACCGATCACTCCGCTGTAATTGACTGCTCGGCGGGTGTCGTTGAACTTGACTTCCCCGCTTCACTAGACGCTCCTGACGTAGTCCAGAGCCAGCTCTCTTGTGCCGAGTTTGTTCGTTTGCCGCCCCAAGCACTCACCTGTATTGTCGCTGTACCTTGCCCCAGTGTAGCGGATGGTGATTATGTGGTTACTGTGTCTACCAGTGTCCTTTTGTCGCACATTTCCTTTCCCCACACTGTTGTGACTGTTGCGACAAACCAGACTTGCCTGCCCCTCTTGAACTTCGGACTCTGTCCTCAAGTTCTTCCCCAAGGCATAGTTTTGGCCACCCTGACACCATCAGATGAGTGCCAATTTCATCACACGTCAAAGATCCTATACGTCAGCAATTTTGTCCGCCGACGCGCCCACTTCTCCGTCGGTACAGAGCGCTAACACAAAGATGATTGCCCCGGACCTTCTGCCCTCCCAAGTAGACGACATCTGTCATTTGCTCATCACATACTCCGACATCTTCGACTTTGACGGCCGTTCCTTAGGTCAAACCTCTCTCGTCAAACATTGCATATATACTGGCGACGCGCCTCCGATTCACCGGCGACCTTATCGCGTGTCACCATCCGAGCGCCAAGTTATTCAACAAGAGGTTGACAAGATGCTTTCAAAAGGCATTATTGAGGCGTCCGTGAGTCCATGGGCTTCCCATGTTGTCTTAGTTGAAAAAAGACAACAGTTGGCGATTTTGCGTTGATTATTGGCATCTCAATAAGATCACCAAGAAGGATGTATATACTCTTCCACAAATTGATGACGCTCTGGATTGCCTTCACGGCGCGACCTATTTTTCACCCATCGACATGCGCTCTGGTTACTGGCAGATTGCCGTGGACGACAGGGACCGTGAAAAGACAGCATTTGTTACAGCTGACGGCCTCTATCAGTTCAAAGTTATGCCATTTGGCTTGTGCAATGCCCCGGCCACATTCGAGTGAATGATGGACACGCTGTTGCACAGCTTTAAATGGTCGATCTGCCTGTGTTACCTGGACGACGTGATCGTGTTCTCCCCGACATTTGCCACACACCTCACACGTATTTCATCCATCCTGTCGGTGTTTCGTGCAGCTGGGCTACAACTCAATTCTTCTAAATGCCACTTCGGTCGCCGCCAAATTACCATCCTCGGGAATCTCGTCGATTCAACTGGCGTCCGTCCCGACCCCGCTAAGGTTCGTGCTGTCATCGAGTTCCCTGTACCAACTTGTGCCAAGGATGTTCGGAGCTTTGTGGGCTTGTGCTCGTATTTCCGACGATTTGTCAGACATTTTGCAGGCATAGCCCGTCCACTAACCGATCTTCTCAGGAAAGGCGCTCCGTTTTCGTGGGGTTTCGCTCAAGCCACAGCCTTTTCACACCTTATCACGCTACTCACTACCCCGCCGATTCTGGTCCACTTTGATCCCAATGCTCCAACTGAAGTACGCACAGACGCGAGTGGCTATGGTATTGGCGCTGTTTTAGCCCAATGCCAACGTGGTTGTGATCGAGTTATTGCGTACGCCAGCCGGCTTCTTTCCCCTCCCGAGCGCAATTATTCCACTACCGAGCGCGAGTACCTCGCTCTTGTTTGGGCAGTTAACAAATTTCGCCCCTATATATTTATACGGGCGGCATTCTAATGTTACCACTGACCACCATGCTCTGTGCTGGCTTTCGAGCCTCAAGGACCCAACTGGGCGTCTAGGTCGCTGGGCTCTACGTCTCCAGGAATTCACGTACACTGTGGTGTGCAAGTCTGGCCGACAACACCAGGATGCCGACTGCTTGTCTCGGCACCCCGTTGATGCCCCCGAAGCTACCACGGAGGATACGCCACCTGGCCTTTTCTCGCTCTCCGATTTCAGTCACATTGGTGACGAGCAACGGCGGGACACGTCTCTAAATGATCTCATCAACGACCTGCAGTCTGGCTCGTCGGACCGGATACTTCGCCTGTTCGTCATTGTAAATGGCACGTTATATCGCCATAACATGAACCCCGAGGGACAGGAACTCGTCGTTCTCGTCGTTCCCGCACACCTTCGGGCTACCGTACTCGAGCAACTGCATCATGTCCCAACAGCCGGCCACCTTGGTGTTTCCAGGACGTATGACCGTGTACGGCGGCGCTTTTTCTGGCCCGGTCTCTACCGTTCTGTTCAACGTTATGTCGCTGCCTGCGCGTCGTGCCAACGCCGGAAGAGGCCATCTCTTCCTCCAGCTGGGCTCCTCCAGCCTATTTACAGACCCGCCGAGCCATTTTTTCGTGCTGGCCTCGACCTTCTCGGCCCCTTCCCTCTCTCCACCGCTGGCAATAAATGGATTGCCGTTGCTACGGATTATGCGACCCGTTACGCTATCACAAGACCTCTCCCGACCAATTGCGCTACAGACGTCGCCGACTTCTTGATGCGAGACGTAATTTTACATCACGGCGCTCCTCGTCAGCTTCTCACCGACCGGGGTCGCTACTTCTTATCTAAAGTCATTGAAGACTTACTTCGTTCTTGTGCCACCAAACACAAACTTACGATTGCGTACCACCCCCAAACGAACAGTCCTACTGAACGTCTGAATCGCAGTATCACTGATATGCTCTGGACTGGACTGGACAAACTTTATTTGGGTCCTGCAGGACGCGCTTAAGGCGTAGCGGGCGTCTCCCACGTAGGGACCGACAAGGATTACCTGGCGGCCGCTTCGTGGGCCTGCTGGACGGCCCATTGCTGGTCGGCGAGAAGCGAGCTTCTGAGGGACTTCTCCCACTTGTCCGAGGTAGAGTCGGGACTGATATGCTCTCTATGTATGTTTCGTCTGATCACCATGACTGGGACACTGCGCTACCTTTTGTCACCTTTGCATATAACTCCTCACGCCATGACACCGCCGGCTACTCTCCCTTCTATCTCCTATACGGACGAGAACCAACGCTCCCTTTTGACAGACTTATTTCGACCCCTGCCGCACTGCCTACTGAATACGCGCGCGACGCCATTGCTACAGCAGAACAGGCACGTCCCATTGCCCGTCTTCGCCTCTCTGCGTCGCAGTCACGGCAGAAGTTGTACGACGCCCACCACCAGGACGCCCGCTTCAGTGCGGGTGATCTTGTCCTTCTCTGGTCCCCGTCTCGGCGCGTTGGCCTTTTCGAAAAACTACTTTGGACATACTCTGGCCCCTATCGTGTCCTGCGACAAGTGACAGATGTCACTTACGAAATAGCCCCGCTTGATCCTACCACGTCTTCTACTTCCTCAGACGTCGTGCACGTGGCCCGCCTCAAGCCATACCTCGCGCCTCAAGCCATACCTCGCGCCTCAAGCCATACCTCGCGCCTCAAGCCATACCTCGGCCGGAAAAGCGCCGGGTCGGCGCTTTTCCGGCCGGAGGTTAATGTTACGAGACTGCGCGCAATGGGACAAAGATGACGTTGACCATTTGGGTGAAGAATACGACGATTGAAGAGATTGTCTTTCGGCAATCTTGGCAGTGGTACAGCTCGCTGTAGATATTTTGTAAATATATTTTCAGTTATACCATTTCCTGTGACAATATTGCACCACAGTCGATCTTGATTCAACTTCATGTTCAAATTTACCAATTGTGCCTGCTCATTAACGGCCAAGGTAGCCAGCAGCATCGGTAAAAAATATTATGCAGAACCAATGCACTTGTTGGAATCGACGAACCTTTCATGCAATTGTCAATTAAATTCTATAAAACTAATTGCGACGCGTTCAAGTGTCCTTATTTTCATCCCATGCAACACGGACTCCTAGGCAAGGTTTGCTTATACACCGCACAGGTCACAACTTTAATGCTATGTAATGCATACATAGGTCGGTGAACTTACTCAAGAGTTAGTTCACTAAGACTTGGACCGACCCGTGAGGCTGAGTTCGTGTGCACTTGGCTGAGTAGAATGTTGGGGAGTCTGCACACACATGCCATTAAATCAAACCATGTAATAAATCAGTAAGCAGCTTAGTGATCTCGAAATGAATTCTGGGGTTGTACATGCCAAAACCACTATTTGATTATGAGGCACGCCGTAGTGGGGGACTCCGCATTAATTTTGACCACCAGGGGAGCGCGCCTCAATGCACGGGACACGGTCGTTTTTGCATTTCGCCCCCGTCGTAATGCGGCCGGAATTCGATCCCGTGACCTCGTGCTTAACGCAGCATCATACCCGCAATGTGGGCGATCTCACTGATCTCACAATCTAACAAAAGATGCCCAAATGTCATGCTGTCTTTGTATATCTTGCGAGCTGCATGATTATTCAAATAGGCAGTGATGACAGCATATGGTAAGATAAGCAGGGTAATATCATCAGCAATTTCGATGATATAGTAAAAGCAGCGGAAGAGTTCTATACGGAGATATACAGTACCCTGAGCAGCCAAGCTACTTTCACTCGAAGTAGTGATGAACAGGATACAGAGGCCCCTTCTATAACTAGCAATGAAGTTAGAAGGGCCTTGAAAGACATGAACAGGGGAAAAGCTGCTGGAGAAGATGGAATAATAGTCGATTTAATGAAGGATGGAAGAGATATCATACTTGAAAAGCTTGCGGCAATTTAAACGCAATGCCTCAGGACTACAAGTGTGCCAGAAAGCTGGAAGAACGGCAACATTATACTCATCCATAAGAAGGGAGACGTTAAAGAATTGAAGAATTATAGACGCATTAGCTTTGTTTCAGTATTATATAAAATATTCACCAATGTAATTTCAAATAGAGTCAGGGCAACACTTGACTTCAGCCAACCAAGAGAACAGGCTGGCTTCAGGAAGGGATATTCTACGATGGATCATATCCATGTCATCAACAAGGTAATACAGAAATCTGTGGAGTACAATCAACCTCTCTATATGGCTTTCATAGATTACGAAAAAGCATTTGGTTCCGTAGAGATACCAGCAGTCATAGAGGCATTGAATAATCAAGGAGTACAGGAGGCATACATGAATATATTGGCAAATATCTACAAGGATTACACAGCAATCTTGGTTCTCCACAAGAAAAGTAGAAAGTTACCTATCAAGAAAGGGGTCAGGCAAGGAGACACAATCTCTCCAATGCTATTCACTGCATGCTTAGAAGAAGTATTCAAGCTCTTAGACTGGGAAGGCTTAAGAGTGAGAATCAACGGCGAATATCTCGGCAACCTTCGGTTTGCAGATGACATTGTCCTATTCAGCAACAATGGGGACGAATTACAGCAAATGATTGATGACCTTAACCGAGAAAGTAAGAGTGGGATTGAAGATTAATATGCAAATGACAAAGATGACGTTCAATAGCCTGGCAAGGGAACAAGAATTCAGGATCACCAGCCAGCCTCTAGAGTCTGTAAAGAAGTACGTTCACCTAGGTAAATTACTCACAGGGGACCCTGATCATGAGAAGGAAATTTACAGAAGAATAAAATTGGGTTGGAGTGCAGGCATTGCCATATCCTGAGTGGGAGCTTACCACTGTTGTTGAAAAGTGTACAATCCTTGCATTCTACCGGTGCTAACATATGGGGCAGAGACTTGGAGGTTTACAAAAAAGCTCGAGAACAAGTTAAGGACCGCACAAAGAGCGATGGAACGAAAAATGTTAGGCCTAACGTTGAGAGACAGGAAGAGAGCGGTGTGTATCCGAGAACAGACGGAGATAGCCGATATTCTAGTTGACATTAAGCGGGAAAAGTGAAGCATGAGCAGGCCATGTAATGCATAGGATGGATAACCAGTGGACCATTAGGGTTACAGACAGGGGCGGATCCAGGTTTTTTCTGAGGGGGGGGGGGGGGGGGTCAGCTTTTGTCAGTGATGATGATGATGATAGTAGCCTTTCTTATTTACCGAAATTCACCGTTTGTGCTCAAGATAAACCCGCGTTTTATACGGCTAGAGCAACACCTGTAGCCCACCGTGGTGGCTCAGACAGCGTTGCGCTGCTGAGCACGAGATCGCGGGATTCGCGGCGGCTGCATTTCGATGGAGGCGAAATGCAAAAACGCCCGTGTGCTTGTGTTATAGTGCACGTTAAAGAACCCCCGGTGGTCAAAACTAATCCGGAGCCTTCCACTACGGCGTGCCTCATAATCAGAACTGGTTTTGGCACGTAAAACCCCAGAAAGAGGAAGACCTGTAGCGAAACCAGATATCGGTTTCTCCGAGCTTATAGGAAAAGGACGTTACCCAATACAGCCATGTGCTTGGCGGCTGTGCCTGATAATCCCGGGTGTTTGAAAACTAAGCTTTATGCTTTTCTTAAAATTAGGCACTGGGAGGCACACGAAGACCACCTGTGCAAATAAGTTATGTGGCCAGGGGAGCACAAAGTGAGATGATAATTATCGCTGTGAGCAGCCCAATTAACTAAAATTGAACAAATATTTTTTGTCGACTGCAGTAAGTGGGTATGCTTGTATTGAAAACTTAGAGGCAGTCGTGTTTATTACTGCAGTCAATAAAAAGTTAATTATTCAATTTTAGTGTGTTCGGCTGCTGACAGCGATAATTATGATCTCACTTTGTGCCCCCCTGGCCGCATGACTTACTTGCGCAGGTGGTCTTCACGTGCCTCCCAGTGCCTAATTTTAAGAAAACCATAAAGCTGAACTTTGAACAGCTGGTATATCTAGCCTGTATTGTTTCTTAAAATACCATTTGGAATGATCTGTTGCAGGGTCGTTATAAATGCGTAAGCACGGGTCCGTCTTTGGAGTTCTGTTGGGACACCTTGTTTTCTTTAAGGAGATTCTATGTGTTCGGCTGAGACACCTTCGTTTGCTTTGGAGCTCCAACGCGGCAACCACTACGCTGGTTGTTCACGATATGGGAATCACCGCGTATGAAGACTCACGACGCCACCTACAAGAAGAACGATGCGGCGTAGTAGCCGAGAGCGCGAGCCAGTGTCTTCATGTTATGTTTCCCACGCGACGCCATCCTTTTACACAAGGCGCGCATCTGCTCTCGTTTCTCTAACCACGCGACGCCATCCTAGGCCCGCGCGCTGGCGTTGGCCGTCACGCTCCCCCACTTCGCAGCCGCTGCTCGAGGCTTCGCCCCGCTCCGCAAGAACAACGGATGCGGCGGCTCAGATAAACGGATCCGGCGGCTTTGAGCCTCCTATGCTTAATGTACGACAATAAAACTGCGAACTTACAATGAAAAACTTGTAGCGTACTGCGCTCGTACTGGATATTGTCAACGTGTAACTGTGATCACAATGAGTGCTACAGTTAAAAAAAAAAAGTTGCCCATGCGTAGTTCTTAGTTTAGCTGTTAGTTGTTATTATTTATACAGGGTTTGTCCGAAAAGTAATGTCAGTAATGTCGATTAAAAACAAACTATTGATCAGATTGGTACAACACAATAAAATGTTTCAAAATAGGCTCCTCCTGTGTCGTTACATTGCTTCTAGCGAGATTTCCAACCATCGAAGGCGTCACTGACAGGGCCTCCTTAGGAATGTCTTTTATAGCCTTGGTGCAAGCCTCTTCGACTTTGTCAATTGTCGCGAAATGTTGTCCTTTAGTGGGAATTTTCAAGCGCAGAAAGAAGAAGAAGCCTGGGAGAGCCACGTCAGGACTGAAGGGCGGCTGGGGAACCATTGGCATCTTTCAATCGGCAAGGAAGCGGGTCACGAGGAAGGCGGTGCAGGCTGCATGGTGCATTGTCATGGTGAAGTTTCCAATCGCCCCCGATATCAGGCCGGGTGCGATGAAACCTTCGTTTAAGTCGCTTGAGCACTTTTGACCTTTGACTTGCTAATTCTGGCCTTCTTGGGGCGAGGGGACGCCGAGCTGTGCCACTTGGCACTTAGCCTTTTTGTTTCGGGGTCGTATTGAAACACCCAAGTCTTGTCATCTGTGATGACATTGTGCAAAACGTGGGGGTCACTTTCGCACAAGTTCCAAACCTCGTGGCACGTTTTAACTCGGTTGGATTGTTGGTCGTCCATTAACATTTTGCGCGAGATCTTCGCGCACACTTTTCGCATCTGAAAACTATTCGTCAAAATCTTGTGAACGGTACTTTTTGGAATGTTTACTGTCTGTGCCACTAAACGGACACTCAAACGAGGGTCTGAGTACAAAAGATCTCTCGCGGGCGTCACATTTTCGTCGGTGATGGTGGTTGATGGCGGTGAAGCGCGGGCTTCATCGCTGACCTCTTCACAACCTTCTAAAAAGACCCTGTGCCCCCGGTAAACTTGACGTTGTGATAAACAATTATCACCAAAAGCTGTCTTTATAATAGGAAGTTTCCTCTGCAGACTTGCCGAGTTTCACACAAAACACGATGGCGGTCCTTTGTTCCAACGAGCGCTGTCGACCTTCCACGGTAAATGAAAATGAGTTGAAAAAAAGGTCAGAGCCGTGTGGAGATAAGAGACGGTGCGGACGAGCGAGCGACGAGTGCGGTTGTTGGCAGAGTAGAAGTGCGCTCCCCCCCCCCCTCCCTCCCGCGCTCCCTCCGGCGCTGGCTTCCCGCTTCCTTGCTTGCGCGTGGGTGATTGAGTGCGTTCGCTCTCCGTGATAGCGCGCGTCCCCAAACGCTTCCGCTCGGGCATACGGCGTGCGGCGAAGATTTTATCTATAGGGAACCTCACGGCGACGGTGACGGCGACGACGACGGCAGAAATCCGGTTGAAGTGTCCATATAATTGCTATCGCAATAAAATGCCAGGCCTGCGCGGCACACGCAGCACAGTCACAGCGTAAGCTAAAGGAGCGTTTCGACAGTACTAACTAGTAATTTGAGTGAATGCGTCAGGAACGCGCTTGGGACGCCGTCGCGCGTGCAAGCCGACGCGTTCCATCGCCGATGGCTAGCGCCGTTCGGCCCAGCCAAGCGGCGGACAATGCAACTACGGCTGTCACATTCGCTCCCACTGCAACGCGCCCGACGCGGCATTGCTTGGGACTCCGTCGCGCGTGCAACCCGACGCGTTCCATCGCCGGCGGCATCATCGCGACCCGAAACGGCTATTGGAATGAGCCCATAACAGCTTACGCTGTAAAACCTTGTCCTTACTCTCCAGATGGTCGCAGATGATTGAGCGACCGCGCGTGCGTAAGCTAACTTCCACCTACACCAATCCCAACTGGTCTTAGCGCGCTGCGACGTATAGTCGCTTCACAATATAATCACGGACATTACTTTTCGGACAAACCCTGTATATGAACACTTCAGCAAGTGATCTCTTTCATCAAGCAGGTTGGTCGCGGAACCGATGACAGCCAATGAGGCAACCGATGACACCCCAAGGGGCAACTAAGTTGATCAGGCGCGAAGGCACTCGCGCGGACATCGGCCTGCTTGGCAAAAGGGACGTCTCCTCGTTCATTCGACGCCACCGACGGGACGAGTAAGGCACCTCTGGCGCCATGAGGTCGAGGTTGTCGGAGCTAACACGAGAAAGATCCAGCCCTGACAGCGTTGAGTTTTCGAACTCATTTTTTTTATTCGCGCTCTGCACCTGCCGCGCGTTCGAATGCCAACTTCTTCTTCCTTGACGGGCGCCGCATGCTGAGGCGCTACAGGGCTCCCCCCCGTAGAGCGTGAGCCATAGGAGTCGCCCAGTGAACGTGCTTGGATGTGGGAGTCCAGACTTGAGATGGAAACTCCGCGGACGCGAGAGCGGCAATGTATGCAGGTTTTAGTCGATCGGCAGCCACGACGTCTTCACGGCCGTTGATGTCCAGCGTGAACGTTTTAGGTGTACGATGGAGGACGCGAAAAGGGCCATCATAGGCCGGTGTGAGTGGTGGCCGTATTTGGTCACGCCGAACGAAAACGTGACTGCAGTCATGCAGATCCTGGCTGACGAAGACAGACTGGGGGTGTCGGTCGGCAGGAATTACAGGAGCAAGGTCGTGAAACGTGGTGCGCAGCTCTCGAATGTACGTAGAGGCATCATGAGTGGAAGGGGGCGACGACGGCTCAAAGAATTCACCTGGAAGACGCAGAGACACGCCATAGACTAGTTCAGCTGATGAGCAGCCGAGATCCGTCTTCAATGCTGATCGGATGCCCAGAAGTACGAAGGGGAGGTGATCAAGCCAACGTTCTCTTGGCTGGTGAGCAGTGAGGGCAGCTTTCAGTTGTCGATGAAGCCGTTCGACCATGCCATTGGCTGAAGGATGGTAGGCAGTCGTGTGGATGTGTCGAATGCCCAAGATATTGGCAAGTGCGGTGAAAAGCGCCGATTGAAATTGACGACCGCGATCAGTGGTGACGACAGAAGGGCATCCAAAGCGTGATACCCAGCCGTTTGTGAAAGCCTTTGCCACTGTCGGTGCTGTAATGTCGGAAACGACAAACGCTTCTGGCCATCTGGTGAAGCGATCCACACATGTCAGTAGGTAACAGGCCCCTTGTGATGGTGGAAGAGGGCCGACGATGTCGAGATGTACGTGGGAAAACCTTGCGTCGGGAGGCCGAAAGGGGGATGGTGCAGTGACCGTGTGACGGTGAATTTTAACACGCTGGCACTGAAGGCAGGTTCGCGCCCAGCGTCGGACGTCAGCATTGATACTTGGCCAAAGGAAACGAGATGTGACTAGCTTCTGGGTCGCACGAATACCCGGATGGCTCATGTTGTGCAATTGATCAAAAATTGCACGACGAAACGTTTTAGGCACGAAGGGCCGAGGAACACCAGTAGACGTTTCGCACGTTATTAATGAGGTAGAAAATGGAAGTAGGCACTCCGTGAAAGAGAGAGACGTGGATGAAGAGCGAAGACTACGCAGCTCAGGATCGTTGCTCTGGGCAGCTGCTAGCTCTTCCATGTCTAGTGGTGGCTGGGTCGACAAGGCATCGATGCGTGAGAGTGCATCAGCGGCGGCATTTTCCGACCCGTGTACGTGTCTGAGGTCCACGGTGAATTCGGAGATAAAGCATAGTTGACGGATCTCCCTTGCAGTGTAATTGCCGTGATTGCGATGGAAGGCAAACGTCAGGGGCTTGTGGTCTGTAACGACGTAAAAGTCCCGGCCCTCCAGTAAATGGCGGAAATGCTTGATGGCGAGGTACACAGCAAGGAGTTCTCGGGCAAATGTACTGTATTTTACTTCCGGTGGTTTGAGTTTTTGCGAGAAGAATCCAAGGGGCTGCCAACCTGATGCGTGCTGCTCGAGAACAGCGCCAACTGCTACACTCGATGCATCGGTGATGAGACGAATTGGGGCATCAGGAACGGGATGTATGAGCATGGTGGCGTCTGCCAGAGCCTTTTTGGCAGTGGCGAAGGCAGATGCGGCATCGTCGGTCCATTCCAGTGGCGCAGCCGGGTCTTTTTTTATAGCTAATAGGTCGGTTAAGGGTTTTAGGAAAGTGGCACACTTAGGAAGAAAGCGGCGATGGAAGTTTAGTAGGCCCAGGAATTCTCGGAGTCGTTTCATTGATGTCGGGGGTGGAAAGTCTTGGATAGCCCTCACTTTGCTGGCGAGCGTTTGTATACCCTGTGGAGTGACAAGGTGGCCTAAGAACTCGATTGTAGCGACGCCGAAGACGCACTTATTGGGATTTATGACGAGGCCGTAATCATCCAGACGGTGAAACAGGGTGCGCAGGTGGTATTCATGCTCAGGGCCCGATGAGCTTGCTACCAGGAGGTCATCAAGGTAGGCAAATACGAAATCGAGACCTCGCGTGACCTCGTTGATAGTGCGCTGAAAAGTCTGTGCTGCGTTGCGCAGTCCAAAAGGCATCCTTACATATTCGAACAAGCCAAATGGGGTGATGATGGCCGTCTTCGGAATGTCAGCGGGTTCTACAGGAATCTGATGGTAAGCCTTCACTAAGTCAATCTTAGAGAAGATCGTGCACCCAGCCAAATTTGATGTGAAATCCTGTATGTGAGGAAGTGGGTAGCGGTCTGGTAAGGTGTGGGCATTGAGAGCGCGGTAATCCCCACAAGGTCTCCAGTCGCCAGGATCTTTCTTCGGGACCATGTGGAGTGGCGATGCCCAGTTGCTGGAGGAAGGCCGCACAATGCCAAGTTCAAGCATGTGCTCAAACTCACGGCGGGCGATGGTGAGGCGTTCTCCAGAAAGTCGACGAGGCCGTGTAAAAACGGGAGGTCCAGTGGTCACAATGTGGTGAGTGACGGAATGCTTCACCGGTGACTCTCTGGTGTGCGGCTTCGTGAGGTTGGGGAAGTCAGCGAGAATTTTTGCATACGGCGAAGCAGGTGTGAGAGCTCGAAGGCTCGTTGACGAGGAAGTGCAGGGTATACCGTTGATGGATAGGCGCGTGTTGAGATCGATGAGGCGATGAGCATGCATGTCCACAGCAAGGTTGAAAAAACTGAGGAAGTCAGCTCCAAGAACAGCTTGCGAGACGTCAGCGAGGATGAAAATCCAGCGGAACGTACGGCGTAGTCCAAAGTCAAGTGTAAGAGAGCGTTGGCCGTATGTGGGAATGGCGGAGTTGTTGATCGCTTGGAGTGGGCAGGTCTGTTCGTTGCGACGGCGATCTGCACAGGAGGCCGGTATGACGCTAACCTGGGCTCCCGTGTCGACGAGGAAGCAAGCGCCAGTGATCTTATCGGAAACAGAAAAGGCGGCATGACGTTCTACCAGGACCACTCGCCGCCGTCAGTGGCCGGTCATCGCATTTCCCGACCAGGAGCACGGGCGAGTGCACTTGCGTGCAGAGGCCCCAAATCGGCGGTGGTACCAGCACATGGTCGAGGACGAGTCGTCCCGTGGCGCGTCGGTTGTCTGAAGTCCCGGAGAGCGTGGAGACGTCGAGAAGCGACTGTGGAACTGGAACCTGGATGCCGATCGGCGATGCGCAGGTACGCAGTCATCGAGACGTCGGACAATGGCGTCCAAACGGTTGTCGATGCTCGCGAGCGCGGGGTCTGCAGCGGTGGCCGGTGGCGACGTGGTCATGGCGTTGAGGCTATGTGCCCGCGAGTAGTCTGCCACTCGATCAGCCATTTCGGCGAGCGTGTCTACTGGGACATCTCCTGCAGCGACGAGGACCGGGACCATGCTCTGCGGTAAGCGCTGAAGGAACAACTCACGCAAAAGCTTCTCCTCTTGAGGGGCGGAGGTCCCGCCAATGAGCTGGCGCATGTGTCGCAGGAGCTGGGATGGGCGACGGTCACCGAGCTCTGTGGCCGTGATGAGCTGTTGGAGTCTGCTGTGTTCAGACTCGGACTTGCGGGAAATGATAGCTTCCTTCAACGTGTCGTAGGGATGGCTCGGGTGCGGCGAAGCTAAAATATCTGTGAAGTCTTCGGCTACGTCCGGAGGTAAGGAGGACACCAGATGCCAGTACCTGGTCTGTTGGCTGGTGATTTGCCGTAGACAGAAGTACGCCTCGACCTGCAGTAACCATGTGCAGGGGTTGTTTGGCCAAAATGGAGGCAGGTTGACGTGTTGGATCGCAGCCACCGCAGCACTGTTAGGTCTGGCGTCTTCTTGGGCGTCAGGACCGGTAGGCTGGGTGGAAGAGCCGGCGGGATCCATGCGGGATGGTTGGGGTTGCGTGTTCATTATCGGGTCACCATTAACTGTCGGAGCTAACACGAGAAAGATCCAGCCCTGACAGCGTTGAGTTTTCGAACTCATTTTTTTTATTCGCGCTCTGCACCTGCCGCGCGTTCGAATGCCAACTTCTTCTTCCTTGACGGGCGCCGCATGCTGAGGCGCTACAAGGTGTTCATGAGAAAAAATAACTATGGCAACTTCGCAACACCACACCCCGACGGAATACAACTAAGCTTGTGAGCCGAGCTAGCTTTACTTCCACATGGCTGATATCACTGGTACTCGCGAAAATACTTTTGAAGAATGCTGGTGGCCATATTTTTTTTGCGACAGGGCCATCCCCCTGTCAGCGAGGGGCCGATGCGGAAATATGAGGGGGGGGGGGGGGGGGGGGCAGGACATCCGCACATCCATCCTGGATCCGCGCCTGGTTACAGAATGGATACCAAGAGAAGGGAAGCGCAGTGGAGGACGGCAGAAAACTAGGTGGAGTGATGAAATTAGGAAATTCGCAGGCGCAAGTTGTAATCAGCTAGCGCAAGACAGGCGTAATTGGAGATCGCAGGGGGAGGCCTTCGTCCTGCAGTGAACATAAATATAGGCTGATGAAGATGATTTTTATTAGTTTATGCAGTAATACATGGAATTAATTGCTAACTCATTAGCAACATTGCGTCCGTGTTGTTGGGCATGGCCTATGCCTCGTGATACATCTGCACACTTGATTAGCTGTGGACGTGCAAGAATATTCACACTTGAAAGTATTCATCATTCGCAGGAATGGATGCAACTGACTGACCTCATTACAAAATGTTGAGTTGCTTTTGTTTAATGTGTTATGCACTGTTTATAAAAACAATGTGTTTGCCTACCTTCCACATTTTTGCATGTGTACTAAAGGAAGTAGAGAGACCTAAACAAAGAAAGGTAGGGATGTTTACGGCGAAGTAGTTTCACGGTCATGTCACTATAGCAGCACAAAAAAAAAAGAAATTCAATGCACTGAATTAAGTTAAGTATGCGATTACCTTTTAAAGTAATGGTTAACGCAGGTGCAGTAAGGATACAAAGTGTGCAACAGATTGAATGTTAATTGGTTTCCGTGAAGGAAAAAAAATTATATGTCAGAAAAAAGAGATAAGACTGTTTATATTATGCTTATGGTGCGTTAGCGCTTCGAAAACAACTTGCTGATGCTGTTTATTCTTAGTCAATAACATTAAGTATTCTACCGCAGGAAATTCATGACGATATATACTTTACACGTTCGTTTTGCAACCTTGATAAGCAATTGCATCTCCCAGCGGAAGTAACAGAAGCTTGAAATGAGTTGCTTCATTCACCGGTTAAAATACACGTAAAAAGCCCACACGAAGAGACTACATATAAAAGGTTGCGCGTATAGCGCGACGTTCAGACGTCATATACTATGCTACCATGTCATATCCCTTTGACACAGTCGTTTGACAGTGGCTGCATATAAATTGCGCCTGCGACTGCGATTTTCGCCTGATGCGACCAAAATCGCACTTCCGGTGCATGAAGATCGCATCATATGAAACAAAATTTGCGCAATTAACTGTCTGAATAATTATATCTAGAATATATCAACCATACCATTTACATGCATAAAGAAAGCATGGTAGAGGTTCGAGTAATGTATAAAAAAATCAAAGCCCTTTTCTTAAAGACAGACGGTTGAACGCGAAGCTTTCTCCCATGCAAACTGAATCAAAGTCCAAAGCCAACGACCACGCAACGAACCCAAGAAATGCCGAGCGACCCGACGCGATACATATCTGATTTGATTGCTTGTTTAGGATAGTATTTTTTCAACGTTGAAGTTGACTGAAGACACATTTCGTTAAGTTGCATATCCTTTATTTAGGCACACACTACACTTGCACAGTACTGCCTTGTGATCGCTGTGGTAGACGGTCAGAGGCTCTGCCATTAAAGGGCGAGACACGATGCGATTTTGCGTGCGGTCCGTCGTACGACGCGCCGCATCGGCCGCCGCACTCAACAAGTTCTCAACGCATTCTGACGCAAGCCGCGGCGGATCGCCGCCGCCGCATGCGACCAACCTGTAGGATATAGTCGTACGACTGCCCGATCGGTCGGACGGCCGCAGCCAATTACAGCGCCGCCAGCGTGTACGTCATGGTCACGTGGTCAAGCCGGCGGGGCGGGGCCGGCGAGCAAGCGCTCCGATCGTCCCAGTGCTTTTTTTTTTTTTTTTCCCTGGTCGAGACGCTGGCCTCTTTGCCGCTGACGGCGACACAAAAATCGAGTACACTTTGTTTCTGACACGAAATAACTGTTAGAATGAAGTGAACTCAAAATTGTGCGTGTTATAAAACGTTGCGCGAAGTAGTAAATCGTTGACGTGGTATCGGTTCGGAAGCGGTCAGCGCAGACGCCGCAGCAGTCGTCTATGCGAAGCGGCTGTTTTCTCATCGCTACCAACGGCGTCGGGAAAACCAATTGTATTGCCACATATGAGCGACATAAATGTTCAGACGTTGATTGTGCTGACGAATATAGGGGCTTTATAACGAGCTGCGGACGGATCGCAAGGGCTGTCGACCCCGAATCCGACGGCCAGCGAGCTAGGCCTATATATACCGTCTCCCAGCAATCGCAAGCTCGCCTGGCTTGCTCGTTCGCTTCCGTCCGCGCTGATAAAATGAAATGTATTGCAATTTAAGCGCGACATAACTGTGTACACGTTCTGCTGACACACGTAGGAGGTTTATTACGAGCTACAAGCGGTCGTGTCGCAAGCGACACCGGTCTCGGATTCGAAGGCCCAGCGAGCTAGGCCTGGCAGCTCCTAGCCATCGGCGCTGTCGACGGAGCCCACACTGCGGACGCGGCCTTGCGGAAACATGTCCACGATGCTCGCACAGTTGCGTTTTATTGTGATCGTTTGTGCGACACTAGAGAACTGTGCAAAGACGTTTGTTTTCACTTTGCGAAGTTACTCAGTATTCGAGCGTCCATGCAGGGCCGCCGGTTGTGGGCGGAGCTACGCATCGCACGTCGTTCGTACCATGTGTCCCGAATCGTCGTATGCGGCAAGTCGGACTCCGACGCGTCTTACGACGGATCGCACACAAAATCGCACCATGTGTCTCGCTCTTTACGTGCACGATCGCGTACTGCAACCTCTTCTTCTGCCGTGCGCTGCGCCCGCGGCCTGCCCATGGTGACGGCCGGCAATGCAGTGCGTGACGCGCGTAATGCAATGCAGATATATACAGTTCGTCTGGGTAGCGTGGCGTTGCTGTTCCCATTGTTCTTATCGGCACAACTGCGAATGTAAACTGTAGTGTGCTACGATACGTATGTCGTGCGCCGTTGTTCTGTTGTGTGCGCAGATGCGCAGCCGCTGTTCCATTGCGTAAGTTGGCTTTCTTGCAGTGCGTTTTCGGCGCTCACGGACGAATCAGTGAGGCATAGATAGCGTTTCCCCATAAACGTTTCCCCATACATCGTACTTCTATATCGCGCTCACTTTCGCTTTTTTTTTTTCGTCTAGCATCGGTGGCTACATCCTTGACCTTGCTGTCACCCACTTCAGCGGACTGGCCGTGTTTCAACCCGTCATCAATGGTGAGCTCCCTTTTCCACCAGTTGGGTACAGTGTGTCGGTGTATGGGGTATTCTCGCAACAAGTTTTCGGCAATGCAAACATCGACATTAGTACAGTTTATCGGATGCACCATAAGTGCTTGGCAGCTGTAATAGCGACCTTTCACTGAGTGGCCTGATTGAGTTGCTGCAGTTGGGGGCAAAGTTGACGACAGCTGTGCTTGACGCAAAATTTTGATTGCGTAGTGGAGGTTCTTCGAGAAGTGGGAGGAGCAAAGGGAACCTGCATGTACCGAGGTCCACCCACCCTGTAAGAGCCCGAAAGGGCTTACAGTGTTGTGAATAAATGAACAAGCAAACAAGTAAATAAATTGACAGACGTTCTACCATTCTCATCCGCCAAATTGTGCATTGCATCACAATAGCGGTATGCATTTGTTTGTTACACAACGACATTCGATGCTGAGGCTGTGTTCATAGTCTAAGGGGGAAACACCCCTGGTTGTTAAGTGTAAAACCCCTTGATAATTTGAAAGTACCGACATTCTGGGCTTCTTCGATTTTCCACTTCTGGCTACCCACGGGCTGCCAGAGCCAGCCAGAGCACCTTCGTGTTTCGCGGGTTGCTCCGCCCACCGTGTGACGCACTTCCGCCGCGCGTTCGTTTTACTCGGGCTGGACGCTTCTGGCTACCCGCGGGCTGATAGAACCAGCCAGGACGTTAGGTCTGGCAGCTCTCTGGAAGTTCTCTGGCTAGCAGACGACAAAAAGTGGCGATGAGCGCTCGCTGCCATCTTTGTGGGGACTTTTACCGTCGCTACTGGCTTCCGCCGAACGCTAGCGCGCGCCGCCCCCGGCTGCGACTTTACACTTGCTAGTAATTACAGCGGGGGCCTGGCACTGCGGGTTGTGTGACTTCCGCTTAACACGTGTTGTCATGGCAATCGTGGAGCTCCTAGGTGCTTAGGGACATAATCGTATAGAAACTTTTGAGGCACTGGAAACGTTTATGAGGAGGCAACGTTTATGAGGAGGTTGGTTTCATCTTAAAGCCGTATGAATGACACACACTGATGTAAAATGAGCTTTGAGGGGAGTTCTACACTCCAGTTATTTTTTCTGCCACATGATACGCTGCTTTACTTTGTGCATCTGATCTAGTATTGCTTGTGGCAAATGGCTCTGTGTTTGGCAGTTTTTTCTTGCATTTGCGCGCATGTGCACCGCAGGTATTATATTCAGCGTGCCTTCTTATAATGAATAACTGGCGAGTGCATCGTCCGTCCATGTGTTTGTCTTAATGTCAAAGTAGATTTTGTGCTGTGGTTTCTGCATTGAATAGGACGGTTGCGCAATTTCAGTGCGATGAAGCGGTGCCGGCAACCACTCATCGCCCGCAATAACAGAAGCCGAAGAAAGGTATTTACAGATTATTCTTTAGGCGTCGGTGTCAATGAAGCTTTAAAACAATACTCGGTATACCTATGGGAGAAGGCATTCTATATTTTTAGGCAAAAGAAACGCCTCTGGATAAGGTATTTTGACAGCTCACACTAACATACCATGTTAGTAGACATACCATACCAAATTATGTAGTAGGATAGTTAAAATTGTGATTTTGATAAGCGGGGGGCCCTATTGCCGGCGCATTGTAGATTGCGGGCAAGCCTGCGGTGGCGACAGGCTCTGCATAAATGATCATAGCGTCGTTGGCTGCGTCGTTAAGCTACCGAGATCATTATTGTTGAAATTATTAGAGGCGAGACAAGGAGCAAGCAGCAGCAATCACTTACTACTGTCAGTTCGACGTTCATGCCGCTGTCGAGGTGGCTTCCTGTGCTTCACGACAGGTCGGTGGGAGAAAATTGTTGGAACTGCGTTGGGCTTCACCTTTTTTTTCCAAGTTCTTGTAATATTCGTGGCTGAAATTGGCCTTTAGTGAAATGTAGCTAGAACATTTATCGAAGAGTTAATCACTCAGGCAGGATGAATAAAACGTCGTTTATACAAGTACAAGTGGCTAATACGCTGCAGTGCTAAACGTTATTGCCTACATAATATTCCCCTGCATTGCTACATCATAACCATAATCATTATGTATTGCTCAACCTTTGTAATCAAAGCGCATTGATACAATGACATCGGCTCGTGTTACATGGATGGAACAGGTTTACCCACCGAACAAAACCGAAGAAAGGTGCTTGTAACGCATTCGGTATTAAAGCGAAGATTCCCCGCATCCGCCTAGAAATCAAAAGCAAGGGTGCGCGATCACCTCCTGCACATTGCCTCTATCCGTGAGAAAAATAAATAATAATCGTCACCCACTCACGCGTGCATGTCAGCCCAGTTCAAAGCAAATTCAAGAACTGAAAAAGAATACCAGGTGTCCTTAGCTATGACCTAAGAGACGCGAATGCGAGTCTTGTAAAATCTACTGCAATTCACCTCAATCCACACTAATCCACCCTCCCACATCTTATTCGACCTTAATTCACTCTAGTCCTCCTTAATACATATTGTTACGTGCGAAGGAGACCGTTTATCACCCTTGCGGATGAAGGGGGCCGTTTATTGTAGGTCGCGAAGGTGAGCGCAAGAGCGGCCAGCTGGTTGATGAACCCAGCGTCGTCCTCTTCCTCTTTTCTAACCCGGGACCACAAGCACGTTCACCGGTCATCATTCTTCTCACTCACGCGTGCGTGCAACATTCCTCTCGTCGCAGACGAAGCCCGCCGGGCGAGTCAATCCAGTTGCCTTGACGTGAACAATTTCAAGCAGGCGACTTGGACCACTTGGGTCTTGGCAGCTCTTCTACCACTCGCTGTGAGGCGAGCTACGGTATAAGTGACCTCTGTGAGTCTGTTAAGAATAACAAACGGTCCATCGTAGGTGGCCAAAAGCTTTTGGCATAACCCGCGTTTCCGTACAGGAGTCCACAGCCACACTAAATCACCAGGGTGATAGGTGACTGGCCGGTGGCGAATGTCGTAGCGTGCTTCTGATCTGTCCTGCGACGCCAAAGTGCGTAAACGAGCAATACGGCGCGCCTCTTCGGCAAGGCAGAGGGTCTCGGCAACAGTGGGATTTTCGTGACTACAGAAAGGGAAAATAGTGCCGATCGTGTACCGGGATATCCTTGCGTACAGCAGGAAGAAAGGTCTCGTGCTTGGCGGTGTTGAACGCGTACGTGATAAAAGGCAGTATGTCATCCCAGTTCTTGCGGTCGGATGAAACATACATATATAGCATGTTTATAATTGTTCGGTTGGTGCGCTCCGTAAGGCCATTCGTGTGTGGATGGTATTGTGTCGAGTGACGCAAGTGGCATTCACACAAACGAAGCAGCTCATCTACGACATCTGCTGTGAATTGTCGTCCACGGTCGCTGATGATCACGCGAGGCGGACCATATCGCAGGATGACATATTGCAGCAGGAACGTCAGTGGCAGTTGCTGAGGGCACGGCCGCCGTCTCGCAGTAGCGTGTGAGGTAGCCGACGCAAACAATTATCCACCGATTTCCCTTGGCTGATTTCGGAAAAAGTCCCATGAAGTCAATGCCCACTTGTTGGAAACGCGTGCTTGGAGGCGGTATCGGCTGCAGGAGACCAGCTGGAGCATTAGATGGACGTTTGTGGCGCTGACACTGCATGCAGCTGGCAACATACGTCTCAACAGACTGTCGCATTCCAGGCCAATCAAAGCGTTCCTGAATCCGGTAGAGCGTCCTCGCCGAACCTAAATGGCCAGACGTAGGGTCATCGTGCATAGCACTCAGAATCACTATGCGAAGACTCTCCGGCACCACTAGAAGAAAACGTGCGCCACAGTGCTGGAAAAGTTATTATATAGGAGTCCATCACGTACACAGAAATTGTTTGCTGTAGTAGAGGCGGTCGTAGTGGTGAAGAGAGGTGTTAATTTAGCGTCTTTTCGTTGTTCGGCTTTGAAACAGTCGAGGTCTGGAAAACTCGGCGATACAGAAGCCACAAGGTGATCGAAGTCGTCGGCGTCACAGTCCGTAGTGCTAAGTGGCAAACGCGAGAGGCAGTCCGCGTCAGCGTGTCGTCGACCACTCTTATAAGAGACGCTGAAGCTATATTCTTGTAGTCGGAGCGCCCAGCGTGCAAGGTGGCCACAAGGGTCACGAAGATTTACAAGCCAACACAATGAGTGGTGGTCGGTGACAACTGTGAAGGGGCTATTTTTTGTGCCCCTCGTTGAATAAAAACAACCTAAATAAAAGTGAGGGAAACCCGCACCACCACAGGTATCGCAGGTTTGAACCAATGAGACATAAATGAAAAGAGGTATGAACCCAAAACAGTTTTGAAAAAAAAAGCCAATGGAAAAAAAAAACCAACTGCGAGAAGAGGCGAACGAAATGCTAACCTGATAGCGTGGGAAACGAAAAGTTCGATATTCCCAAAGGTCAGCATCGGCATGGTGGGATGCATCTCGACTGCGTTTATTAATACATAGCTCACAGAAGCACTTGATACAAAGAGGGAAAAGAGAAGGGCTTTAGGATGAATATGAAAGATGTCCAAGGCGGCCAGGCAGGCAATCGAGAACAAAGACCAGGCAGGTGCGGACAGGTGGTAGTGTGCAGGTGGCCCAAAATGCAGGAATAGGAGGTCATTGATGTGCTGAAAATGGCTTGCAGCTGGGAAATATCTAAAGAATAGGCGGAAGGTAAGCGAAAAGAAAACACAAAACAATGTGATGTGGTACAGAAAACAAACGAAAAGGCGTGTGCAGGGGAGCGTGAAGAAGAACGATGATGATGATGACAGGTATGAGGATGGAGTCCAGACATTCCGCGAATAGTACCCCCGGAGCAACGCCCCACCTTAGTTAGCGTAACCAAGGGCACCAAACAACGAAAGCTGGAGAAAGAGATGAAAGAGAAATGTGAGGGCGAGAAAAGATACAAGTAGTATAAAGAGAAAAGAATCAAGAAGAAGATGGGAATGTGAAAGAAGAAATTAGGCGATAAAGGCGAATTAATAGTGCTCTCTTCCGCTGGCTAAGGAGAAGTGAAGGGTAGTGTGTAGGAGTGAGAATAAAGTCATTGTGATCCTTAAGTAAGGTAGCAACCTCGGAAGTTAATGAGCAATGGTTAAAGTAATGAAGTAGGTCGATACAGGAATCACCGCAGGCACAGTTACCATGATGGGAGAGATGAAACCGGAAAAAGTAGAAAGGTAATCGGGCATGGCAGGTGAGAAGTTGAGCAAGAGGTTTACGGGGCGGGAAGAAGGCAGGTATCTGTAACACATTGGGAACCCAGCGGTAAAGCGCCGTGTCCGCGCTATCACGCGACCAGGCAACATGCTACTGGGCGTAGGAGGATGCACGCATCCTAGATTTAATTGAGGCCTGTGAAAGAAGAATGGACCTGGAAATTCCCCGCGCCGCAGCCGAACCGGCGATGCTCTCTGCAAGCTCATTGCCGACAACACCCCGATGGGCGGGCACGTGGAATAAGAAGACGGGACGAAATGATATTATAGAAAGGAGGAGCTGTTTAGCTTCATGGACGTAGGTATTCGTGGTGGTTAAAGCAGATATGGCATGAAGAAGCGAGAGGCAATCAGAGTAGATATGAAGCGTGGTAGCATGAGGTAAAGTGCGGACGTATGTGAGGGCCTCTAAGAACGCGATGACCTCAGTAGCATAAGCACTAGTTACCCCAATGATCCTGTATCGACACACTTTAATGATGCGGCCATGAGGGTGAAACAAGACGAAAGCAGAACCAGTGGAGAAATAAGTGTAGGAACCATCTGTATACAGATGATATACAGGCAGGGATGTCACACGACGGACTTGACGGAGTTCCAGAATTTGAAAGTGAAGGCGAAATTTGAGACTAGGGTGAATGAGCCAGGGATTAAGAGGATACTGGGTGTCACGGGGGTCGTACGTTGAGGGGCCATAGAAGGTAAGGGTTTTGAGACTAAAAAGGGAAAACTGAGCATTTAATCGATCCAATTCAATAGTTAGGGGGAGAGCATGGGCGAAAACCTGAAGGGAGGAAGTGCGGGTGGTGCGAAATGCGCCAGTCATAGTTAAAAGGAGAGTGCGTTGTATAGAGGTTAATTTAAGTTTAAATTGCGAAGTCAGGAAAGTCGGCCACCAGACCGGGGAGGCGTAAGTGATAGAAGGAAGAAGCACCTGATTGTAAAGTAAACGTAAAACGGGACAAGACAGAGAATAATGCATGCGGATGAACAAGAGGAGACGGGTGGAGAGAAGATCTGATTTCGTACGGAGGTAATTTAAGTGTTCGTTAAACGTAAGATTGGTATCGAAACTAACGCCCAGAATCCGAATACTAGTTTTTAAGTGCAGAGAGGTTCCATTTACACGAACAATGGGTTGACGGGTGCGTGATGATGATGAGGTATGACTGTTCGGAAAGTATAGAAAAAAGGATTTGTCGGTGCTGATAAGGACTTTACATCGCGAAGCCCAAGCGGAAAAAAGGCTGAGAGATTCAGAGGCTTTGGCTTCAAGTTCTAGTCTACTGGTGGCGGAAATCACTAGCACCGTGTCATCTGCATATGCTTGGGCGAATACATCTGGAGGAAAAGGAATTTCGAGCAGGCCATAAATAACAATGTTCCACAGTAGTGGACTGATAGGGGAACCTTGAGGGCTGCCCAATGTGGGAGTAGCGGACACCTCGCCAGCCTGGGAACGGAACGTGACTTTACGGTTATGGAGAAAGGAACGGAGAAGGTGGTAGAGGTTGTTGGGGCAGTTGTGGGAGCGGAGAAAGTGTAAAACGGTGGGATGCCAAACGCTATCGAAAGCGCCTTTAAAATCCAGGGAGATGAGTAATGCGTGAAGTTTCTTATCTTTAAATGAGTTGAGAGTCCTACGTAGGCGGTAGAGGGCGATTGGCGCACTTTTCCCATGCGTGAATCCAAACTGATTCTTATGAAGCAGGTTGGAGGAATGGAGGAAAAAGTAAAGGCGGGAATTTAGTAAACGTTCTAAAATTTTGCCGAATAATGAATTCATGACTATGGGTCGATAAGACGAGGGAGAGTCGGCAGGGCGGTTGGGTTTTGCGATAAAAACAATACGTCCTTGGCGCCAATGAGAGGGGAAGTAGGATAAATTGAGACATTGATTGAACAAGAAAACAAAAAAGGCCGAATGATATTGGAATAAAGTTTTCAGCATGGGCAAAGTGACGCCATCGAGGCCAGGTGAAGCATGTAAATTTCCGGAATTAAGAGCGTGCTCGATTTCGTCAACAGTGAACGGCAGATCATCGACAGGAGGGTGATAAGGAGTCGCGGTAATAATTCTAAGGTGGGTATGGTACAGGTCATCTGTTGCAGGGGAGTCCAGGGAGATCTGTTGCGTCAACAAAAACCTGGCAGAATCGAGCACGCTCGACGTAAAACTGCCATCGGTAAGGGGAAGAGAAGGGAGTTGATTTGAGACGTTAAGTTTGTCAAAAGAGATTCGGAATGGAAGACCAAACAGATTACGTTTTGAAAGGTCAGAGCAAAGCGATTTCGAGGCGGAAGTTTTAGTGCGATCTATATGGATTTTATAGGCGGCGTGAGCGTCGTAATACTGGTTCTTAAATGTCTGGCGAAGTAGTGGGTCAGGGGTTCGTTGGAAACGCCGGCGTAAAGCGCGGATTCTCTTACGCTCAAGAGTGAGCTCCGGTGTCCACCAGGCGTTATTAGGGCATTGGAGAGGTTTAACCCAACGCGAATGAGCTTTGTAGAGCTTGTCAAACATGAGGTAGAATTTCGCGATGACGAGGTCGACGGCGTCGGAGGAAGAGAGCGTCGTGGTCACCACCCTGTCAAACCAAGGGGATTGCACGAACGACTCCCAAGAGCTTTGATGTGCCGAATTTGGTGAGCCGTTTAATCTTAGGTTTTGTTGGCGCGAGAAAGGCGAACTTGATGAATTTGTGATCGGAGAGCGTTTCGCAGTCCACTACAGCCCAGGAGTAACCACAGTTAATAAGGGGGACAGAGGCAAAAGAAACGTCAATCCAACTTTGAGCAAAGTGGGATTCAAATGATTTCAAATGACTTTCAAATGATTGGAGGCAGCGAATTGTACGAGTTGAGCACCACGAGTATCCCCGTCGACCGCACCCCAGAGTAAGTGCTTGGCGTTCAAATCGCCCGCCATGATGACAAAAGGCGCGGGAAGATGGCTAAGGTGCACTTGAAGTTCATCAAATAACGGTTCGGGGGGTTCATGGGGAGGTGCATAAACTGCCACTATTGCAAAGGAGGAGGATGGAGCGGCACATGTGACAATGACAGGACTGCAGTGAACTAGAAAAATGTCGTAGCGGTTTTTCGGGGCTAGCAGAACCAGTCGAGGGAGAAGGGGTGACGCAAACTTAAAGTGAGTGGTGGGAAGGTGAGGAAGGGTGTTGCGCCGAGTGTATGGTTCAGAAATGATAGCAAAATCGATTGAGTGCTGCGTTATGGAATCTGCCAACAACAGCGTAGGCTGCCGGGAGTGCGGCAGATTGGCCTGTAAGAATGTTACAGGAAGTACGTTAGCCATGAGGGAGGGAATAAGCAGGCGAGGGAAATCAGACAGGCGGGGGAACACCGCAGAAGAGTGCGTCACCACAAACCGACAAGAAGGAAAAAAGAGGAAACGCGAAAATTGTTGCAAAGTATAAAAGCGGTTAAGGGTGAAAATGAAATGTGCGGAAGAGAGCACTGAAAAGTGAAGAATGGTAAGTATTCCGTGAAATGAAAAAAGAACGACAAGTAAAAACAATGAAAAATGTACAAGTAAATAAGGAAGTTTGAAGCGTGAAAAGAAGATGGGACGAAAAAACAAACGTAAACAGAGAAACACCAAGCAAACCGAAGGGGCACGCGTACCCGCCGAGAGGGGAAGGGGGTCGCGCGGTGGCCCGTAAATACGGAAGTCAAACACGAACACAAGGAAGAAGACATCATGCGTGTACAATGGGTATTTAACTGAGTCCGCAAACAGAGCCACCGCGCGACCCCAACGGCGCAGGAAAATGGAGAGAGAGAGAGAGAATTAACTTTATTAATGGTCCTGAAGGGGCCTGGGCACCCCTTACGGGAGCCGGCCCGGTGGCTCCACCCATGTGAGAGAAAGGAAGACTACCCATAATCGGTGCGCGCACGCATACGCGCGACTCGCTCCACCAGCACCGGACACGCGGCATCCCCAGTCGGGTGCGACAACGCCCGATCAAGCCGACGGCAAACGGCACACGTCACCGCCGCATCGCCCACGCGGACCGAACACGTCTCCACGAGGTGTGAACCCGCGCATTTGGTACACTGCGCCTTCGAAGGGTCCGCCTTATGCGGACAGGCGTCCATACAGGTATGCGTCCATACAGGTACAGTGCACTAGAAAATATTGGGTAGTGGAAGAAGCGGCGGCCTCGGCGCGAGGCATATTGTGTAGAAGCTCACCAGATGGCGCGCGCGCTCACTTCCCGAGCACCGGCTGAGGGAGTCCGCGGCAGAGCGCAGCAGGCGAGTGCGGCGGCAGAGTTTCAGAATGCTGTGTCGTGCCAAATATGTCAGTGTGATTTTATGTAAAGAACCCTAAGATCTGTAGTATGGGATGGCAGGGCACGGTTCGTACCTGCAATGTATGTTATCGCGATGCATGCACTTCGTGCTGCATCGACAGAGTGCACATTTAGCATCAAAATTTCACTTTTTTTTACCCAGTTGCATCAGTCACAAGTCCCGTTCGAAACATAGAAAATACATTTGTATTGAATAGGATTTACTAGACAGTGACTCTAACCAAGTAAGGGTATGTATTAACCGGACGTTTCGGAGCCACTTCGGCTCCTTCTTCAGGGGGTATTCTTCGGAGGTGGCGGTGTGCACGCACTGCCGATCCGGGCAGCATTGCATGTGTAGCGTGCGTTGGAAAATGTGGCCCGACTATTACTAACTGAATGAACAAGCGTGGTGTGAGCGCGCACAAACAAACACGAATAGATCACACTGAATGACTGCAGACAACGACTGTCAAAACGCTGGCAGCAAGCATACGCTGCAGCGGGCGAAGGTACGTGCGGTCTATCGCTTCAACGGAAACTGAGCGGCGAATGCACGGCGCATAAAGGTCAGAGCTGTGTGGAGATAAGAGACGGTGCGGACGAGCGACGAGCGCGGTTGTTGCCAGAGTAGAAGTGCGCCATATATGCATGCAGCGAGATGTTTTGGTGTTGGTGACCTAGAGCGGGGGGTCTTTTCTTCTTTTCGCCGTGTCTCCAGGGCCATGGACATACACAGAGGGTAGGCTGCCCTTCACGCGGTTTATATTACGTCGGGCTAATAAATACCCTTACTTGGTTGGAGTCACTGTCTAAGCCCTAATAAATTTTTCCAACCAGCAGGTAATTCTGTCGAAATATTTAGTTTAAATTTCTAATGAATGCATGCATACTGCTGCATTCTTCTATCATTATGATTTAGGCAAGCGATGAACATGTGCATTTCAGGAGCATATGAGCCGCCTGCAGACAGCTTTTTTTTTTTCAGTATCAGTTGGTAGGGGGGAGGCATTTTCAAGAAACATACTGCAACAGATGAGTTGCACGGTAGAGAGTACACAATACCATTTCACGTACTTATGTACAGCGGCTCAACTTCAGATATCTTGAGGTCACCCGACTCTTTGGAATGGTTTAAGGACTTCACAAAAAAGTGCAGCCGTTTGGTAACATGAAAAGCTACAACCTTCACCATCAAAGATTCTGTATGGCTGGCGCACCCTATCCGGTCTTGTTGGTTTCTCTTAAGAGTAATAACATCTTAACACTCTCATGATGCAGCTCCTGTGCACTGAATGTGGCTGTGAAAAGGTTTTCTTATCTTTGAATAAACCTGAAAAGTCATCGGGTTGGATACAGTAGGCCACCATTGTCTCGCAGCCTGGTGTACTGAGCTGCAGCAAGACTATCAACATCCTCCTTCTTTGGGAGAAGCAATTTGTAGCATTCATCGCACTCCAATTTCAACAAAAACTTCCTGGCAACATTACCATAAATGTAAAAAAATGAACCGGTCGTCACTTTTTGCTTGAAAACATGGAGACATGGTCTGGTGCAGGGCCCTGCTTTTGATACCCTGCAGTGGGAATGTTATCAACATCAAGAAGGCATTGGATTATGTCAGTTTTACCAGGCTTTGGGCCTTCTATTATGTCTGGCTCAAGGATTGCTGTAAGAACACCAGGCTCAGCATTCCCATTAGCAACAGATCTGGCAAGCCCATAAATACTTAGGCAAGACACACTGCAGTAATGAGAAACTGTTGGGGTATTGGATGGGTATTGGAACCGCTTGACTGCCGTGCTATACCGAAGAGATTTTGAACTGGGTTCTGACTCAGCTTTGAGGTCATTAAGTACTCGTAGTTAACATTATTTGTCATGTAGGTCAGCAACGACAGAACGCTTGCAACTGCGACTGTCAGGCCAACAGCAGTAGATGCTGACAGGAAGCCACCTCGACCACCTACATGCAGCTCCCATTCGGTCAGGCACGTCAAAAACGAAAGAAGCTTTTCCACAGAAGCAGATTCTGGCCGCACAGCTTGGCTTGGAAGTCTGGATCTCATTATTTCAATGACGTCTCGGATCATCCTGCAACAAAAAATGCCCCAAAATTTATTTTCTGGTATCCACACTGTTTACGATCGTTTGAAGATTATGCTGGGGCACTGTCACATGCAGGCAGTCCTTGCCATCCGCACCACCATCTGGGGATGATGACTCATGAACGTCGCGACGAGACAAACGCACCTTCGTGCGTGCAGCTGGGCACACTGCAACGCGTTTTCTCTCTGGTCTTCTCTGACGCATTTCCTTTGAGAGGTAGGATGGCAAATCGGGCAGGAGCGTGGGCACCGCGGCGTCGGTCAGCGCCGGTGTCCCTCGAGGAATCCTTACTTCCTCACCGTTGATGAAGTGAACATAATCGCGCAAAATAAAATGCGCATCAAAGTGCCTCTCCCACACAGTTGAAGTCTCGTAGAGTGGCTTATCTTTGCAGCGAAGCTTTCTCTCCCATTGTTTCCGCCGGTCATTGTCTTTAGGCACTCCAAAAAGAGGCAACGTGCGCTCATTTACTTCTCGAAAACCAGGATACCCTCAGTCCCTCACTTGCATCCGGGCGCATAGCAATGCGTATCGCTTTTTTTCTTCTTCTCTTACATTATCCAAAAAGCGACAACAGGGCAGCATCGAACAGAGAAACGGTCACGCTCGGCACTTTCAGTAGCTTCACTTGCAAAAACACGAAAAGCACGCTGGCTCGTAACACCAAGAACGACGAGGTGTTGCAGCTACGCGGGCAACGCGGGCTCCAACCGGCACGTTCTCCTCGGGAAGAGCACACTAGCGCCCCTAGCGGAGTCTTCGCTCTTGGCTTCACGCTGCCTGTGCGCCCAGCCCTGCGCTCTTTCCACTACCCAATACTTCTAGTTCACTGTAATACAGGTAAGAACGAAACCGCTGAACCGCAAATGTCACCGCGAGGCATTCTTGTTCCGTGACAGTACAATTCTTCTCGGGCCTACTTAATTAGCGACTTGCATATGCGATCACGTGTTCGTGGTCACCGTGGCGTTGAACTAGGACGGCACCAATACCTGTGCCACTGGCATCCGTATGGAGTTCCGTCGGAGCTGAAGGACTGAAGTGTTGAAGAGCCCGCAGGGGCGTCTGCGTAAGCAGGCGTTTTGTGTGTTGCGACACCACGGACCCGAGCACACGGGGGTTTGACCCTCCCGCGCTTATCCGTGCGTGGCTTAGCCTTGTCTGGGGAAAGGGGAATCCTGGGGGTTGAGCCGATGCTGGGTGTTTGGACCTTTAAGGCCCCCTGGCGGAGGCAACACACCTCTTCGGCCTCTGCTTCACATAGACGGCACCCCCGCACTGACCCACCTGGGGGAAATCGGCAGTCGCCCTTTCCTGTCCTCCTCCTCTATCTTCGTCTTTCTCTCTGACTTTCAATCTTTCTTGTCTCCTACTCGCTTCCTTTTACTTCTGATTTTCTGGGCGGCAAGGATTAACCTTGTGTGGGTAGCCAACCTTGGATATTCCATATTTGTTTATAGTAGTGACGTATAGCTGGCGTCTGCAGGTCTTGCGTTCACAGTCCCTGCAGCGTCCCCTTGTTGGGCTCCATGGTGGGTGGCTGGCGTTGCTGCCGAAAACCCATATATTCTTATGGCTAGCCCTTTTCCACCACTCCCTGATCGCCGTCAAAAAAGAGGGCGCACCAAAGATGTGTTCCAGTTCTTTGGACGTCAAAGAGAAGATTTCCCACGATTTCATGTCATCCACTCAGAAAAACCAGAAAAACAAGTTCGAACAATCTCCCCTTTTCTTGTTTCGAAATCTCTAAATCAGGCTCTAGGACCAGGTTATAAGGCATCGAGGATGGCAAGTGGTGATCTCCTCTTGGAGCTCCACGATCGCAAACAATATGAAAAGCTGCCGAATCTAGTGTCCTTTGGGGACGTCCAAGTAACAGTAACTCAGCACCGTACTATGAACACCACCCGCGGAGTTGTTTCAGACGAAGATTTGATGGAGCTGACTGAGGCTGAACTGTTGGAGGGCTTCAGTGAGCAGAATGTCATCAATGTTAAACGGATTAAGATGAGACGAGACGGCAAGGAAATTCAGACTAAGCACCTTGTGTTCACTTTTGGTTCATGTGATCTGCCCGACTCCATCGAGGCCGGGTACATCAAACTTCGTGTTAGACCATACGTGCCAAATCCCCTCAGATGTTTCAAATGCCAGCGATTCGGCCACAGTTCGCAAAACTGCCGAGGCCGCGAAACTTGTGCGAAATGCAGTGCACACGAACACACTTCTGAATCTTGTGAAAACTCTCTCCACTGTGTAAACTGTGATGGGGAACATGCCGCATACTCGCGGTCTTGCCCATCCTGGAAAAAAGAAAAGGAAATTGTTACAATTAAAGTCAAACAAAACATTTCGTTTAAAGAGGCACGAAGGCAGGTGTCCTACCTGCCAAAAACCAGCTTTGCCGAAGTGGTGCGTCAGGGGGCTGCGCCACAACGGCTTTCGGCGGCTGTCTGGCACACGCGTAGTGAGCCAGCGGTGACGCCATCCGCCCCCTCGGCGGCTGCAGCTAGTGCTGCTCCGCCGTCTCAGAGAAAGGGGCCATCGACCTCCGGGCTGGTGGCCTCAAGGGTCTCGTCCCTCGAGACGAGGCCTTCAACACGAACAAACCGCTCTCAAGAGGGGGTGTCCAGCGCGCCGCAAGAGCCGATGGACACATCTTCTAGCCAGACGGCGCAGCCAGCGCCTAAGGAGCGGCGAGAATCTCTCGACCGCTCCAAAAAAGAGAAACCGCCACATTACAGGGCCTCTAAAGGGTTCAGTAAGCTAACTTTCTTGTCCTAAACACACAGCACAACACCCCTTTTAATATAGGCACTCAAATAGTTCATTGGAACGTCAGAGGTCTCCTCCAAAATCTTGACGACGTTAAAGAACTCCTCCGCAAGTTTAGTCCCAGGGTGCTGTGTGTTCGGGAAACACACCTTAAACATACACAAACAAATTTCCTCACACAGTATGCTATTTTTCGCAAAGACCGCGATGACACTGTTGTGTCATCCGGTGGTGTTGCTATCATAGTTGACAGAAGTGTTCTCTGTCGGGAAATAAAACTTCGTACGCCCCTGGAGGCACTTGCTGTCCAAGGGGTGCTGTTTGACAAGCTAGTCACTATCAGTTCTATATACATCCCTCCAAGTTATCAAATTAATAAAACCGAATTTCGAAACTACATAGATGAACTTCCGGCTCCATACATAGTTGTCGGAGATTTAAACGCACATAACTCATTGTGGGGAGACTCTCGTTGCGATGCGAGAGGTCGCTTAATCGAAAACTTTCTCTTTTCCTCAGGAGCATGTATAATAAGAGCCAACATACTACAGTGTGGCGCATAATACATACTCCTCCATAGATCTAACTATAGTATCGAGCACACTAATGCCGTACCTAGAGTGGTCCGTTCTCAAGAACCCTTTTGGGAGCGACCACTTCCCTATTATATTAAACTTAACAAAACAAGGTATAAGCTCACCACACATTCCCCGATGGAAGGTTGACACAGCTAACTGGGAACGTTTCCGAGAACTTACGTTTTAATTACGGATGATATTGCCTCCTTTAATATAGAAGACGCTGTGGCGTGTATTACAGGCTTTATAATAGACGCTGCCACGAAATGCATCCGTCAAACTAATGGACTAGCGAATAAACGTCGCATCCCGTGGTGGAATGAAGACTGTAAACAAGCACGGAAAAATCAAAACAAAGCTTGGGGACGACTTCGCGACTCCCCAACTGCTGAAAATTTGATTAGTTTTAAACAAATAAAGTCCCAGTGTACAAGAACACGTCGACGTGCTAAAAGGGAGAGTTGGGAGAAGTACATCTCCAGTATAAATTCTTACACGGATGAGACAAAAGTGTGGAATCGAGTAAATAAATTAAAAGGCCGGGAGGTACACCCATTACCGTTAGTCAGTACCCAAGGTGAGAGCCTGGAAGACCAGGCAGATTGTCTGGGCGAACACTTCGAGCATGTATCCCGTGCGTCCCACTACACACAAGCATTTCTGAGGTTCATAGAACGCGAAGAGCGACAGCCCCTTAAACGTAAAGGTTCATCGAGTGAGGCCTACAACTATCCATTTACTTTAACTGAACTCAAGGCATCCCTCGCTTGCTGCAATGACTCGGCGCCAGGCGGTGATCGTGTCATATATGAAATGATTAAGTACGTACATCCTGAAACTCTGAAAACACTCCTGTATCTTTTCAATGCAATGTGGGCGGATGGGTATATCCCGTCCTCGTGGAAGGAAGCTATAGTCATCCCCGTGCTTAAACAAGGCAAAGACCCATCCCTAGCCAGCAGCTACAGGCCAATTGCGCTAACAAGCTGTCTGTGCAAACTATTTGAAAAAATGATCAACAGGCGCTTAATCTGTTTCCTTGAAAATAACAAATTACTAGACCTCTTCCAATGTGGTTTCAGGGAAGGTATGTCCACAACAGACCACCTTGTTCGCATTGAGTCTTATATTAGGGATGCTTTTATACATAAGCAGTTCTGCCTCTCAGTGTTCCTCGACCTAGAAAAGGCTTACGACACGACATGGCGCTACGGCATTCTCAGAGATCTTTCCGCGATGGGTGTCCGTGGCAACATGTTAAATACAATCGAAAGTTACCTATCTAATCGCACATTCCGCGTAAAAGTGGGTAACGCTCTGTCTAAGTCATTCACCCAAGAGACCGGTGTGCCACAGGGAGGCGTGCTTAGTTGCACACTAATTATAGTAAAAATGAATTCCCTGCACACAGTCATTCCACGCACAATGTTTTATTCCATTTAAGTCGACGATGTGCAAATAGCCTTCAAGTCATGCAATATTGCCATCTGCGAACGACAAGTGCAGCTTGGAATAAACAAATTGTCCAGATGGGCAGATGAAAATGGCTTTAAAGTAAATGCCCAGAAGAGCACTTGCCTACTCTTTACTAACAAGAGAGGCGTAACGCCAGTCCCAAGTATTGCAATCAAAGGAGATGCGCTCTCTGTGAGCAGCGAGCACAAGTTTTTATGAATCATTTTAGACTGTAAACTCACATTTATTCCTCATCTTAAGCATCTGAAGGCAAAATGCCTGAAGACAATGAACCTTTTAAAGCTTCTGTCGCGTACGACATGGTGTAGTGATCGAAAGTGTTTGCTTAACTTGTATAAAAGTCTTGTCCTCTCACGCCTTGATTGCGGATCAATAATTTATAATTCTGCAACGCCACGGGGTGGAGATCTTGGCCTCCCACGTCTCGGCGAGGAGGTTCACGTCTTCGGACGTTGTATGTTTGGTAACGGCATCTTCGGGAGCCCGTGGCGCCCCGAAGATGCCGTTACCAAACATACAACGTCCGAAGACGTGAACCTCCTCGCCTACACGTGGGAGGCCAAGATCTCCACCCCGGCCCTGGACGAACAACGACGTCTTGTCGCCAGAGCCCGGGATGCTATCGCGGCCAGAGGATTCCTTGAATGAGGGACCCTCCCACCTAGAGTGATCCACAGCTCAAACGCTCGGGAACACCGTCTCGAAAATTAAAGTTTATTTCATCATCATCACTGCAACGCCAAGTGCGTTAAAAATACTAGACCCCGTTCACCACTTGGGTATCCGTCTCGCGACTGGTGCTTTCAGGACAAGTCCTATCCAGAGCCTCTACGTAGAATCGAATCAGTGGTCGCTTCATCTGCAGCGGTCATACAGCAGTTTTACATATTTTCTGAAAGTACAAGCGAACATTGAACATCCTTCTTATTCAACAATAAACGATGTGACCGCTGCCACACTCTTCCGTAACCGACCTGCAGCGAGAAAGCCGTTCTCTTTGCGTGTGAGGAACCTCAGTGAGGAAATTGGAGTTCCGCTGCTTGAACAATGTCCTATGGCTCCAGGGAAACTATTGCCACCATGGCAGTGGCAGCTCATAGAATGTGACACATCGTTCGTAGAGGTCACTAAACAGGCGCCAGAGGCACACATTAGAATTCATTTCTTAGAACTCCAATCTAAATACTCGTGTACAGAGTTTTACACAGACGCTTCCAAGTCACATGCCGGGGCATCTTATGCAGCCATCGGTCCATCGTTTTCGGAATCCGGTGTACTGCACCCGCAGACAAGTATCTTTACGGCTGAGGCCTATGCAATATTATCGGCTGTAAAGTATATAATGAAATCAAAACTTAAAAAGACTATCATATTTACAGACTCGCAAAGTGTTGTGAAAGCATTGCAATCACTCTGTAAACACAAAAACCCTGTACTTAATCAGCTCTATTCCATTCTGTGTAAAGTGTATATATCTAACCAGCATGTGATTATATGCTGGTTGCCGGGCCATAGAGGCATTGAGGGTAATGTTCGAGCAGACCAAATGGCCACATCAGTTACATCTCAGGCATTACATCTCTCTACAGCTGCTGTTTCTGCAACAGATTTGAAGCCTTTCCTGCGAAAGAAACTGCGAAGCCACTGGCAACGCTTGTGGGAGGCAGAAAGAGATAACAAGCTTCACTTGATAAAACCACAGTTAGGTTTCTGGCCCCCCGTAACGAAAACACGAGAACTGATGTCCTGTTCTGTCGAGTAAGAATAGGACATACGTATGGCACCCACAATTGTTTGCTTACTGGTAATGAACCGCCAACCTGTGGTAGATGTGGTGAGAGGCTGACCGTCCTCCATGTCCTCGTGGAGTGTCGGGAAGCCGAAACAGAGAGAAAGAAATATTTTCCTCAAGCGTACCGGTATCATGTGCCTCTTCATCCCATCATGTTTCTTGGTGAAGAACCACTTTTTAACGCCAAAGCAGTCGTCGATTTCTTGAACGATGTGGTCCTGCATGTTATTAGCCCGTTAAGGTTGTAGCACATCCTCTCTACAGAGGATGCCGCTGTGATAGTAGTTTTTTATAATACATGCCTCCAGGCCCTTGTGGTTCACGGGCTCTCTTTAGGCAGTAGTGCTTCTTGCCAATTACTGCATCTTAAATATTTTAAATACCGTGTCATTCTTTCTCAGTGCATTCTTCATTTCATAGTACGCCTCATGAGTCATTGCCATGATTTTAGTACATGTATATTTTACGCACTTTACAGCGATTATTTTTAGGCCCCTTTACAGCCACGCTTCATCTACTTCTCAGAATTCATCGCTCCACTGCACACTCACAAACACTGGCATGGCGCTCTTTGGTCATAACTGGCCCTTGCGCCATAAAACACCACACATCATCATCATCATGAAGTGTTGAAGAACAGGTCGTGACGCCAGCAGAAACTTCAACTGACGAAAAGAAGAATCGCACTCCGGAGTCCACTCAAAGGGGATGTCCTTTCGTAGCAGACATGTCAGCGGATTCGCGACGTCGGCAAACTTAGGGATAATGCGGCGGAAGTAGGAACAAAGCCCCAGAAAACTGCGGAGCTCCTTGACAGAGCGTGGTGCACTAAACGCTTCAACGGCGGCTGTCTTCTTGGGATCAGAGCGGATGCCGTCCTTATCGACGAGGTGCCCAAGCACAAGGGTTTGGCGGTCTCCAAAGTGGCATTTCTTTGAGTTTAAAACTAGAACAGCGTTTCTGATGCAGTTCAGGACGATATCCAGACGCTAGTTGTGTTCGCTGAAAGTGCGGCCAAAGATGACGACGTCGTCGAGGTAGCACATGCAGATGTTCCACTTCAACCCGCGCAGAATAGTGTCCATAAATCTCTCGAAAGTTGCCGGAGCGTTTCACAGTCCAAATGGCATCACATTAAATTGAAAGAGTGCGTCAGAGGTTACAAAGGCAGTCTTTTCCTTGTCTTCGGGGTGCATCGGAATTTGCCAATAGCCGGATCGTAAGTCTACTGAGGAAAGGTAAGAGGCAGAATGAAGGCAGTCGATTGCGTCATCAATACGTGGGAGTGGGTACGCGTCCTTTTTTGCTACAGCATTCAATCGGCGATAGTCGACGCAAAATCTCCAAGATCCATCTTTCTTTTTAACAAGAATCACTGGAGCTGTCCACGGACTCGCTGACTCTTGTATGACTCCTTTTTTCATCATTTCATGCACTTGGTCGTTGATAATCTGGCGCTCTGATGGTGAAACGCGATATGGCTTTTGTCTAATCGGATTTGCCAAACCCGAGTTGATGGTATGGCGGGTTCGTGACGCGGGGATTGCAGGTATTTTGTCCTTCTGCGCAAAGTCGAATACCGAGACGTGCTTCGAAAGCACACCCACTAACGTTCGGCGTTTACTCGTGCTGAGAGATTTATTTATCATGGACAAAAGGGCCATTTCCGAACTGTGGCCATCAGGTTTTTCCGGTACTTCTGTAACTTCAGCCACCGATAAATACGCGTGTTCCCGGACGAAGGCTAATTTCAAGCCATCTGGTAGTATCACGGGCTCCGCAGAACAGTTTACGATCCACAAGCCAGCGCGTCTGCCTTTGATCGACACCACACAATGTGGAACCAACACACTCTTCTTCAGACAGTTCATGTGCATCGGTTCTACGGTAGCATCGAAGCTGTCAGAATCGGCGCCGCAACAGACAACGGGAACACAAACGGTAGATGATGCAGGTACGACCGTATCGCCACAAACACATAGTGTTCTTTCGTGATCTACAGGGTTTTCCAGGAGGGCTGACGGCATCCTACCACTTATGAATACCTGCCCTGTGCGGCAGTCAACAGTGGCACCACACTCCCGCAAGACGTCCATGCCAAGAATAACATCATGGGTTGACCGAGGAATAATCACAAACTCTGTCGTAATAACATGGCCTCCCAAAAACATGTCAGCACAACACACACACAATAGACCTTAATCCACCTCAATACACCCTAATCCTCCTTAATACACCTTAATCGACCTTAATCCACCTTATTGGACCTTAATCCACCCTTATCCTCCTTCATGCACGTTATTCGATGTTAATCCACCCTAATCCTCCTTACTACAACTTGATCCACCCTAAGCCACCCTAATCCAACTTAATCCTCTTTAATCGACCCTAGCCCTCCTTATTTTACCTTAATCCACCTTAATCGACCTTAAACCACCTTAATCCAATCCATAATCAGTCATGAATTAACTTTGCTAATCATTAATAGTCTAATATACGCGGCTGGACATCATTTGGCTCGCTTCTGGCCTTCATTTGGTCACGTTACTTTCTGTACCTCAATCGCTCACCTTGAAACATATCCAACTAAGGGTCTCGCCTTAAAATGTGGACTAGCTGGCGCTCATCACCTGCAATACCGCAGGTATACTTCCCACTATTTTTTTTCAGGTCCTGCATTGATTGTATTTAAGTGACTGCCACACACATCGAAGCTATAAATGCTCCTCTAGAAGCTGCTATTCCGATTTTCAGTAGAACAGGCTACGGATCCTAACAATCACGAAAAGTGCGATCGAGAGGCTGTATCTTCGGGTATATTTGTTCAGTGGAAAGCAGAATCTATAATGCTGCATTTGCGATTGAATAACAGTTGACGATGTGGGAGGTGATGGAGTCCCAGCAGAATATTCAGCATTCTCAGGAGAACACCATTTTTATTTTTATGCAACGTGCAAAGTGCCACAACAAAAACGCTAATGAGCAGGACGGAAGGATTGAAAAAATGCGGCATTAGGGGATCCTTTGATATGAGCAATAACAAAGGCGCCTTATCTCGCAAACCATACTGTTCCTTGTCGGAATAAAGTTCTTTCAGCCAATGTTGCGCAACCACGGCTTCTTGCGCAAGCCATCACGCTTTCCTTGCGGTATCGTAAAAACTGCATAACCATCATCAGGCTTCTTGCTGCAGTTATATGCGCAGCAGCACGGCATAGCGCTAGCAGACCGTGCACGAAACAGCGTGCAATGTTAGTGCGCCGTTCTCGCCGAGCCAACCGAGATAAGGCGCAAAATGGCGCGAACGAAAAAGCAAAACACAAGCAAAACGCAAGCTCCGCTCGTTTCCAAGAGCAACGGCAGGGAGACCAATCATCGTGCAGGAAAACGGGCGCAAGACCGTCTGCCGCGGAGGGGACTCGCGAGGGGCGAGGAGGAGGCGACGAGGAGGCGAGGAGGTCGCGCGCCGGCGGCAGAGTATACAAAGAGTGGCAATTTAGGAGCGCACCAACTTGCTTCGCTTTTTCACCAAAATGACGCGCCACAAGCGGAACCGGTCTAAAGCCCCTTGCTTGTTGAGGTCACAGCGCCCCCCACCAAGCAGCGGCGATAGGCAAGAACTAGCCCCGATGCGAAGGCCGTAAGAAGCGAGCGCGCGCGCCAGTTGAGCCCGGCCGTGGCTGTGCAAAGAGAGCTGCACAGTGCGCGTCCTGTGCCGAGTCGCCATATCTCCCAAAAGTGATCGTATTTCCGAATGCAACTATATATTTTCAAGCTGGCAACGCAGAAATGGGCCGACTACGCCGCGCACGCGCTGCCCACGCCGGTCGCTGCCATGCTGGTAGCATGTTTACATTTATCCTGCGGCCAGCGCTGTCCCGGCGTTCGATTTGGAAACTTCGGGCAGCTTTGGGTTGTCTTGGGATCCCAGCCCATGATGTGGCTTCCTATCAGAACCGGAACTAGCTGGCTGCCGTCTGGCTGCCAGCGGGCTGCCAGCGGGCTGCCAGAACTCCGAAAATCAAAGAAGCCCAGCCGCCGCGCCGAAACCCCTCGCACGCCCTCCTCTCCCGCATCTCGAATCGGCGCTTTTCTGAGCGATGATTGGCCCCTCGGGCCGTCGCCTGGGAAACGTGCGCGAAATGACGCTTTGCTTGTGTTTTCATTTTTCGTCGGCGCCATTAGCAGGCCGCCTCCCTCTGTCGGGTGCGACTGTTTTCACAACAAATCCGTGCAGGGGCGGGGCCTCGCCCCGATGACGTATTACCATTTTCTATTTTTTCCCCTCTCTGTTTGGCGGCGCCGTCGCTGTGCGGCGCCTCAGCTCGGATCAGCTCATTCCACGTGAGCAAGAAGTTGGCGCGCGTATCATATTCGCGGCGTGCGTTGTCTTGTTTCGCTTGTGAAAGCGCGGAATGCAACGACGAGCGTGCCTCCTGACCGACAGAAGGTGATCGATAAGTACCTCCCATGGCTACCTGAAGTCAGACGATGAGCTTATGCTTTTTGAGAGGTCCTTGGCTACCATCAACGAGAGGTATGCTGTGCGGACATCAAGAGACCTGAACAAGCCGTCTAAATGTAAGGATGTATTGACTGCTTCTTAATGTTTCGCTCAGCGCGTAGATGTATCATTGAAACACGCAGTAGTAATTTTAACCAGGGACTCAACCCGGCAGAACGACTTGTTTTCAGTTACGGTTAGTACGCAACACTAGACAATTGATTTATCCCGATTCGCCTTTTTGAAGATGGGGTTATCATTGTTCTCGATACCGGATCAGAGTTCCCCTGGCACCGATTTAATTCGGTTTGAGTGGAGTATTGTTCTGGTTACCGCGACATGGCCCGATCCTCAGAAATTCTGATAAACGTAAAAATAACTGAACTGTTATTTTTCGGTTTCAGTCATGATTAGAACCGCGCATGCAAGCTAATTGTGACTTTAAAAAAATGAGAAAGTCTGCCCCTGTGCTCTTTACATAAATGCTTCAGAGCTGCGCTTGGGCGTTTGTTTTGTAAGCATCTGCGCATGTCTTTTTTAACATTGAAAAAGCAATCGTCCGCAACACGCGCAACACGAGACACGGATTGCGGTGGGGCTGGACTATGGTGGCTAGAAGGGCCACCATGGACTCCATGGACTCCATGTCGTGACACGGCCGTGTGTGCCATGCGTGGTCCTGCTTGCTGCAAGGCATAGGCCTGATATTGAACTGTTCAATGTTAAAAAAATAAATTTTCAATGAATTGAATTTAATTCAATGTTCAATGAGTGTATTCAATGAATGTATTGAATTCAATGTAAAAAAACATGCGCAGATGCTTACAAAACAAACGCCCAAGCGCAGCTCTGAAGCATTTATGTAAAGAGCACAGGGGCAGACTTTCTCATTTTTTAAAGTCACATTTAGCTTGCATGCGCGGTTCTAATCATGACTGAAACCGAAAAATAACAGTTCAGTTATTTTTATTTTATGAATAAATCACTTGTCTAGTGTTGCACACTAACCGTAACTGAAAACAAGTCGTTCTGACGGGTTGAGTCCCTGGTTAAAATTTCTACTGCGTTTTTCAATGATACATCTACACGCAGAGCGAGACATTAAGAAGCAGTCGATACATCCTTACATTTAGACGGCTTGTTCAGGTCTCTTGATATCCGCACAACATACCTCTCGTTGTCAAGGACCTCTCAAAAAGCTTAAGCTCATCATCTGTAGCCATCGGAGTAGCCGTCTTCATGATGATGTAACCCTTGGAGGTACTTTTCGATCACCTTCTGTCGGTCAGGAGGCTCGCTCATCGTTGCATGCCGCGCTTTCACAAGCGAAGCAAAACAACGCACGCCGCGAATATGATACGCGCGCCAACTTCTTGCTCACGTGGAATGAGCTGATCCGAACTGAGGTGCCGCACACCGACCGCGCCGCCAAACAGAGAGGGAAAAAAAGAAAATGGTAATACGTCATCGAGGCGAGGCCCCGCCCCTGCACGGATTTGTTGTGAAAACAGTCGCACCCCCCTCTGTCGCGAGTAAAGCTCCGTCGGGGTATACGAAGGGTACGCTCTGAGTCTTGAACGTCTGCTTTTTGCGTGGTTTTTGTTATGACCGGGTGCACACATCAAGTGCGGAAGCAAGAGTATGGGGATGCGTGCCACGGTATCCAGAATACGGAATAATATTCGAATCCGTTCTATTGATACTGATGCGTATGGTTGTAAGGCAGCATGTGTCCAGGGGTTCACAAGTTTCTTCTACAACTGCGTTTTACCTAACAGCTTTTATTTCCCTATGCCTTCCTTTATTCTCCCGCACGCTTCTCGTCCAAAGCTTCAGGAGGCACCTCAAATGAAAATTGCACCTGAGCAGTTGTGAGTTGTCGTTTTATTGCGGTTATGTACTCGATGCTCCTGTTACATCGTAGGCCGGACAGCGCGCTTGACGCAGGCGAGGCAGACACAAGCTGACAAGCTGGAAGAATGGACGTTTATTTCCAGTCCACGCCGAAATATAAAGACAGGTTAAGGAAGGAGGGGAACGGAAACAAAGTAAGAAAACATAAGATAGCCACCTAGAATGGCACGTGTAGCGGTCGACTTCATCTGAGATATGATAAGAACACTGCAGTTATAACAGCTTCAGACTGGTACTCCGGATTCGAAATTTGTTTTGGCAGTGCTGGATATTTTCTACCAGTACCTGAACAAACAGGCAAGGTGTCAAAACCCTGCAGTTCCCTTTCGGCCGGTGCTGTCAGCCTTTTCTGCTTCTACTAGCAGTTTTACGGGTGAATCAGTAAGAAAATAGTTTGTATGAATAAACCGAAAAATCCGCAAAGGAGGACCAAAACATAGCTGAACGGATCTTTGAACATGTTTTAACATATGTATATACACCTGCTTAAACCGATGATGGCCTTGGCTCCACCGTCGCGACACTACAACGCCAGCGCTCTTCTGATATCTAGCGTCATATAAGAAGGGAAAAATAATGCCTGTTCACGCGAGCCTTAAGGTTATCTGCGAACAAGGGGAGGAAACTTCTGGAGTTTTACGTGCCAAAACCAGTTCTGATTATGAGGCACGCCGTAGTGGAGGGCTCCGGATTAATTTCACTACCTGGGGTTCTTTAACGTGCAGTACAATGCAAGCACACGGGCGTTTTTGCATTTCGGCTCCATCGAAATGCGGCCGCCGCGGCCGGGATTCGATCCCGCGACCTTGTGCTCAGAAGCGCAACGCCTTAGCTAACTGAGCAACCGCGGCGGGTCAAGGGGAGGAAACTGAGGCTCAAGTTATGACATGCACATGAAGGACACCATCAGTCGCGAAACCAAGGCAAGCATAGGGGAGAATGTAGAAGAAAAAAAAATGTCACAGTTTCGCCCTAAGGGCGAAGCAATGAACGCGATAGCAACACAGCAATGTCATACGAAGTAAGGTGAGCGGCTTTGGTAGCAATATGAATTGTAGTAAACATGAGCTGATTAAGTAAGCAGGTGTGCTGCGGCGTAAGTAGACCGACATGAAGAGAGACTCGATGACCACGAGAAGGCGCGTGTGAAACGGTGGTGTTGATGAGAAGCGCTTCCCGTGGGCAGCGCGTGCGAAGGGACACACCTGTAGCGCTGCACTGCCGATCCGGGCAGCATTGCGTGTGTAGCGTGCGTTGGAAAATGTGGCCCGACTATTACGAACTGAATGAACAAGCGTGGTGTGAGCGCGCACAAACACGAAGAGATCACACTGAATGACAGCAGACAACGACTGTCAAAACGCTGGCAGCAAGCATACGCCGCAGCGGGCGAAGGTACGTGCGGTCTATCGCTTCAACGGAAACTGAGCGGCGAATGCACTTAAAGGTCAGAGCCGTGTGGAGATAAGAGACGGTGCGAGCGAGCGACGAGCGCGGTTGTTGGCAGAGAAGTGCGCCCCCCCCTTGCTCCCTCCGGCGCTGGCTTCCTGCTTCCTTGCTTGCGCGTGGGAGATTGAGTGCGTTCGCTCTCCGTGATAGCGCGCGTCTCCGCACGCTTCCTCTCGGGCATACGGCGCGCGGCGAAGATTTTATCTATAGGGAACCTCACGGCGACGGCGACGGCGACGACGACGGCGACGCCGACAGCAGAAATCCGGTTCAAGTGTCCATATAATTGCTATCGCAATAAAAACAACCATGCGCCGCCGGTGGGATCCGACCCACGACCTCGGAATTTCGCGACCAACTGAGCTACGTCGACTGCTGTCCAATGTTCAACTTTTTGGGGTATTTATGTCTAGTGTAAGCTAATCTCGAGAGTGTTGACGAGCGCCACCATAGCGGCGGACGTAGTACGTCCTGTATTACTGTGGGTGTCACGTGGACCGTGATCGAACCTTCGAATCAATTATTTCTTTCATAAATGATTACACAGTCAATTTCGAAGTATTTAGCACCACAACTTTAAAAAAAAGGTAGAAAAACTCCCCGTTGCTTGCCTTGGTTTCACCGACTGTTGGTATCCTTCACAGGTGATCCGAGTTACACTGAAATATATTTTGAAAAATATTTCCAGGTTCATGACCTCGGTAATGTAGAAACTGGTACAAATTATTTCCTTCCAGCTATCAATGACAAAATGACTACTTCCTCTATAGCCAGGCTTTACAGCACTAAATATTGATTTGAGATGGGTATCTGAAGGCCTCCTAAAGTGCCATCGAGGAACTAGCCTAGATACTTCATCCAGGGAACGTAATATTTCCATAACTTAATCTAATTATCCCGTTAGCATCAGTAATCATCCAGAGATTTCAAGTCAAACCCCTTGGCCAGGCCACTTCTCCAAATGGACGGTAAAATTGGCTCGCCCTCGAGATCATGCAAAAAATGTTATTGTCTTTCAAACAGCTGCGATTTTTTTTTGTTGAATTAATAAAGCAGCTACATGGAAATCACTCCGAGGCACCAAGCAACTATTCTGCCTCTAAAATCACTCGGGAGCAGCTTCATAAACAGCAGCATTTCTGCGAAAATCCTGCACTAGATAAAATCTGCATACTTCAACGTTTTATCACTGGCTTTACTCAACAATAAAATATCACAAAAAAACTGACGTTTCGCCACCTATGCGGGTGGAATCAATCAATCAATCAATCATTTTATTATTATAAATTAATACAGTTACAAAGTAATAGTACTACAGAAGGAGGTCCCAAAGTAAAAACTGTTAGTACATGGATAAAAATTTAGAGCATACGATTAGCAACTAAGGTAAGAATAGCGGGAAAATACAAATCAATATAACCAATGTAAATGAATAAAAAATATATCACATCACCTAAGGCTTGCGATTATGGAAAAATGCAAATAAACAAAATAGCAGTAATTAATCAATCATCCGGTAGTTGAAGATTACACAGAAAAGAGCAACAATAATTCTACATTGAAATAGATATGTAATTTCAAACATAAGAATAATTGAATAGGAATATAATGATTATATAACATCAACCATGCGCAATCCAACACAGCAACAAAATTAATGTATATACAGCTAATAATATAGGAACACAAACCGAGAAAAACAATAAAAAGTTGATAAACCATAATGTATGCGCATATATACATATATATATATATACTCGCACACATACACATATATGTATTATTTAACGTATGTTGCTAGTAAAAATTGTTTTAGAAGACGACGGAAACAGTGTAGCGAAGGGCTTGATTTAATATTTGACGGCAGAGAATTCCAAAACTAAATTGCAGAAAAGAAGGCTGTCATTTTACCGTAGTTAGTGTTTACTTTTGGAAGCAAGAGGTTATTATTTTCAGAAAACCGTGTGTTATTTGTATTGTAAAGTAGCGTTTGGGGGAGTAGCTCAGTAGGAATGTCACAGTTTCTACTTCTAAACAATAAAAGACCTAGTTTGAGTTGAAATGTGCAGGTTAATGGTAGAATTTCAAGAGTGCGAAAAATGGGTGGCGCTGATGCGGTGAATGAACTATGGGCAATTATTCGGACTGCCCGGTTCTGAAGGTGATTGAGGGTGATTGGTTAATAGTGTCGAAATCTTTAGTTAAATCAGCAAATACCGCCCCTGCCCATAGCCCATTATCGATAAACTGCTTTATGCTGTCAGTTAGTTTTATCAACGCTGATTCGGTTGAGAAGTTAGCACGAAAACCAAACGGCTTAGGTGTCAAAAGGCTAAATTTTGTTAGGTAGTTTGTTAGGTGTGTGGGGTATGTGTTGCCCCATGATGAAATACAGTAAGTAAGGTGACTGGTAATGAAAGCATAGTAAAGCGATTTTAGAATATGTTGCTGAAAAAAATGGCTTGTTCGAATGAGCACGCGGATGCCAAAAGCAATCTTCTTAATAAGAGAATTTATGCGAATGTTGTATTTAAGTTGAGAGTCTAATGTAACACCTAGAAAAGTAATACAATTAGAGGGAGTAATGACGCAGTTGTCGATGTATAGTGCAGGGGTTATTGTAAGCGTTTTTTTGGGACGAGTGAAACAACATGAACTTTGTTTTAACAGGGTTTACATTTAACAAGTTATCCTTACACCAAGAAACAAGATTCGTGACATCGGCGTTTAACTTTCTTAGTAGACTGTTAACGTCTTTATCACTAATGAATATCGTTGTATCATCAGCATAAAGGATGCAGTCAGAAGAATTAAGTAATGATGGTAAGTCATTAATGTAGATAAGGAATAATAGAGGACCCAGAATTGATCATTGTGGAACGCTCTGGTTAGTTGTTATTGGAGATGATAAAACACTTCCGTAACTAACAACCTGGGTTCTATTAGTAAGGTAGCTTTTCAAAAGGACTAAAGCAGGCCCACAAATTCCGAGGGATTCAAGTTTAGCATACAAAATGGGATGGTTAATAGTGTCGAAAGCTTTAGTTAAATCAACAAATACCGCCCCTGCCCATAGCCCATTATCGATAAACTGCTTTATGCTGTCAGTTAGTTTTATCAACGCTGATTCGGTTGAGAAGTTAGCACGAAAACCAAACGGCTTAGGTGTCAAAAGGCTAAATTTTGTTAGGTAGTTTGTTAGGCGATTAACAATGAGCTTCTCAATCACTTTGCTGAAAAATGGGAGGATGGTAATAGGGCGATAATTAGAAAAAACATTTCGATCTCCCTTTTTAAATACAGGTGTTACTTTTCCTTGTTTGAGACTCGTTGTAAAAACGCCGGTACGAAATGCAGTGTTAATAATATCAGAAAGAACAAAAGATAACTCACGAGCAACAAGTTTGATTTTAGATGGATAAATCGAATCTAGGCCACAGCCTGTGGTCTTCAGACTTATTATAGTGCGAAGAACTTCATCTGGTGAAGTGGGTTTTAGGAAAAAGGACTGAGGCGAGCGCGACAACCTAGGCAAGTTAGTGACAACGGATGCAGGGCTCTTGAAAAATGATTCATTAAAAGAATTGGCGACAGCTATAGGATTAGTTATAGTGCTCGTGCCGTCCGTAAATTCTGTTACAAGCGCCTCCTGTTGATTTAGATTTAAAAATTCTTGTATTACGTTCCAATTCTTTCTGCAGTCATTCCCATTTTCTAGCACTTTATTTTGGTAGTAGGTTCATTTAGCCTGTTTCAGTAAGACGGTGAGTTTGTGAATACAATTTAAAACGGGCCCTTAGGGCGAGGTTAAATGGCTGTAGTTTTACTTTTTTGTAAATATTATCTTTTTTATTTATACTGCGCAGTAGGCCTCTAGTGATCCACCGGTTTCTGGGGGTAGAATACCAACGAGATATGGAGGATACAGACGTACATGAGTTTATGATATATGTTAGTTTCTCGGTCAAATTAATGATTGCTTTGGTAACACATGACTCTTCAGATAACGGCCCCCAGTCAGAGCGGGATACCATATCCACAAATTTCACAGAATCAAAAGAACACTTATTAACCATTTAATTTTTACATTTATTTTGAGTATTCAATAAGAGAAAAACCAGATAATGGTCCGTAAGATTAAAATTCACCATACCAGGTTTTTGATCAGACATGACGTTACTGAGTATGTGGTCAATAAGCGTATTCCGACCGGAAGGAGCACATCGCGTCGGAGAATCCAGTAGAGAATCCAAACCATGTCCAATGAAGCACTTAGAGTACTTTACACAGGAACTATCGTTGATATTTATGATGTTAATGGTAATGTCCCCTACAATAATTACCTTATAATTTTTCGTAACAAACGAGTCGAGTATACTATCAAGTTCACCACAAAAGTCATCGTAAGATGATGATGGGGAACGGTAAATTGAACCAATGATAGTTATTTTGTTAGACGGAAGAAAGTCATCGTCAAATTCAAGCCAAACTGATTCGCATTTAGCCATGGAAAATGTGATATCAGCACGCCGTTTATATGATAATGTGTTAGAAATAAATATAGCCGATCCACCGTGGCAGTCAGCCAGACGATGAGAAAATTCTGTTTGATAGCCCGGTATGGAAAATACGTTATCATCAGCTGCAGATAGCCATGTTTCTGATAGACATATGAGTGAGAAGTGGTGATTGGTTAAAGTAAGAAAATTAACCATATCATCAAAATTTTTTGGCAAGCTTCGGACGTTAAAATGTATGATGGAAATGCGAAAAGTGGACGAACAACTAAGAAGTTGCTTCAGCTCGTTAACAGTGTGTGACGCCATGCTGGTTCACAATCAACAAGGCATGCGATAGTGCTTTTACGTAAAAATGGCCAGATCATCGACTCCAGAGATGCGGTACACTCGACTGTCTGTAGACTTTCTTGCTTTGATACGGCAGTTGTCGACCCAAAGGAACTGCCACTGCTTTTCTTTCTTGAGAGCCAGTGCTTGAGCAAACAGCCGCTTGTTCTCCGGAGTCAGGTGATCGTTCACGAATATGGGCTTATCCTGATTCGTTATGCCAATGGACCTGGTTGACATGCGCGCCTTCCTAGCCTTTGTAGCAAATTCAGCCTTCTTTTGTCGAGAACAGAAACGCGCAATAATGTTCGGGCCACCTTTAACAGGGACCCTGTGCACAACATCAATCTCTGCAGGACTCACGGAACAAGCAATTTTTTCTGCAATCTCTTGCAGAATTTCTTCACAGCTCTCGCCCTTTGTTTCCGGCACACCCTTGATTTCCACATTGTTCATGCGCGAGTATTGTTGCAATTCAGCAACCTGTTTTGTTAGCTGCTCGTTCGTTCGCGAGAGCTCCTTATTTTCTTTCACTAGAACTTCCTGCTTAGTCTTCATTGTTTCAAAAAATTCGTTAAATAGGGCGACGCTGTTACGCAACTCTCCAACTTCCTTTCGCAATGCATCCAAATCTCTAGTTAGCTCAGCACAAGTTGGCATCTTGAAGTGGCAGCAGTGGGTGCGTCAAGAAAATATGAAATTAAATTACTATGCAGTGATGCAAATGCAACCAACCTGCGTAGGTAACAGGAAACGATCAGCGGAAGGTTGCGTTGCCGCCACCTCAGCTGCCAAGTGAAGAATTCCGCGGTGATCCCAGCTTATATAGCTTCCAGTTGCTGATGGTTCCTGGCAGTGGCGTAGCCAGGGGGGGGGGGGGGGGTTGAGGGGGTTCAAACCCCCCCCGAAATTTTTTCCGCAACCCCCCCCCCCCCCCCCCACTTACCCGCCCTTCGTTTTCGTCGCTTCGCGCTGACATAATTCATGAAACCGGTGCTACTATCACAATTTCATTCCTGGGCGCTTCCGTTTGGTTGGTAAATTTACAGCGAATCATGTCTACATATGGAAAAAAACTGTCACGGTGTTTGTCAAGGCTTTGACACTCTGTGAAGTTTTGGGCGAGAATGTGGCGGCCGCATTCTGAAGCAACAAATGTGCAACAAATGAAGCAACAAATGCGGCAGCCGCATTTTAGATGATGGCGAAAACGGCCCGTTTACATAGATTTAGGTGCACGTTAAAGACCCCAGGTGGTCGAAATCTCCGGTATACATTTCCGCCGCTTCCCTTCAGGTGCCGGTTAGGCCGGGCTCGCGCAGGATCTTAGGCAACGTTCACACTTGGTCTCGAAGCTGTAGGAAGCGGCGAAATCTTGCAAAAATCCGCCCGCCTAGGCGGCAAAACAGGCAGAAAAACAGGCTGCGAGCCAAATCAGTCTCGGGCCGATTTTTTCGCCATGGCGAAGCGGAAACGCGGCGGAAAGTCGTTCTGCTTCACTGCAAGCTACACTAGCATGTAAACAACCGGTCGTAAAATTGAACATGGCACCAGAAGTGTAGGCTGTGTGCTGATCGACGCGATCAAGAACCAGCCCTTGCTCTACGACAAGAGTGGCACTAAAACGTACTGTCGGCAATACTCGCGATAGTATTCAACGTCGCGCGACCGGAGGTGCGGCAACGAAGCCTTGGCGTGACCCAACTTCTCGCGCTTTTGCAAAGCCAGGCGAACCCACCACCGCCGTTTCCGAGGTGTCCGCGTCTTCCGTTTATTCATTGTCCATTTCTAGAAAACAAGTAGGTAGAAGTATAAAAGCCATTTCTTCTTCCACTTCCACGGCAGACAATAGTTGGGCAGATTCCTCGTTGGCGCTCCATAATTATCCTCGCACGTGTACGGTATGTTGCAGAAGTCGCGGGGTGCTTTCTCGTCACGTTACATGGGCTTGCCAAAAACCAAAGGTAGCGCCAGTACACAAAACACCAACACCGGAGCAGTGGGAGGCTGCGCTTTCCTGCTCGAAGCCTGAAGAACAGCTCAAGCTGATCGACAGAGCTCGCAAGATGGCAAAGGCCACAGGGGCCCTGGACTGAGGGCCCCTGTGGCCTTCAGTCCACGCCGGGAAAACTCCTTTGTAAAAATAAAGTTTTTCATTCATTTCATTCATTCTCGTCGCGACGATAGATTGGGAGCGTAGGTCTCACGTAGGACGCGCAGGCTTTGGCGAGCCCCAACACAAGGGCCAGCCCGGGTTTGAGCTGTGGTGTTCCCGTTGCCCCTTTGGTGTCCTGGAGGCGCCGACAATACGAAATGATGAAATGTTATTACAAATTGTAAATAAAAGCTATTAAAGAAATATTCTCACGCCTAGGCACCAACCTGTGACTCAGCGCTACCGCGCCCGTCTGCGGAGAATTACGGAACGCCAACGAGGAATTTACCGAAGGTCGCAGATGACACGCGAAGTTGCGTAAAATGATCACTTTTGATGACGGTACGTGGGTCAAAGAATGAACATAGCGCTCGACATAATCCGATAATGAGCGCCACCACGCCGACAAACGTACGCAGACTAGATGGATCTGGACGAAAACGGCAGCGGCGGCCGCGGCGGTAACAAAACAAATGTAAACAACTTGGACAGGCGCGGAAAAATTTTCCGGCCGCTTTGGCCTTTCCGCCCGCTTGCCGCTTCCCAAGTGTGAACGTAGGCTTAGTCTGCGCGAGAAACGTCTCTTGTTTGCGATTGCGCCCCTATAGGGAAGGCTGGTAATTACTGTTGTGTGGTTGAATCCCAAACCAGCAATTACGGAAGGCTGGTAGTTGCTGTTTTGTTGTGGAATCCCAAACCAGCAATGTACACACGAAGGGGTTGATGACAGCAGTGGAATTCCACCGACTCGCAACAGAATGCACGAAACAGAAAGCCGACAAGCATGAATTACTGCTGTGCGCAGTACAGCGTAAGTGAACTCTTGTTGCAGGTGCTGACAGTTCTCGTCGGAGTTCACGCGTCCTGAGAAATTGATTATGTGCACTATGCACTGAACAAGACCGGATTTCATTCCTGCATCACTAGTACACCAATCAGTCGAGATTCTGTGAGGTACAAGGCCGCTTCCTGTTTGCACCGGCCTAAGTGAAGCAGAAATGAGTTGCACGCAGTACTTAAAATGCGTACACGTGCCATATCTATGGTGTGCGGTGAAATATTCTGTACAATTCTGAATCTGTTGACGTAAAGGCAAATGACGCCTGCACGCTCGCACACAACGGAAGACACAGCGGCCCATGCACTTGCCGCAGGAAATGCAACCCTTTCGTATGAGGGAGCAGGGCGACGAAAGCTTCGAAAGAAAAAAGAGCCTTACGCTTTTTTGCGCGTATTTAGGTTTTCTAGCGCAAAGACGCAGCGAACAAGCTTTTTCTATGGGAATAGGTATAGCCTGGTCACACGTGCATTTTCACGCGTATAGCCGTCCTTGACTTGTGAAACGCACTTCGCCCCGACGAAGACGACGCCATCTACGCGTAACGGAGATCAACGATTAACGATGTCTTCTCCGATCTCGGGCGGGTCGTCTCAATGATGCGTTTTCGAGACTGGTCTGCTGATGTCTTTGATATACATGTATAGAGTGTGCTGAAACTACCGACATTTATTATCGATCACGTGACCTAGAGGAAACCAGAAGCTTACCCCCTCCCCCGGTTCGGGCCGGTGAGGAAACCAGAAGCTTACCCCCCTCCCCCGGTCGGGCCGGTGAACCCCCCCCCCGAAAAAAATTTCTGGCTACGCCCCTGGTTCCTGGAGAGATGGACAGGTGGCGTTCGTCACAGGCGGCACGTGGCGCTCTGATGACAAAGCCAGTCCTCTTCTATCTTCGTGCAAGGCACACACGCCTAAAGTATTGTCAGTAGATAAAGCGCTGCCGCTGGTTAGCGGTATACTGCGCCGGATCCGTAGGAACCTGCGTAGGTAACAGGAAACGATCAGCGGAAGGTTGCGTTGCCGCCACCTCAGCTGCCAAGTGAAGAATTCCGCGGTGATCCCAGCTTATATAGCTTCCAGTTGCTGATGGTTCCTGGAGAGATGGACAGGTGGCGTTCGTCACAGGCGGCACGTGGCGCCTTGATGACAAAGCCAGTCCTCTTCTATCTTCGTGCAAGGCACACACGCCTAAAGTATTGTCAGTAGATAAAGCGCTGCCGCTGGTTAGCGGTATACTGCGCCGGATCCGTAGGAACCTGCGTAGGTAACAGGAAACGATCAGCGGAAGGTTGCGTTGCCGCCACCTCAGCTGCCAAGTGAAAAATTCCGCGGTGATCCCAGCTTATATAGCTTCCAGTTGCTGATGGTTCCTGGAGAGATGGACAGGTGGCGTTCGTCACAGGCGGCACGTGGCGCCTTGATGACAAAGCCAGTCCTCTTCTATCTTCGTGCAAGGCACACACGCCTAAAGTAAAAAATAAATTATGGGGTTTTACGTGCCAAAACCAGTTCTGATTATGAGGCACGCCGTAGTGGGGGACTCCGGAAATTTGGACCACCTGGGGTTCTTTAACGTGCACCTAAATCTAAGTACACGGGTGTTTTCGCATTTCGCCCCCATCGAAATGCGGCCGCCGTGGCCGGGATTCGATCCCGCGACCTCGTGCTCAGCAGCCTAACACCCTAGCCACTGAGCAACCACGGCGGGTACGCCTAAAGTATTGTCAGTAGATAAAGCGCTGCCGCTGGTTAGCGGTATACTGCGCCGGATCCGTAGGAACCTGCGTAGGTAACAGGAAACGATCAGCGGAAGGTTGCGTTGCCGCCACCTCAGCTGCCAAGTGAAGAATTCCGTGGTGATCCCAGCTTATATAGCTTCCAGTTGCCGATGGTTCCTGGAGAGATGGACAGGTGGCGTTCGTCACAGGCGGCACGTGGCGCCTTGATGACAAAGCCAGTCCTCTTCTATCTTCGTGCAAGGCACACACGCCTAAAGTATTGTCAGTAGATAAAGCGCTGCCGCTGGTTAGCGGTATACTGCGCCGGATCCGTAGGAACCTGCGTAGGTAACAGGAAACGATCAGCGGAAGGTTGCGTTGCCGCCACCTCAGCTGCCAAGTGAAGAATTCCGCGGTGATCCCAGCTTATATAGCTTCCAGTTGCCGATGGTTCCTGGAGAGATGGACAGGTGGCGTTCGTCACAGGCGGCACGTGGCGCTCTGATGACAAAGCCAGTCCTCTTCTATCTTCGTGCAAGGCACACACGCCTAAAGTATTGTCAGTAGATAAAGCGCTGCCGCTGGTTAGCGGTATACTGCGCCGGATCCGTAGGAACCTGCGTAGGTAACAGGAAACGATCAGCGGAAGGTTGCGTTGCCGCCACCTCAGCTGCCAAGTGAAGAATTCCGCGGTGATCCCAGCTTATATAGCTTCCAGTTGCTGATGGTTCCTGGAGAGATGGACAGGTGGCGTTCGTCACAGGCGGCACGTGGCGCCTTGATGACAAAGCCAGTCCTCTTCTATCTTCGTGCAAGGCACACACGCCTAAAGTATTGTCAGTAGATAAAGCGCTGCCGCTGGTTAGCGGTATACTGCGCCGGATCCGTAGGAACCTGCGTAGGTAACAGGAAACGATCAGCGGAAGGTTGCGTTGCCGCCACCTCAGCTGCCAAGTGAAGAATTCCGCGGTGATCCCAGCTTATATAGCTTCCAGTTGCTGATGGTTCCTGGAGAGATGGACAGGTGGCGTTCGTCACAGGCGGCACGTGGCGCCTTGATGACAAAGCCAGTCCTCTTCTATCTTCGTGCAAGGCACACACGCCTAAAGTATTGTCAGTAGATAAAGCGCTGCCGCTGGTTAGCGGTATACTGCGCCGGATCCGTAGGAACCTGCGTAGGTAACAGGAAACGATCAGCGGAAGGTTGCGTTGCCGCCACCTCAGCTGCCAAGTGAAGAATTCCGCGGTGATCCCAGCTTATATAGCTTCCAGTTGCCGATGGTTCCTGGAGAGATGGACAGGTGGCGTTCGTCACAGGCGGCACGTGGCGCTCTGATGACAAAGCCAGTCCTCTTCTATCTTCGTGCAAGGCACACACGCCTAAAGTATTGTCAGTAGATAAATCGCTGCCGCTGGTTAGCGGTATACTGCGCCGGATCCGTAGGAACCTGCGTAGGTAACGATCAGCGGAAGGTTGCGTTGCCGCCACCTCAGCTGCCAAGTGCACAACCAATACACAAATGGATGGGAAAATACATCCTATTTATGTATGATACTGCCGTAAACATCCGGCAGGGGGTCACGGTTAAAATTGCATGCAGATCGACTGCGACGGATAAACCAGGATTCGACAAATTTTCTTGGGCCCCATCGGCGTTCCCGTGCTAACGTGGCTACATTATCAAAATCGAACATGTGTCCTTTTGTTAAACAATGATCCACCAGTTCTGTCTTTCCACGTGTGGCGTGCGTGGCTTTCGTAGCGCCCCTTAAGTGTTCCTTGAGATCGAGTTGCTCATTCATTGTTTGCTTTGACGACAGTGCATCGCAACGAGACAGGAGCATACGTACCACAGCATGTTTGTGTTCTGTAGGGTAGTGAGAGTCAAAACTCAGCACACTCCCGCTATCGCAAGATTTGCGATAGAAAGCCGCACTTCTCTCACTGTCGATGACATCATGATTCTGCTTAGGTTCTGCTTGAAACAAACATATTTCACGTTTGCAGGAACCATATATCACCATATAGAAGGCGTCCCGATGGGCAGTCCTGTTTCTGTAATCGTGGCTGATCTGTTAATGCAACACGTGGAAACGACTGTGATGACGTCCTTGCCCTTCCCTGTCAAAATTTACTGTCGCTATGTAGATGACACTTTTGCCATTGTCGAAAAGAAAACCTGCATGCCCTGCATGAGGTGCTTCATTGCCGTCCATCGTTCCATTCAATTTACATGCGAGACGGAGAATAGTGGCAGCCTAGCCTTTCTAGATGTGCTGGTACGTCGGAGCGAAGGAGGTTCAGTGGAGACAGCTGTATATCGCAAATCTTGTGATAGCGGGAGTGTGCTGAGTTTTGACTCCCATCACCCTACAGAACACAAACATGCCTGCCGTGGTACGTACGCTCCTGTCTCGTTGCGATGCACTGTCGTCAGCGCATACATTGAAGGAGCAAGAATTAACAAATGTTGCCGCTCTTTTGCAAAAACGGAGTTAATCTCAGCGCTTTGTCAGTGATACGCGACGCCGCATGCAGAGATCCCGCGAAAGCAAGGCCGAAAAGCCGGCTTCCTTTGTGTGTATTCCGTATGTCCGCGGTGTATCAGACGCAGTGCGCAGGGCTTTACGGCCTTTGGGTGTTCGAACTGTATTACAACCCTCGTACACATTGGCAAACGTGTTCCCGAAGCCAAAGGACCGCACACCTCTGGACAAACAAAGTGGTGTCGTGTACAAGGTCAACTGCTCGGACTGTGGTGCCAGCTACAATGGCGAGACGGGGCGGCGACGTCGCACTCAATCTCAAGGAACACTTAAGGGGCGCTACGAAAGCCACGCACGCCACACGTGCAAAGACAGAACTGGTGGATCATTGTTTAACAAAAGGACACATGTTCGATTTTGATAATGTAGCCACGTTAGCACGGGCACACTGATGGGGCCCAAGGAAATTTGTGGAACCATGGTTTATCCGTCGCAATCAATCTGCATGCAATTCTAGCCGTGGCCCCCTGCCGATTGTATACGGAAGTATCATACATAAATAGGATGTATTTTCCCATTTGTTGACATTGGTGTACTGACGATGCCACCCGCATAGGTGGCGAAACGTCTGTTTTTTGTTATATTTTATGGTTGAGTAAAGCCAGTGATAAAACGTTGAAGTATGAGTTCCCCTGGCTTTTGGAACATTTTTTTCATAAAATCTGCATTCAGCATACCGTCAGTGGGGTGGAAATTATTGAGGAATGTACAACAAGATAACGTAAATGTTCTGCCATTAAAACTGTGCGCTATTATTGCGACCGGTATTAAAATGTAAAAGCCTATGCGGGCTATAATAGTACGCAGTTATTGTTCATGCCACAAGCGTTCACACTTAACGCTTTCATTGCGCATACGAGGAGATGCATGGTAGGGTCAAGCCCGTCCCACCACTTTCTCGCGTTTTTACTTTATTGTAGAACGTAAAAAAAGACACATTAACTAAGGCGCGCTCGCGGGCGCCAGCTAACGCATAGGGCCACCGCCCGGACAGTGGCCTTCTCAGCGTGCCGTGCGCAGAGCGCGCAGCCGGCTGGTAAAGGATATTGAGGAGGAAAACGCGGGAGTGGAGGAGAGTCTCAATAGTTTCTAGTTTTTATTGACCCTTTTCGCGGAGCAGTTTGTTCTAGATAAACGAGATGGCGCTTACTGCGGCGCACCATACGTTGCCTCAGCGACAGCGCACGAATACGAAACCATTACCGCTTCTACCTTGATTTTGTGCGATCAGCTGTCGGAAATGCAACTGAGTTTTCGCTAGCACACTCTGCCCCATCCATGCTGGTTTGAATCACGTGGATTGAAGAACGCGCGTGCAGTAGTTGGCAGCAAAAATAGTGACTGACATATTAAGACTCAGTGGCCTTCCTATCCAGGCCCAGTCGCGCAGCTTGTCGCGGTATAGGAATGTATATGGGGCCAAGTTCGCGGACCACTGCTGCAACTGTGTTTCCGGCACTTCGAGATGTGCGTCTTTCAACGAGGATACAGAAATTCGCTCATCCTCCAGCGTTTTATCGCTAACCTTCAAAGAAAGGGCTTCAGCCCCGGTACGTCGGCAAGAGTTAGTACCACTCGTTAAACAATGATAAAGGGAGTAGCGCCGCTTCCTGTCATAGTAGGTTTCACACATAGTATATACACCCATCTATCCCAACCGGCACGGAAACTTACGCCCGCTCTTTTGCCAATGTGTCAAGAAAAAGCGAATGGGCGCACATGTGCGCACATTCGCTTATAAATGCGAATGTGCGCACAATAAATGACGGACTACGATAGCGCACGAATGGTCGAAGCTGAATGTTTCGTGACGGTCCACGAGAGTAAGCGAGTTACTAGCGATAATACATCTTTGCTACAAAGTATTACAGTGTACAGAACAGCTACGTTTCAAGCCTTGTGTGCAGCAAGAACAAACTTAACGAAGCTGAGCACAACCACCAGCGATTAGGCAGAAAATGATCAGACAGTGACAGCACTGAGAAACTTTACTGAGTCAGAAATATAACAAGCCGCTGCTTCAAAAAATTTGCCGAATAAAGAACAAAGAGCAAAACACATTCATCCTGATTCATTTCATGAGCAAAAAGTTTGTAATTCATATTTAGCCTCGCTTTGAAGAGCAAGCACCATATACGCTGCTCGCGCCGTTTGGCCGTAGCTTAATCAGTTCCGAAAGCGCTTTTGCATATTCTCTGAAGCCTTGGCCAAAGCTTCGTGTCGTCCACCCTGTCACCGTCTACAATATCTCCCGAAACAGAGGTTTGCTAAGCCGTACCGGCGTCATACACATTCATTGTAATCACGGAGGCAACGGAGGCAGTTGAAGCAAGCAGTGGGCGCGTCACCACGTGATAAAACATGGCAGCGCCCACGGCATCCCCGCGAAAAGTGCACTCGCGAGGGCGCCCTGCCAGCTCAATACCGCGCGCGCTGCTCGCAGGAGTCAACGGCAACCTGGCGGCCATCCACGCCAGCCGGTTGTCGACGCTGTTCGCCAAGCGCTCCGAGCTCGGCTGGCATCCGGAGGACGACAAGCGCCACTGCGTCGACCCGCTCACGGGACTCTGCGGACGCAGTGAGTACGCTCTGACCATCCAGGCGGTCAAGATTTATTCGTTTAAAACATACTGCAGGCCCCACTGTGTGCCAGCAGCATAAGGTACATCCAAAAAGAAACCATACATAAATGCAAAATCTAAAGCACAATAAGTTTCAACAATGAAATAATTCAATAAGGTGGATAAGACACAGCCAAGAAAGTTAAATTACAAATAAGTAAGAACTAATCAAATGCGCAATAAAATTGCATAACTAAAAACAAGGTACGCATGAAAAACTTAAAACTAATTTAGCCACATATTTTCTCTATTGCAACAGTATACTACATAGATTCCCTTTTTCGGGTAAGTTTCTGCGAGAATTTCAACGAAAAGGAAATGTTGACTTTCCACTATCAATCGGAATGAATATCTAGGATTTTCTAACATTCATTACATTCCATTACATCATGCTAACAAAAGCCGAAGATCACTTACGCAAAGAATGCATACACATGCAGAATGCACCGATAGAATCATAACAACCAGAAACGTGAGAACGCGATCTGAGTGTATCTGCTGTAATCATAGTCCACGCAGGCGCAATACGGCGTTGTGTGCTTTAAATACTGTATAATGATCTGACAATAAACAGGTTTGTACTTCGTGCTCCCGTGTGTCACTTCGCGTCCGCTTCAGATTCGTCCCTGTCACGTCCTACTGAACTTAGCGCAACAACAAAAATGAATGCACACCAACTAGCCCAATTCATAGCTCTTCTAAGTGGAAGCAGTTGACGAACGCGGGAGCACGGCATTCAACAGCACGAGCGCCACCCGGGGGCGCCATCGAGCCAGCTACAGAAGACGACGACGCTCGAGCCAATGCTGATGATGATAGTCTTTTTTTACATGCGGACAGGATCCTGGGTGAACTAGCCCTTAACAGCTTCGCTGTAACAACGAAGATAATCCGCGCTTAAATATCCCACGGACAAAATGGATCTTCTCTTCCAAGAACTCTACAAGGCTTTTCAGCTTCGGGTCTTCTCGTTGCTATTCGGCGAAGGCGTCGGCCCGTATTTTTCCTAGGAAAAAAGTCGCAGTTTCGCCCGAAAGGCGAATCATCGATTGCGATAGCAAATTAGTTGAGAGCTATACGAAGCAAGGATAGTTTAATTTGGGCCGTACAATGTTGTAAACATTCGCTTACTAACTAAATAGACAAGCATGGTGTCACGCGCGCACAGGTAAACTTGAACACATCTCGCTCTATGACCGCGGAAACTCGCTCTGAAAACGCCGGAGTGAGAAAACGCGCCAGCAGCAGTGGGCAAATTGACCTTCGCGCTGTCTCTCGTCTTGCTTCAACGCGAACTAAACGTCGAAAGTACAGCGCATAGGAAGCTGCCGGCACTCGGCGAATGCACTTTGTCCGCATCGCAGATCGCTTTGAAGGTGAGGCCCGCGCGGGCGTGCACTTCTCCCACATCGTAGATCGCTTTCAAGATACGGCGCCCGCGCGGCCGTGCTGAGAGCAAGCAGCTGACAGAACGGAATGCAGCCACATCTCGTCCCTCTCTCTCTCCATCCCCTCGCCCCTGTGCCTCGCGCGCGAGAAACCGCGCGCTTCTGGCCTGCCTTCCTCCGTCGCGTGCGCTACATTGAGCCTCGATGGCAGCCTCACCCTTTCGATCGTACGGTTTCACTCGCACACACAGCGTACGGCGCGCGGCGATAATTTTATCGCCATTGGACTTTATACGGAACCTCACGGCGACGACGACGACGGCAAAAATGCGCTTGGGGTGTCCATATAATTGCTATCGCAATAAAAGTCATCGTCTTGGTCGTCTTGCGGCGGCGGGTCTATGGAGTGCGGGAGAGGCAGTCGGCATCAGAGTGTTTTCGACCGGGCGTGTATATCACGGTGATATCAAATTCTTGTAGTCGGACGCTCCACCGTGCTAGGCGTCTAAAGGGTCTTTTAAGTTGGCTAGCCAACAAAATGCGTGATGGTCGCTTACGACTTTGAACGGCCTACCATATAGTCAAGTCCGGAATTTCGTGATAGCCAAAATTATGGCAAGGTATTCCTTTTCCGTCGTTGAATGATTAACTTCTGCTTTGGACAGCGACCGGCAAGCGTAACATATGAAGCTTTGAAGTCCGTGTTTACTCTGGACTAGGACAGCGCCGAGGCCTACGCTGCTTGCGTCGGTGTGGATTTCGGTATAGGCGTCTTCGTCGAAGAGGGCGGTGTTGTGTCCCAAATCGGCTGGGCGCCTTCTTTCGTTGTTTCCATCGAGGCAGCCATCAGCGCCGCCCAGCCGGCGACAATGCCCGACACCGAACGAGACGGGCAGACAAGCACCCCAACTCGGCAGTGCGCATCAATTTGGGTGCTTCCCCCGATGCGACCCCTTTCATCAGCGGCCGCCTACCTGGCGGCGCGGCCCGACACCGGCAGTGACGCGAGGACAAAGAGGCTCACGTAGAAGCGACCAACCACCACCGCCACCCCTCGTTCGAAGCGGGGATTAGCGCGAAGGCCATTCTCCCGACCCTGGCAAGATCACCGTCGGAGAGCAAGGAACTAAGTCACCTACTTTCGTGGAAGGAGTGTGAACCCCCTGTTTCCGGATTGCCCCATCCTTGCTTCGGAGGTTGACATCAGAGGCGGAGTTCGATAAACAACACGACTCCTCTGATTGGTCGCACCAAGGTCATCCAATTCCCTGGTGTAGGGAACTAGGGAAGACGAACTGCTTAAATGAGGCCTCTCCAGTGCGACTGGGAGAACTCTGACTAAAATCTGACTACTTGTTTCAACTTGTAAATAAACGTTTCTCTTTCGCTCCTATCTAGGACGTACTCATCCCCAGGCCGGGTGGATTCCTGACTTAACTCAACCCCGAGGCGCAACAGCGGGTACTGGTGGTGACTGCAGGCGTCGTTTTAATTTTTCGAATGCCTCGACTTGCGGTGTTTCGACCTAAATTCGGCGTCGGATTTCGCGAGAAGAGTCAGAGGCGCGGCGATGCGGGAGAAGTTCTTGACAATGCACCTAGCATATTAGGCACACAGGTCAAGAAACCTGCGCACTGACTTCTTCTCGATGGGCTGCGGAAAGTTTGCAATGGCAGCTATTCTCTGCCGATAAGGAAGGACTCGTGACTTGCTGATGTTTTCACCCAGGAACATTACTTCATCGTATGCGAAGCGGCATTGCTGCGGCTTTACGCTCAGCCAAGATGATTGATGGCCTCTAGTACTGTCCCAAGGCGCTTAAGGTGATCGTCAATGTGTGAAGGAAATATGACGACGTCATCAAGGTAGGCTGAAAAGGTATGCCATTTCAAGCCAGCCAATACCGCGTCCATCACACGCTGTAAAGTTGCGGGTGCCAAGCAAAGACCAAATGGCATGACCTTTCTCTCTTCCTTTCAATTGCGAGAATCAAACATTGGCGGGGACTAAGATGACAGCTGCAATTCGGCAGCTTGAGGTGCCCCCGCGTGCCACCGTCACACGGCCACCGTCGTGGTGGCAGTGTGCCGCGCAATCGACATTATACTGAAACACGATTACATATAAATCTTACGGTACAATAATTATTCTATGCAGAAGTTTTCACCAGTGCAACAACGAAATGTAACAATGGCAAGTAAAAGCAATGCAGACAGCTAGTACACACCATCACATTACCTACACTTGGCAATGCGTAAATAAAAGTAAAAATTACGCGCACTTGGCAATGCATAATTAAAAGTGAAAAGAAATAGTGCTAGGTCAATATTGTCACGTAGTAGTGACGGTAAAGAAACAGTCGTAAAACTGTGTACGACGAAACTGGTTGTTTATTGGGCGAACCTGTGCCCACAAAAGCAAGCTACACTCAAAGCATATGCTCAAAGCACAACGATAGCGGCGAACACAGTCGGCGATCGTCGAAAATCTGATCAGCGGCGGAACGCGTCGGCTTTTATACCTGAGTCATCGAAGGTTCCAGATTAATCCCTGATGCCCGCGGGTCTTCCACAATTCGCGTCGGTCATACTATCAGATAACATAAGCGACGGTGAAAACAGGCAACGGAAAGAAGCATTGATAACGTTCTAGAAACTTCCGATACAGGCGCGTCCTGCGCCGAGCGATAACGTTTAACATTCGTTAGCCGGTGGAAAGCGGCCACCGGTGAAAGATAAACATGTATACGTGTCAATACCCTCCCCTTAAAAAGCATCGTCTCGATACTACACACACGAAAGCAAAAACAAAACCACGCGTACAGAAAGGGACAAAAATAACACAGCAACAAAGGACCTAAGTTCGTCAGCGGGCGTAGAAAGGCTTAAGACGCACCACGTGGATGACTTCAGGTCGTGCGCGGCGCCGCTGTGATTGCGAAATACCGTCTGGCACGACCTCATTGTCCAGTGCGCCAATACGTCGGATGATCTTATATGGTCTGAAATAGCGACGTAAGAGTTTCTCGCTAAGTCCACGTCGGCGTATCGGAGTCCAGACCCAAACACGGTCTCCGGGCTGGTACTCGACGTAGCGTCGTCGAAGATTGTAGAGTCGGCTGTCGGTTCTCTGCTGGTTCCTGATGCGCAGGCGGGCGAGCTTTCGACCTTCTTCGGCACGCTGCAAATAGGTCGCAACGTCGAGATTTTCTTCGTCGGAGACATCAGGTAGCATGGCGTCAAGCGTCGTTGCCGGTTTCTTTCCGTAGACCAGGTTGAACAGCGCCATGTGCGTCGTTTCTTGCATGGCCGTGTTGTATGCGAAGGTCACGTACGGAAGGATGGCATCCCACGTCTTGTGTTCGACGTCGACGTACATTGCCAACATGTCGGCGATGGTCTTAATTAGGTGTTCGGTGAGGCCATTCGTCTGCGGGTGGTAGGCGGTGGTCCGGCGATGGCTTGTCTGGCTGTAGCTCAGAATGGCTTGAGTTAGGTCAGCCGTGAAGGCCGTACCTCTGTCGGTGATGAGGACTTCTGGGGCACCGTGACGCAGGAGGATGTTCTCAACGAAGAATCGGGCTACCTCGGCAGCACTGCCTTTGGGCAAGGCTTTTGTTTCGGCGTAGCGGGTGAGGTAGTCCGTAGCTACGACGATCCATTTATTCCCGGACGTCGACGTCGGAAAAGGCCCCAGTAAGTCCATCCCGATCTGCTGGAAGGGTCAGCGAGGTGGCTCGATCGGCTGTAGAAGTCCGGCTGGCCTTGTCGGCGGTGTTTTGCGTCACTGACAGTCTCGGCATGTCCTTACGTAATGGGCGACGTCGGTAGAGAGGCGAGGCCAGTAGTATTTTTCTTGTATCCTCGCAAGCTTGCGGGAAAACCGAGGTGTCCAGCCGTTCGGTCGTCATGGAGAGCTTGCAGAACCTCTGGACGCAATGCTGAGGGTACCACGAGGAGGTAGTTGGCTCGGAGAGGCGAGAAGTTCTTCTTTAGGATAATGTCGTTTTGCAAGAAGAACGACGCCAATCCTCACCTGAACACCTTCGGCACAATGACGGTCTTACCTTCCAGGTAGTCTACAAGACTCCTTAGTTCCGGGTCGGCTCGCTGTTCGGCGAATTCGTCGGCACTGATGGGTCCCAAAAAAGTGTCGTCATCCTGGTCGTCCTGTGGCGGTGGTTCGACGGGGGCGCGAGACAAGCAGTCGGCATCAGAGAGCTTTCGCCCAGACTTGTAAACGATGGTGATGTCGAATGCTTGAAGTCTCAGACTCCATCGTGCGAGGCGACCTGAAGGTAACAAGCATAAGTTACCATGCCTTGAATGTGCTTGAAGAACAAGTCACCGTTCCGCCTCGCTCCAGCGTAATGATTTCTGTCGGTACCGAAGTGCCTGCAGACATGGAGGGCGTCATCGAGGGTGATCATCACTTACTGCTCGACCGTGAAATTTGCGTCGCTAGAGGCATAGCTGAGCTACGTGCAGGGAAAGCAAGGGTGATGCTCACGAACTTCAGCCCCGAATACAAGCACGTTAACAAAGGCACCATGGTCGCCTACATCGACGAAATAGTACAAGCCAGCAGTGTTTTCGCCTTCACAGATTCCAGTGCACCTGCAACGACGACTGTAGTACCTGAACCAACTTTCGACGTCAATCAGAGCCTTCCCAGGCATAAGAAAGAACAACTAAAAGCTCTGCTCCGGCAATACAAGGACTGCTTCTCGTCGCCGTCAGAAGTTCGACAAAACCCTGTCGCCAAGCATCGCATCATAACCGACGAAAATGTCCGCCCGCTCCGTCAGAGCCCGTGCCGAGTTTCGGCGCGCGAACGTTAGGCCATAAGGCAACAAGTCGACGTAATGCTACACGACGACATCATCCAGCCGCCCAAGAGTCCGTGGGCGTCCCCCGTGGTGTTAGTGAAGAAGAAGGATGGAACCCTACGTTTCTGCGTCGATTATCGTCGCCTCAACAAGATCACGAAGAAGGACGTATACCCCGCACCTCCACCAGATGTCACGTAGTAGTGACGGTAAAGAAAACAGTCGTAAAACTGTGTACGACGAAACTGGTTGTTTATTGGGAGAACCTGTGCCCACAAAAGCAAGCTACACTCAAAGCACAACGATAGCGGCGAACACAGTCGGCGATCGTCGAAAATCTGATCAGCGGCGAAACGCGTCGGCTTTTATACATGAGTCATCGAATGTTTCAGATAAATCCCTGGTGCCCGCAGTGAAGAAGAACGACGCCAATCCTCACCTGAACACCTTCGGCACAATGACGGTCTTACCTTCCAGGTAGTCTACAAGACTCCTTAGTTCCGGGTCGTCTCGCTGTTCGGCGAATTCGTCGGCACTGATTCGTCGGCACTTCCAGAAGGTTCTAGACAATTCGCGTCGGTCATACAATCAGATAACATAAGCGTCGGTGAAAACAGGCAACGGAAAGAAGCATCGATAACGTTCTATAAACTTCCGATACAGGCGCGTCCTGCGCCTAGCGATACGTTTAACATTTGTTAGCCGGTGGAAGCCGCCACCGGTGAAAGATAAACATGTATACGTGTCAATATTGGAATTATTAGGAGGAAGAATAGGATGAGAGAGAGAGAGAGAGTGAACTTAATTTAGAACCAGCAGTTTAGTCGGCTAAGCCTAGGCCTCCCACGATGGGACGTCGAGGTCTTGCCTCTTCGCCGCTTCGTAGGCCTGCTGGGTAGCCTAGAGCAACGCCCAGAGTTGGTCGTCGAGATGGGAGCTGCGCAGGGCGGCGTGCCATCTCGACGATATAGGGTCACGGGATTGAGGTCTGTGTATTGATGTTTGCACTCCCATAGCATGTGGGGGAGGGTTGTTGGTTGAGTACCTTGCACGTGTGGCTTGTGTAGATGTCGGGGCATATGATGTGATATCGTGTGAGGGAGGGGCGAAGGGTGGTTGCCTTTGCTGTGTTTAACTTGCCGTGAGGGGTGGGAAAGATTGTTCTTGCGAGGTAAAATGACTTCACAAGGTCGTTGTAAGAATAGGATGAGCAAAAAATTATTTCACAACAATCATTAACAGTCCGTATACGTGAATACAGGTGAAAAAGAAATTACGCTAGATTCATTACTTAGGCGAAGCTAATAAGCCCGCAGATCCCACGCCCTGTGGGAATCGATGTTATGCGAAGCAGTGTGCTACCAAGTTAACGAAACGACCATGAGAGCACCAAGACGTAGGCAGCTCTTTCATGACCTACATGACACGCATGTCACGACATTCATGTCATGAGTCCTCAGGAGTCAATTTAGCTACACCTAAGAGGTGAAATCCTTAGTCATACTCGTGACTATGACATCCACAAACATCCTTTAGTGTTTTCTTCCCTTAGTACCCACGTGCGAACCCATTTCATTGTTTTTCAGTGTTCATGATCTTTCGCTGAGTCATTGACGTTTTTTTTCTGGGTCATGCTCATGACTATGACTACTACCACCACCCTTTAGTGTTTCCCTCACTTGTACCGACGTCCGAACCCATTCCAGTGGTTTTTGAGTGTTAATCTTTTTTCGCTGAGTCACTGTCATTTTTGGCGAGTCATGCTCATGACTATGATTTATACTGTTACGAGGCATTGTGTATGAGCATGCCATTAAAGGACCGCTGTGCTAGGCGAAGAGGAAGAATACGGGACACGCCTCGTGGGATGCTGTCAGCCATTCGCTGGTAGCAGCAGCCTGTATATATTGTCTCTCCAGTGTACTTGTGAATCCCCGTGACAATTTGGTGGAAATTCGGGGTACCAGAAGAAGCGCTGTACAACGAGTCGTCGAGTCGGGGTCATCATTATGACAGAAGAGACCACGACCACGCCGCCTGCGCCGGCTAGTGCGACACCTGCACCAGCACCGATCACAACGTCAGCGATCGTCGTTACGCATCCTAAAGACCCGGGAACGTTCTGCGGTACGGATGAAGTTGACGTCGAAGATTGGATTGCCAGTTATAAACGCATCAGTGAGGTCAATCGTTGGGACCCGACGATGATGCTGGCGAACTTGCTGCTTTACCTCAAAGGAACGGCAAAGGTGTGGTTCGATAACCATGAGGCAGAGATTGGAAGTTGGGACACCTTCAAAACAAAGAGTGCCTTGTTTGCGAAGCCCATTGGTCGAAAGGCGGCCGCTACGCAAGAGCTATCCATCCGCGCTCAAACGTCCACGGAACCATACATATCCTACATTCAGGACGTCTTGGCTCTTTGCCGTAAAGTGGACGTGGACATGACGGAGTCGGACAAGGTTGGTCACGTACTAAAGGGAATCGCAGACGATGCGTTCAACCTATTACTGTGCCGAAATTGTGCGACCGTCGATGCAATTATTGATGAATGCCGGCGTTTTGAGCAGGCCAAAAGTCGGCGTATTGCGAGGTCATTCGCTCGGCTACCGAACACCGCCCCGACGTCATCATGCGAAGACGGACAGGCCTCTCGTCTGCAGTCGTCGCCACCATCGGAAATTACACGAATCGTTCGTCGGGAAATCGAAGCAATTGCTCCTGCTCTCCCCAACAACGGCCACGGCGATTTTCACGTGCCGGCCGTTTCCCTGGTCCAGTCCATTGTGCGGGAGGAACTTGGCAACTTGGGTTTCGCCGTCTGCACCGTTGCGCAGTCTCGGACAACTGACATTCGCCCTAGGTCGCCGCCTCGCCCGAGATCACCGCCCCAGAAAAAACGGTTTTATCCGTGCTCTCGTAATGCGGCTGAATGGCAGACGGCAGATGATCGGCCGATTTGCTTCCACTGCCGCCGTATGGGTCACGTCGCGCGCCATTACAACAACCGTTGGGTGTCGCCGTTAACCCGGAATCACACTGCTAGCCGCACCGACAACTACCGCAGTTTTCAGCCCGCTCAGCCATACCAGCCACACAACACTGACAGCTACCGCCGCTTCCAGCCTTTTGAGCCGTACAACGTCGTCGCCACCCCTACGCCGCACAGCCGTTGCCAGACGCCCCGAGGTCACCAGTCCCGTTCGCCGCCAGCGCGTCGACCGTCGTCTCCTTCGCCCCTACGACGACGTCCGACATCGCCGCTCAACCTTCAACAGGGAAACTAAGGGATGCAGCTCTTAGAGGTGACGCTGCTTCTTCGACTTCCACCTCAAATCCTCTCCTCGTATTTACCGACGCGACGAAACTTGATCGACGTTGACGTTGACGGCTTAACTCTTCCCGCACTCGTCGATACTGGGGCACAAATATCCGTGATGAGTAATCACCTTCGTCGTCGCCTCAAGAAACTGCTTACCCCCGCCGCTACTGGTATTATTCGCGTCGCTGATGGAAGAAGTCCCGCAGTCATCGGAATGTGCACAGCTCGCATCATCATCGCCGGTCACAATATATCTGTTTTGTTTACTGTTCTCGAGCAGTGCCCCAACGACGTCATTCTCGGACTCGATTTCTTGTCAGCCCATGCAGCTCTCATTGACTGTGCAAGCGGCGTCCTTCAACTTGAGCTTCCTCAGCTGGCAGATGCTCCGGATTTACCGTCACACCGCTTATGCTCTGTCGATTATGTTCGGTTGTCACCGCAAGCCGCCACGTGTGTTGCCTTGACGACGGCATCACCAGTTCCAGACGGCGACTACATAGTGTCTCCACTAGTTGAAGTACTGTTGACTAGAAATATTGCTGTGCCACACACCCTCGTGACTGTGGTCGACAACCACGTCCAGCTCCCGCTTCTCAACTTCAGCAACTCGACCCATGCTCTCCCGCAAGGCATCTCAGTGGCCAACGTGTATGCGCTTGATGAATGCGACGCATGGCCAGGGACGTAGCCAGAAATTTTTTGCGGGAGGGGGGGGGCGACCGGGGGGGGGGGGGGGGGGGCAAGCTTCCGCTTTCCTCTACGTCATGTGATCTATAATAGATATCAGTAGTTTAAGCAGACTCTATAAATGTATATCAAAGACATGAGACCGCCCCCCCCCCCCCCCCTCGCGGGTGCGTGTGCTTGTGAAGAAATTCAGTAAAAAGTAAAGTTAGCTCAGCAAATACAGTAAGTAGGACAGCTACAGTGGGCGTTTGGAGCAACGGTCTCTCATCGCGCCACTAAATGGACCAGTCTTCGAAAACGCACCATTGAGACGACCCGTGCGATCGGAGAAGACATCATTAATTGTTAATTTCCGTTAAGCGTAGATGGCGTCGTCCTCGTCGGGGCGAAGTGCGTTTCACAAGTCAAGGAGGGCTATACGCGTGAAAATGCAAGTGTGACCAGGCTATACCTACTCCCATAGCAAGAGCTTGTTCGCTGCGTCTTTGCGCTAGAAAACTTAAATACGCGCAAAAACGCGTAAGGCTTTTTTTTTTTTTTCGAAGCTTTCATCGCCCTGCTCCCTCATGCAAAGGGTTGCATTTCCTGCGACAAGTGCATGGGCCGCTGTGTCTTCCACTGTGTGCGAGCGTGCAGCGGTCATTTGCCTTTACGTCAACAGATTCAGAATGGTACAGAATATTTCACCGCACAGCATAGATATGGCATGTGTACGCATTTTAAGTAGTGCGTGCAACTCATTTCTACTTCACTTACGCCGGTGCAAACAGGAAGCGGCCTTGTACCTCACAGAATCTCGACTGATTGGTGTACTAGTGATGCAGGAATGAACTTTGGTCTTGTCCAGTGCATAGTGCACATAATCAATTTCTCAGGACGCGTGAACTCCGACGAGAACTGTCAGCGCCTGCAACAAGAGTTTACTTACGCTCTACTGCGCACAGCAGTAATTCATGCTTGTCGGCTGTCTGTTTCGTGCATTCTGTTGCGAGTCGGTGGAATTTCACTGCTGTCATCAACCCCTTCATGTGTACATTGCTGGTTTGGGATTCCACAACACAACAGCAACTACCAGCCTTCCGTAATTGCTGGCTTGGGATTCAACAACACAACAGTAATTACCAGCCTTCCATAGGGGCGCAATCGCAAACAAGAGACGTTTTCCTACTTGGAAGCGGCAAGCGGGCGGAAAGGCCGAAGCGGCCGGAAAAGTTTTTCCGCGCCTGTCCAAGTTGTTCACATTTGTTTTGCTACCGCCGCCGCTGCCGTTTTCGTCCAGATCCATCTAGTCTGCGTACGTTTGTCGGCGTGGTGGCGCTCATTATCGCATTATTTCGAGCGGTACGTTCATTCTTTCACCCACGTACCGTCATCAAAAGTGATCATTTTACGCAACTTCGCGTGTCATCTGCGACCTTCGGTAAATTCCTCGTTGGCGTTCCGTAATTCTCTTCACACGGGCGCGGTAGCGCTGAGTCACAGGTTGGTGCCTAGGCGTGATAATATTTCTTTAATAGCTTTTATTTACAAGTTGTAATAACATTTCATTTTCGTATTGTCGGCGCCTCCAGGACACCAAAGGGGCAACGGGAACACCACAGCTAAAACCCGGGCTGGCCCTTGTGTTGGGGCTCGCCAAAGCCTGCGCGTCCTACGTGAGACCTACGCTCCCAATCTATCGTCGCGACGAGAAAAGCCCCCCGCGACTTCAGCAACATACCGTACACGTGCGAGGAGAATTATGGAGCGCCAACGAGGAATCTGCCTAACTAGTGTCTGCCATGGAAGTGGAAGAAGAAATGGCTTTTATACTTCTACCTACTTGTTTTCTAGAAATGGACAATGAATAAACGGAAGACGCGGACACCTCGGAAACGGCGGTAGTGGGTTCGCCTGGCTTTGCAAAAGCGCGAGAAGTTGGGTCACGCCAAGGCTTCGTTGCCGCACCTCCGGTCGCGCGACGTTGAATACTATCGCGAGTATTGCTGACAGTGCGTTTTAGTGCCACTCTTGTCGTAGAGCAAGGGCTGGTTCTTGATCGGTTCGATCAGCATTACAGCCTACACTTTTGGTACCATGTTCAATTTTACGACCGGTTGTTTACATGCTAGTGTAGCTTCCAGTGAAGCAGAACGACTTTCCGCCGCGTTTCCGCTTCGCCATGGTGAAAAAATCGGCCCGAGACCGATTTGGCTCGCAGCCTGTTTTTCTGCCTGTTTTGCCGCCTAGGCGGGCGGATTTTTGCAAGATTTGCCGCTTTCGACAGCTTCGAGACCAAGTGTGAACGTAGCCTAAGATCCAGCGCGAGCGCGGCCTAACCGGCACCTGAAGGGAAGCGGCGGAAATGTATACCGGAGATTTCGACCACCTGGGGTCTTTAACGTGCACCTAAATCTAAGTAAACGGGCCTCGAGCGTTTTCGCCATCATCTAAAATGCGGCTGCCGCATTCGTTGCTTCAGAATGCGGCCGGCACATTCTCGCCCAAAACTTCACAGAGTTTCAAAGCCTTGACGAACACCGTGACAGTTTTTTCCATATGCAGACATAGTTCGCCGTAAATTACCAACCCAAACGGAAGCGCCCAGGAATGAAATTGTGATAGTAGCACCGGTTTCATGAATTATGTCAGGGCGAAACGACGAGAACAAAAGGTGGGTAAGTGGAGTGTGTGTGTGTGTGTGGGGGGGGGGGGGGGGGGTTGCGGAAAAAATTTCGGGGGGGGAGGTTGAACCCCCCCCCCCCCCCTGGCTACGCCCCTGGTCATGGCACTAAACGCCGACACTTGTTCGTCCTTTCTCGCAAGCGGTCCGGCAAGTCCACTCCCCGACGAAATTATCACGATTATTGCCCCTGATCTTCCGACTTGTCAAGCCGCGGAACTCCACCACCTCCTAGCGACCTATAGGGATATCTTCGACTTCGATGACCGCCCTCTCGGTCAAACGTCTCTAGTAAGTCATCGAATACATACCGGAGATGCTGTTCCTATCAGGCGGCGACCCTATCGTGTGTCCCATTCCGAACGCCAGGTCATACAACGAGAAGTCGACCAAATGCTCTCCAAAGACGTAATAGAGGTTTCCTCAAGTCAGTGGGCGTCACCTGTCGTCTTGGTCAAAAAGAAGGATGGCAGCTGGAGATTTTGCGTCGACTATCGTGCCTTAAACAAAATAACACGCAAAGACGTATATCCGCTGCCACGGATTGATGACACCCTGGACTGTCTTCACGGTGCGAAGTACTTCTCATCCATCGACCTGCGCTCGGGTTACTGGCAGATTTCTGTTGATGACTTGGATCGAGAAAAAACTGCCTTTATCACACCTTTGAACTATCAGTTCAAAGTTATGCCCTTTGGACTGTAAAATGCTCCCGCAACGTTTGAACGCATGATGGACTCTCTCCTTCGTGGCTACAAATGGTCTATCTGCGTCTGCTACCTAGACGGCGCCATTGTGTTTTCCCCAACGTTTGAAAGTCACCTTACCCGTTTGGCGACCATTCTAGCTGTCTTTCGTCGAGCAGGACTCCAGCTAAACTCTAAAAGTGTAGTTTTGGCAGACAACAAATCACTGTGCTTGGTCATCTTGTAAGTGCTACAGGTGTCCGACCGGACCCTGCCAAGATTAGCGCTGTCAAGAACTTCCCTGTGCCCTCGTCTACGAAAGCTGTTCGGAGTTTCGTTGGATTATGCTCGTACTTCCTCCGTTTTATACGCAATTTCGCCATCATAGCCCGACCCCTCACTGACCTTCTCAAGAAGGACGTGCCGTTCACGTGGGGCCCCGGCCAAGCGACCGCATTCTCGGCGCTGACCAACTTGCTCACTTCACCGCCTATATTGGCTCACTTTGACCCATCCGCGCCTGCTGAGGTTCGCACAGATGCTAGTGGGCATGGAATCGGCGTCGTCCTTGCTCAGCACCAGCATGGCCACACACGTGTTATTGCATACGCCAGCCGCCTGCTTTCCCCATTTGAACGGAACTATTCGATCACAGAGTGCGAGTGCCTTGCATTGGTTTGGGCTGTCGCAAAATTTCGCCCGTATTTGTACGGCCGCGCATTCTCGGTTCTTACCGACGACCACGCTCTTTGTTGGCTGTCCTCGCTCAAGGATCCAACTGGTCGCCTTGGTTGCTTGGCTCCGAGGCTACAGGAATATACCTTTGAGGTACTTTATAAATCAGGGAGGCTTCATCACGATGCCGATTGTCTTTCGCGCCATCCGGTGGACCCTGCTAGCGTCGCTGACCACAGCATGATTCCTGCGTACTGGCCATCTCTGATTTATGCGACATCAGCACTGAACAGCGTCAGGATGCAGCCCTAAAGCTCACCATTCAGCGACTCTCTTCTGCCCGTTCCGACTCTGCTCTACGCCAGTATGTCCTGCGCGATGACGTCCTTTACCGTCGCAACATGAAACCTGACGGGCCAGAATTCCTGCTAGTTATTCCGCGACACCTGCGCAGCACCATTCTTCAACATCTGCATGATGCTCCAACTGCCGGCCACCTGGGCGTTTCACGCACCTACGACCAGCGTGCGACAGCGATTCTTTTGGCCTGGCTTATATCGTTCGGTGCGCCGATACGTTGCTGCCTGCGAGCCCTGTCAACGCCGCAAACGTCCTGCTCTTCCCCAGGCTGGCCTGCTTCAACCTGTCGACATTCCACCGGAGCCCTTCTTCCGCATCGGCCTTGACTTGCTCGGACCTTTCCCTACGTCCGTATCCGGCAACAAATGGATTGCCGTCGTAACTGACTACGCCACCAGATATGCCATCACGCGCGCCATGCCCAGTAGCTGCGCTACAGACGTCACAGACTTTCTGCTCAATGACATCATTCTTCGACACGGGGCTCCGCGCCAGCTTTTTACGGATCGTGGCCGCTGTTTCCTTGCAAAGGTCATTGACGAAATTCTTAGTAGCTGCTCTACAGAACATCGCCTTACGACAGCCTACCATCCACAGACCAACGGTCTTACCGAGCGGCTCAACCGAACACTCACGGATATGCTGTCCATGTACGTCTCTACTGATCACCGCGATTGGGACGCCGCCCTACCCTACGTTAGTTTTGCCTACAACTCGTCCCGACATGACACTGCCGGCTATTCGCCGTTCTTTCTCCTGTACGGCCGCAACCCTGCATTGCCCTTCGAGACGCTCCTTCCTGCTGATCCATCCGTACCAACCGCATGTGCTCAGGACGTCCTCGCTCGAGCCAGAATGGCTCGCCAGGTTGCTCACACTAGGCTATGTGCGTCACAGGCCTCCCAAAAAGAGCGCTATGATAGCCGGCACCGCGAAGTGGAGTACCCTCCTGAATCTCTGGTCCTACTCTGGACGCCGTCTAGACGCGAAGGCCTGTGCGAGAAGCTCCTCCCTCGCTACACAGGATCCTACAAAGTTCTCCGCAAACTCAACGACGTTGGCTACCTCATCACTCCGCTCCAACATCGCCCGTCTTCTTCTTTTACGTCTGCTGCTGATGTTGTCCATGTGTCGCGGCTAATACCCTACTACACCAGCAGTGCTGACTACCTTTAGAAGGCGCCGTGACGGCGTTCAGTCCACCGGGGGTGATATTACGAGGCATTGTGCAGGGAAGAAGTTTGGGCGTGTTGGTAGGTCATTGTAATTTTAACTGGGATTCATAGCGCTAAAACGACACAAGAACGAAGAAGAACACGGGACGAGCGCTAACTTTCAACAATTGCTTTATTGCAGCTGGTAAGCATATATATATACTCACTGGGAAAGGCACTGCAAAATACGCACTAAAGGAAAGAAGAAAAGGAAAAAGGAAAACAGTCACGTGGCTACTATGCCGAAAAGTTCTAGCTCTTTCTTTGATAAAAGAATAGACGGCGCGCTAACACAATCATCACCTCCTCTAGCTATCTCTGCTGCTTCGACAATTTCCCTCGTTACCTTATTCCTTTGGCGATACACAACAACAGTTTGCTTTAAGAGAGGGTAGCATGGTTCGTTCGCGTCACATTTTCTACAGTGGGCAGCCAGGTGCCCTTCTATTGCGGTGCTCTCTACTTTGTTATTATGCTCCGCCAAACGCACGTTTAAACATCTGCCCGTCTGTCCGACGTAGTACTTCCCACACGAAAGTGGAATCTTATACACTACGTTCCGAGTGCAAGTGACAAAAGGTTCCTAATGTGCAGCAGCGCAAACTGGCTTCCGCTTCCTCGTAGGACAGCTCAGCCCACTCAAACTCAAAAGTTTGTTAGGTGCTGTAAAAACAATGTTAACACCCGACCGTTGCCCTACCTTTTTTAGGTTGGGGGAAACGCTATTAAAGTAGGGAATTGCAGCCACCTTTTGTTTGTCCCTTAGTTATTCCTTATTTCGTCATCCGCTCTCTGCTCTTCACTCAGGCGTGAAGTTGCCTTCCTTCGACGATGCAGGCTTTCAGCAACCGAGATAATGATGTGTCTCGGATAGTTGACTGCTTCCAAACGATCCACCTGCTTACTAAGTCATTCATCCAGCATGTGGGTACAAGACTTAGACAGAGCGCATGACAAGAAAGAACGTACAATACTTCTTTTTATGAGTTGTGAGTGTGCAGAACCGTACCTTAAGGGCGGCTTGTTTGCTCTGGACTCATAGACCCAACACACGTGTAAAGCTTTGAAATGCAAACGCAAATCTAAAAACCTGATATATACTGCCCTGCGCAGGAAATTCAGTGGTGAACGTAAGTGGCCTATAATACTCATTGAACGCGGCAAGAATGCTATCAACAGCAGGTATTTAACAATCTAAACAGCAGTCTACATGTGAGCTGGCCGCTGGATCAACACGTGATCTATCTACAAAAACCAAAAAATCATCAACATATCTAAACACAGCGCCCAAGTCCCCCAGCTGCGCAGAAATAGCTTTGTCACAACGAGCTAAAAACTTAATATGCTTACCAGCTGCTATAAAGCAATTGTTGAAATTTAGCGCTCGTCCCGTGTTCTTCCTCGTCCTTGTGTCGCTCTAGCGCTATGAATCCCAGTTAAAATTACAGGCCTGCCATTAAAGGACCGCTGTGCTAGGCGAAGAGGAAGAAGACGGGACAAGCCTAGTGGGATGCTGTCAGCCATTCGCTGGTAGCAGCAGTCTCTCCAGTGTACTTGTGAATCCCCGTGACAATACCATCATCCTTTAGCGTTTCCTTCACTTAATGCACACGTCCGAACGCGTTCCAGTGGTTTTTTAGTGTTAATCTTTTTTCGCTGAGTCATTGTCATTTTTGCTGAGTCATGCTCATGACTATTACTTCTACCAGCATCCTGTAGTGTTTCCTTCACTTAGTACCCAGGTCCCAACCCATTTAAGTGGTTTTTGAGTGCTAAACTTTTTCGCTGGGTCATTGTCGGAGAAGCTTAACATTCCCATTGATGCGTCTGAATTAGAGCGCGCACACAAACTAGGTCGCTTCCAGCAAAACAAAAATCGTCCGATCATCGTCAAATTCGCACGTTTTAAAGATAAAACCGCCATCCTTCTTGCAGCTTCTAAACTTAAAGGCTCCTCCTTTGCGGTTCGAGAGGATTTCTCTGCGCGCGTGCGCACTGCCCGGAAGAAGTTATATTCGTTTGGTATACAAACGGACTCCCAATTTAAAATCCGTTTTGACAGGCTCATCATGGATAACAAACCGTTTGTCTATGACGCTGAGTCTGATTCAGTCAAAGAACTAAGAAACTAGCCATCAACTCGAATCACAAATCTTTCACTTTCCCACCCCACTCTAACCTGCCATGCGCCACCAAGAAGCCCCACGTTTCACATAATGAAAGTTATGTTAACTGATACTCGAAGCTTCATGCCGAAAAAAGAAACTCTAGAAACTATTATCTCAGATGATGACACTGACGTTGTTGTTATCACAGAGTCATGGCTAAACTCTGATATCGAGGACCACGAGCTTCTGAACAACACATCGTATACTGTTTATAGGCGCGACTGGACCGTTCGTCGCGGGGCCTTGGTATTTGTTAAACAGTGGCTGGTCTCTTCTCGCTCATCTATTGAGAGTAACCATGAGATCTTTTGCCTCAAGATAGTACTGCCGACAAGCACGACCATATTGATTTCTTGGTACCGTGCTCCTGATTGGGACACTTCATTTACGAACGAGCTTAATTCCATCGTATCCGATCTAACCACCCGCTTTCCTCGTGCCAATCTCGTGCTATGTGGCGATTTTAACTTTCCGGATATTGAATGGGAAAACTGCACTGCAACGTCCCGAGCATCCAAAGATTTCTTAGAAATAGTTCTTATGTACAGTCTTAGTCAAGTAGTTACCAGACCTACTCGCAGCACTAACATTCTTGATTTAGTTCTTTCTACCAAAAAATAATTAATTCTTTACAGTATGTTAAAGGTGTTAGCAACCATAAAATCCTGTTTTTTAACATAGCTATTGAGCTCCCTGCCCGCCAGCCGTCTACTAAATATATCTGAGATTACAACAAAGCTAACTTTCCCGAAATTAACAATCAACTTGAATCCTTCTTTGTAGACTTCCATCAATTAGCCTCTTCCAGGACAGTTGAGCAAAACGGGTTACTTTATAAACACAAACTTCTGTCTCTTATTGATGCTTATGTTCCTCTTGTGCGAATCCGTGGTGATGCCAGCAGGCCCTGGTACTCGAACAGCCTTAGAAAACTATCTAGAAAAAAAAGCGCATTTTCCGCGAACTCAAACGACGTAAGAATCCGCAAAAATGGGAAAAATACTTCACGGTACTGCGGGAATACACAAGTTTGCTGAGGCAATCTAAACGCAAATAATTCCACCAGAATCTGCTGGGTATTCTACGTGATAACCCTCGCAAATTCTGGAACTCATTATCACTTAAACGTACTTCACGTCATGGTATCGCGTTGATCAACTCAGATGGGTCACCTGTCCCAGGGGATCAGAGTCCCGATGTCATGAACTCTTATTTTTGCTCGGTACTCACTAATGAACCTCCTACCAATATTCCTACCGTGCCAGCTACTCATTATTCAGAAATGCCGGCTGTTATTATAACTACTCAAGGTATCTCGAATTTAATCGATAACCTTGAACTTTCCAGTGCGCCAGGACCAGATGGCATAACGGCTAAAGCCTTAAAGGGCACCAAATCACAATCTAGCCGCTTCCTACAATTGATTTTTACTCAATCCATCGCCTATTCTACTACTCCGAATGACTGCCAGCCATGTCGTATCTATACACAAAACCGGTAGCCGTTCCAACCCATGTAACTATCGCCCTATATTCTTAACCTGCATACCTTGTAAACTTCTAGAGCATATATTGTATTCCACAATTTCATCTCATCTAGACAAGCATTCATTTTTCTTTCCCAATCAGCATGGATTTAGACGAGGTCGCTCATGTGAAACACAACTGTTCGAATTCACCACAGACCTTCACCTTCACCTTGACTCCCGTTTTCAAACTGATGTTATCTATCTTGACTTTGCAAAAGCGTTCGATCGTGTCGCCCATCGTCGTCTAACAGCGAAACTTGCTTACCTTAATCTTGACCCCCTTGTATTGTCCTGGATTGAATGCTTTCTTACAAACCACTCACTGTCATCGATAACTTTAAGTCATCAAGTAGTCCAGTTTTGTCAGGTGTTCCACAGGGCTCCGTGCTTGGTCCACCTCCCTAACAGCATTCTTTCGTCAATCCGGTCATTCGCTGATGACTGTGTCCTGTATCGGCGCATATCCTCTCAGAATGACCAACTAACACTCCAGGAAGATTTAAACAAAGTAGTAAATTGGTGCTCGCTCTGGCTTATGTCCCTCAACATTTCTAAATGCCAGTACATGTGTGTAACTCGCAAGCGGCAAAACATTAACCACCAATATTATATTAATTCTTCAGCCCTCACTCAAGTTGACTCTTACCGTTACCTCGGCGTTACAATCACTAATCAACTTACGTGGTCTGCACACATAGCGAATCTTATAAAGGACTGCTCCAAATCACTTGGCCTCCTTAAAAGATCGATTTTCTTTCTCCTGTTCATGTACGCAAGCTCGCCTATGAAACGTTTATTCGGAAACTTGAGTATGCCTCCGCAATTTGGAATCCCCACCAGTCTTACCTTATTAACTCGCTTGAAGCAGTGCAGAATCGCGCGGCACGGTTTATTGCTTCAAACTATGACTGGCATGTGAGTATAAGTGGCATTAAATCATCCCTCACCATCCCTAGTCTAATACTTCGTAGGAAGATTTCACAACTTTGCCTTTTATACAAACTGTATTATAACTTCCCACACCTTAGGAACACATTTTTACTTCCACCCAACCGCACTTCTCACGGTCTGTTCAACAACCTGAGCCTACAACAATTGCACGGGTCCTCTAATGCATTCAACAAATCTTTCTTACCTACCGCTATTGAACTATGGAATGCGCTACCCGATGATATAAAACATGAACGTGATTCAGATAAATTTAGGCACCTATTGTCATGTTACTTAAACCCTTAACTTACCACCACTGCGCTGTTAACCCTAACATCTCCCTTTTGTACTGTTCTGTTGTACTGCCGGTTGTGCTGCCTCTTTTACTGCCGATCGTGCTACCAGTTTTGTTTTTGTTTGTTTGCGATTGTTTGGGTAACTAGTCATTTATATCATTGTATACCACTGAACCATTGTATAATAATGACTGTAGTGTTTATTGATGCCTTTCGCCCCCCCCCCCCAATTATGTAATACCCTGAAAGGGGTCTTTAAGGGACAATAAATGATGATGATGATGATATGACACGCCTGTCATGACATTTTTGTCATGACAGTCATGACCTATCACTTATGTTCGTCATACACTCCTGTCATAATATATCAATTTTGGTACCTACCAAGTTAACGAAACGACCATGAGATCACCAAGACGTAGGCGGCTGTTTCATGACCTATATGACACGCATGTCATGATATTCATGTCATGACATATAATTTAGGTTCGTCATATACTCTTGCCATAGTATGCCAATTTTGGTACATACCAAGTTAACGAAACAACCATGAGAGCACAAAGTCGTAGGTGGCTAGATAGATAGATACGGTCAAAGTAGCAAATGTTCGTCAAGAAATGCTTCGAATTTAATGAGGAGAACCTTGAATTCATAGAGGCCGTCCGGCGTCATAAAGGCGCTGTTCTCTCGACCCATCTCGTCGACTTCGATTTGTTCAGATCCATCGACGAAAAATACTTGGCATTGCGCAGCCGCGTCGTCTATCCGCGGGACGTCCTTCTTCGTGACTTTGTTCAGGCGACGGTAATCAACTGAGAGACGCAGTATTCCATCCTTTTCCTTCACCACATCTGCAGGAGACACCCATGGGCTCGATTGTGTCATCAATACTTCTTTTTGGGCGAGTTGGTACATCTTGACACTTTGGGTAACAGCGCAAACAGACGACCACAAGAAGGGAGACACGTGCACACCAGCGGTTGTGTGCACGTGTCTCCCTTCTTGTGGTCGTCTGTTTGCGCTGTTACCCAAAGTTTCGATTGTGTCCTTGCGTAGCATTTAGTCGACTTGTTCCCTTATTCACATTCTCGCGTCGAAACCCGGTAATGGCTCTGGCGGAGTGGTCGAGCACATTCTTTGGTTATTATGGGATGCTTAGCAACTGGTGTTTCTCGAATCCTTGATGACGACGAGAAGCAGTCCTTGTATTGAGACCTCTGAGCTGTGCTTGCTTATGCCTGGGAAGACTCAGATTACACGTGCAATTGTTTATCCTTTTTTTCAGGGACCGCATTTCACCCGCTAACAGGTTAATGTCATCGCTCAGCGCAAGACGTGCCTGCATAATTTAGAACTTACACGAATATTATCGTTGTTTCTATTTGTTGTATATATTGTAAGGCAGCAGCACAGCTGTTGTCTCGACGCCTTTATTCGGCTGAGCCACACGCTGAACGAAGACGACGCGCACAGTGATGATGATTATGTACAGGTGAAGAAGATGAAGGATGAATATTGTGCTCACACTAATTACCCCCTCGCGCGGAAGTGGCCAACCTGGCCGCTGGTTATAGCGGTGCGGCACGCCGTTGGAAGGGCTTTAGGCGCGAAACGTGGACAATTTCTGTGCCACGGTAGCGACCATCGGAAGGCGTGACAGCGGGAGTGACGCGGTAGTTCACTGGCGAAGTTTGCTCTACAACAGTGTAGGGCCCTATAAAACGCGACTGAAACTTTTCGCACAGGCCAGGAGCTCGAGTGGGTGTCCACAATAACACAGGGAGGTCATCCCCGGGGCTGAAGAGAACGACGCGGTGAAATGCACCGTAGCGAGTCTTCCTATCCTGTTGACTTGCTTCGGTGTTGAGGTGGGCGCGATGGCGACACGCGGCAAGGCGAGATATTAACTGCTCACTCACTGACGCCAACGAGTTCACGCGGACATCAAAAAAAGAGACGTCGAGGAGAGAGGTCGGTTGATGACCGTAAACTAGAAAGAATGGTGAGTAGCCAGTAGTGCGCTGTGCCGCGGTATTGTAGGCAAAAGTCACGAATAGCAGGATGGTATCCCAGTTGGTGTGGTCAGCGTTGATGTACATGGATATCATGTCAGCGAGAGTTTGATGAAAGCGCTCTGTGAGGCCATTAGTCTGAAGATGGTAGCTGGTAGTCGTCTTATAGATGGTGTTACATGTGCGGAGGACGTCCTCGAGTAGCTTCGACAAAAACGCCTTGCCACGGTCACTCAAAAGGACGCGTGGCGCGCCATGTCGTAGAAAGATAGCTTCCAAGAAGAAAGTTGCAATCTCCTCCGCGGATCCTGAAGGTAGCGCAGCTGTTTCGGCGTACCTGGTCAAGTGGTCAACTGCAGTGACGACCCATCACTTGCCGCTAGCTGATAATGCAGCGGTCCGTATAGGTCAATCCCGATGACTGCGAATGGAGCGTCAGGACAGGGAAGAGGTTGCAGCAGTCCAGCCGGAGGTGAAGTGGGCCGTTTGCGGCGCTGGCAGAGCGAGCAAGAAGCGATGAATTTCGCTACGCAGGTGGCAAGTCCAGGCCAGGAAAAACGACTGCGGATGCGTTCATATGTCTTGTGAAAGCCGAGATGTCCAGCCGTGGGATCATCGTGAAATGTCTTCAATATCTGTTCCCTGAGTGATGGAGGAGCGACAGGAACCCAACGCTGTCCTTCGGGGTGGAAGACATACCGGTAGCGGATTGAGTTTGCACACTTGAAGTTCTGTAACTGGCGACGGGCTCGCGCGTTAGGAGGACGAGATGAGCCGTGAAGGCGTTCCATAATTGTGTGGCAGTAAGCGTCGTCGCGTTCGTGGGACGCAAGCGTCTCAGGGTGGAAAGAAGGAAGACCGTTGAGAGCGGCGAGTGAAAGAAATGCAGAGGACGCGTTCACATGTAGGCTCGGTGACGGATGGAGGCAGGCCGGGAATGTCGGACTGCGGTGGTAACGGACAGCGGCTGAGAGCATCTGCATCGTTGTGTTTCTTGCCGGATTGGTACGTGACGTCGAAGTCATATTCTTGCAGACGAAGTATTCAGCGACCTAGACGTCCCGATAAATTCTTTCAAGTCGACAACCAGCATAAGGCGTGGTGGTCGGTCACGACCGTAAAGTGGCGGCCGTGTAAATACGGTCGGAATTTTTTGATGGCCCAAACAACGGCGAGACACTCCTGCTCAGTGATTGTATAATTTTTCTCGGCCGATGTTAGCATCCGACTTGCGTATGCGACCACGCGTTCCTCAAAACGTTGTCGTTGCAAAATAACAGCGCCGATGCCATGGCCGCTGGCGTCAGTATTGAGTAGAGTGGGTGCGGAGTCATCGAAATGACAAAGCACTGGCTCAGACGTGAGTACAGTGGACTAGAAAATATTGGGTAGTGGAAGAAGCGGCGGCCTCGGCGCGAGGCATATTGTGTAGAAGCTCACCAGATGGCGCGCGCGCTCACTTCCCGAGCACCGGCTGAGGGAGTCCGCGGCAGAGCGCAGCAGGCGAGTGCGGCGGCAGAGTTTCAGAATGCTGTGTCGTGCCAAATATGTCAGTGTGATTTTATGTAAAGAACCCTAAGATCTGTAGTATGGGATGGCAGGGCACGGTTCGTACCTGCAATGTATGTTATCGCGATGCATGCACTTCGTGCTGCATCGACAGAGTGCACATTTAGCATCAAAATTTCACTTTTTTTTACCCAGTTGCACAAGTCACAAGTCCCGTTCGAAACATAGAAAATACATTTGTATTGAATAGGATTTACTGACAGTGACTCCAACCAAGTAAGGGTATGTATTAACCCGACGATTCGGAGCCACTTCGGCTCCTTCTTCAGGGGGTTTTCTTCGGAGGTGGCGGTGTGCAGCGACATATTTTGGTGTTGGTGACTGTCACGAATTTCAGCGCTCCAGGAACGGACAGAGACAGAAATCCAATACGTAGAACATTTATCTCAAACAGGAAAAAAATAATATTGAAGAAAAACAAACAGCAAACTACCCTGACACACTATACATACACAAACACTCGAAAAACTAGCTATACATATAAAAAAAACAATCGCTCACTAGATATTAGTCCTCCGCTCGACTAACCAACGCAAAGTCACGAACAAACGAACGTTCTGACCGTCGCCAGTCGTGCTGTCGGACTCCGGCCCAGCGTGGCAAAGGACGTTGGCCTGCGTGGTTCCGACGCAGCGTGGTCTTCGACCTCCGTCGAGAGCGATGAGGTTGTGGTCTTCCACGGGGACCCGCGTGACACAGGACGCGGTCTGGGCCAGTCGGCCGTTGTGCCGCTGACGTGGCGTTGGCGATTGCCTTCGTGGCAAAGGGCAGCAACTGGTTACGGCAGCGTGGGGCTGGACCGGGGCCGCGGAACACAGCCACGGCGACGCAGTCGGGCCTCAGGAGCTGGAGTTGTCGCTGGCCAACTCGCGAACGTCCCCTCTTCGGTCCATGGTCCCTGAAGCTGCTGCCTCCCGTCTCCAGAGCACAGCTGGAGATGCAACTGCTTGGTGACCACGTCAGCAATGCCAGCTCATCATCGCCTGCGTCCCCTTTTTGTTCATTTCTTCTTTTTTTTTCTCTCTCTCGCGCTTCACGCGCTTCTCGCCTGTGGGTCCCTTGGCTGTTTCTTCGGCCAGCGTCTTCGTCTTTTTTTTTGCATCATTTCATTCGTCTTGCCGGTGACTCATGACAGTGACTTAGAGCGGGGGGTCTCCTTTTCGCCGTGTCTCCAGGGCCATGGACATACACAGAGGGTAGGATGCCCTTCACGCGGTTTATATTACGTCGGGCTAATAAATACCCTTACTTGGTTGGAGTCACTGTCTAAGTCCTAATAAATTTTTCCAACCAGCAGGTAATTCTGTCGAAATGTTTAGCTTAAAATTTCTAATGAATGCATGCATACTGCTGCATTCTTCTATCATTATGATTTAAGCAAGCGATCAACATGTGCATTTCAGGAGCATATGAGCCGCCTGCAGACAGTTTTTTTTTTTCAGTATCAGTAGGTAGGGGGGAGGCATTTTCAAGAAACATACTGCAACAGATGAGTTGCACGGTAGAGAGTACACAATACCATTTCACATACTTATGTACAGCGGCTCAACTTCAGATATCTTGAGGTCACCCGACTCTTTGGAATGGTTTAAGGACTTCACAAAAAAGTGCAGCCGTGTGGTAACATGAAAAGCTACAACCTTCACCATCAAAGATTCTGTATGGCTGGCGCACCCTATCCGGTCTTGTCGGTTTCTCTTAAGAGTAATAACATCTTAACACTCTCATGATGCAGCTCCTGTGCACTGAATGTGGCTGTGAAAATGTTTTATTATCTTTGAATAAACCTGAAAAGTCATCCGGTTGGATACAGTAGGCCACCATTGTCTCGCAGCCTGGTGTACTGAGCTGCAGCAAGACTATCAACATCCTCCTTCTTTGGGAGAAGCAATTTGTAGCACTCATCGCACTCCAATTTCAACAAAAACTTCCTGGCAACATTACCATAAATGTAAAAAAAATGAGCTGGTCGTCACTTTTTGCTTGAAAACATGGAGACATGGTCTGGTACAGGGCCCTGCTTTTGATACGTACCCTGCAGTGGGAATGTTATCAACATCAAGAAGGCATTGGATTATGTCAGTTTTACCAGGCTTTGGGCCTTCTATTATGTCTGGCTCAAAGATTGCTGTAAGAACACCAGGCCAGCATTCCCATTAGCAACAGATCTGGCAAGCCCATAAATACTTAGGCAAGACACACTGCAGTAATGAGAAACTGTTGGGGTATTGGAACCGCTTGACTGCCGTGCTATACCGAAGAGATTTTGAACTGGGTTCTGACTCAGCTTTGAGGTCATTAAGTACTCGTAGTTAACATTATTTGTCATGTAGGTCAGCAACGACAGAACGCTTGCAACTGCGACTGTCAGGCCAACAGCAGTAGATGCTGACAGGAAGCCACCTCGACCACCTACATGCAGCTCCCATTCGGTCAGGCACGTCAAAAACGAAAGAAGCTTTTCCACAGAAGCAGATTCTGGCCGCACAGCTTGGCTTGGAAGTCTGGATCTCATTATTTCAATGACGTCTCGGATCATCCTGCAACAAAAAATGCCCCAAAATTTATTTTCTAATATCCACACTGTTTACGATCGTTGAAGATTATGCTGGGGAACTGTCACATACAGGCAGTCGTTGCCATCCGCACCACCATCTGGGGATGATGACTTATGAACGTCGCGAGGAGACAAACGCACCGTCTTCGTGCGTGCAGCTGGGCACACTGCAACGCGTTTTCTCTCTGGTCTTCTCTGACGCATTTCCTTTGAGAGGTAGGATGGCAAATCGGGCAGGAGCGTGGGCACCGCGGCGTCGGTCAACGCCGGTGTCCCTCGAGGAATCCTTACTTCCTCACCGTTGATGAAGTGAACATAGTCGCGCAAAATAAAATGCGCATCAAAGTGCCTCTCCCACACAGTTGAAGTCTTGGAGAGTGGCTTATCTTTGCAGCGAAGATTTCTCTCCCATTGTTTCCGCCGGTCATTGTCTTTAGGCACTCCAAAAAGAGACAACGTGCGCTCATTTACTTCTCGAAAACCAGGATACTCTCACTTGCATCCGGGCGTATAGCAATGCGTATCGCTTTTTTGCTTCTTCTCTTACATTATCCAAAAAGCGACAACAGGGCAGCATCGAACAGAGAAACGGTCACGCTCGGCACTTTCAGTAGCTTCACTTGCAAAAACACGAAAAGCACGCTGGCTCGTAACACCAAGAACGACGCGGTGTTGCAGCTACGCGGGCAACGCGGGCTCCAACGGGCACGTTCTCCTCGATGGATGGATGAGGCTGAGCCCTTTAAACCGGGCGGTGGCATACGCCACCTAGCCATGACTATTAACCTATTTTGTACTTTGTGATGGGTGAAATTTCACCCCTGCCTTAATTTTATCCACCAATCAGATAACCTCTGTTTGGTTATTTCTACCCGCTTAAAGTCTATTTTGCCTTCACTGTCCCTAAACCCCAATGCTTTGAAAAAATCAGCCCCGTTGCCTTGCACTGTAGGGTTAAGCCCCTTACAGAAAAGTATGAGGTGTTCAGCCGTTTCCTCGGATGGATGGATGGATGGATGAGGCTGAACCCTTTAAATCGGGCGGTGGCATACACCACCTAGCCATGACCATTAACATAATTTGTACTTTGTGGTGGGTGAAATTTCACCCCTGCCTTAATTTTATCCACCAATCAGATAACCTCTGCTTGGTTATTTCTACCCGCTTAAAGTCTATTTTGCCTTCACTGTCCCTAAACCCCAACGCTTTGAAAAAATCAACCCCGTTGCCTTGCACTGTAGGGTTAAGCCCCTTACAGAAAAGTATGAGGTGTTCAGCCGTTTCCTCTTCTCCACACGCACAGCACAACGTGTCTATACCTTGGTACTTGACTCGGTACATCTTAGTCCGCAATACTCCCGTCCTGGCTTCAAACAACAAAGAGCTTCCCCTAGAATTATCGTAGATATTTTCTTTGGCAATTTCTTGCTTGAAAGTTCGGTATGTGCCCAGTGCTGATTTCGTCTGCATCCCTGCTTTCCACAGACCCCTCTCTGTTTCCTTAACCTTTTTCTTAACCGCTGTTTCCTGGTCTGCACCCCTCCTGCAGTCCAAATATTTGATTGACAGTTTTCTGGTCAGCTTCCTCCATTTTGTATCAACATTCCTCATGTACAAATAACTGAAAACTCTCCTTGCCCACCGCTTTTCTCCCATCTCTCTCAATCGCTCCTCAAATTCTATCTTGCTGCTGGCTTCCCTGCCCTCGAATGACGTCCATCCCATGTCACCCTGTACCCCCTGATTTGGTGTATTTCCGTGTGCTCCCAGAGCCAGTCTACCTACCCCTCGCTGCTTAACTTCCAACCTTGCTCGAACCTCTGATCTCATGCACAGGACCGCATTGCCGAAAGTCAAACTAGGGACCATCACCCCTTTCCAAATCCCTCTCACCACTTCGTACCTATTGTAATTCCACAGTGCCCTATTTTTCATCACAGCTGCATTTCTGCTACCTTTAGCCGTCACATATTTTTCATGTTCCGTTAGGTACTCAGCCCCATTTGTGTGCTCTTCCCGAGGGGCTGGTGTACTCAGCCCCTCGGGAAGAGCACACCAGCGCCCCTAGCGGAGGCTTCGCTTTTGGCTTCACGCTGCCTGTGCGCCCAGCCCTCCGCTCTTTCCACTACCCAATACTTCTAGTTCACTGTAGACGTGAGGGCACGCTTTAAAGTGCCAAAAGCCGCTTGGCACTCCTCTGACCATACATATGGAGTCCCCGAAGGAAGGAGTCGGTGAAGGGGAGCCGCGATGGTCGCGAAGTCACGTATGAAGCGCAGGAAGTAAGAAGCCAGGCCAAGAAAGCTGCGAAGTTCTTTGGAGCGTTGAGGCCTCGGAAAGCGGAGGACGGCGGTAATCTTTTCGGAGTCAGGCCGAATGCCGTCTTTGCTTACGAGGTGGCCCAGTACTTTAATACTCTTGCTGGCAAAGTGGCACTTTTTGGTATTCAGTTGAAGGCCAGCAGCAGGGAGACACGTCAGGACTTCGTCTAGGCGCTGCAAGTGGAGTTGGAAGGTTGAAGAAAATATGACTATGTCGTCAAGGTAGCACAAACAATACTTCCACTTAAGGCCCCGCAGAACAGTGTCCATCATTCGTTCGAAGGTTGCTGGTTCATAGGAGAGGCCAAAAGGCATGACGTTAAATTCGTACAGTCCATCAGGTGTTGCAAAGGCAGTTTTTCTTTTTCTTGTCGGCCTCGTGCATCGGAATTTGCCAATAACCCGAGCGTAAGTCAAGACTGGAAAAGTATTCCGCGCCTTGCAATGAATCTAATGCGTCGTCAATGCGAGGCAAAGGATATACGTCTTTTCGGGTTATTTTGTTCAAGGCACGGTAATCAACACAAAATCGCACTGAGCCATCTTTCTTGCGCACCAGAACCACGGGTGACGACCAAGAGCTGGCGGAGGGGCGGATGATATTTCGCTCGAGCATGTCGGCAACGTGCTTGTCAATTATCTCGCGTTCGGCGGAAGAGACGCGATGTGGTCGACGGCGGACAATAGAACTTCCATCGACGTCTATGCGATGAGTTGCCGCTGAAGTCTGTCCCAAGAGAGGTGAGTGTACGTCGAAGGAAGATTTATGTTTCGACAACAAGGCCAGTAGTTGATGTGCTTGCTTCGGAGTCAGATCCGTACTGATTGCGTTGGCGAGAGCAGTAGCAGGAGCAGCATCTGCAGGTGGGCGTGGGTCTGCAGTATCAATACTCGAAGCCGTCACCAAGACAGGCTGTGTGTCCACACCGCAAACCACGACAGCACCTTTGGGAAGCAAAATCGGCTCATTTGTGACGTTGAGTACTGCGAGAAGGGCCGTGCCGTTGATGAATCGAACGAGACTCGACGCTAGTGCAATTCCTTTGGATAGGCAACGGGATTATGGGGCGACTAGAACATCGCCATTGTCAATTACGTCGGAAGCAATCACAAGAAGTTGCTCGTGGCCAGGTGGCACCACACAATCGGCTACGGTTCGCAGACGGTGGCGGGACTGAGGCCCCTCGTCGGTGTCATCGGTCTCGCGACAAGGCGTTGTCGGCAAGAGATGAAAGCGGCAGCGGCAGAAAGAAAGTCCCAACCAAGAATGAGCGTATAAGCGCAGGAAGTCAGCACTGCGAACGGAATATGGTGGCGGATCCCATCAATAAAAACTCGAACGGTACACTGTGCCGATGGCCATATCGTAAGGTTATTCGCTTTCGTAGTAAAGGCGATTCCTTCAAAAATTCTTGGAAGTGTGCAACATGTCAGACAAATGAAAAAAGGGGCGGTGCGTCATCGAATCTGTCTGAAAGCCAAAGATTTGAAAGTAAGCTGAACCAACTAAATGCAAACATACTATCACTTCTTCCACTTGTTGCCAAAGTGGATGCCTTATCTGAGGCTGTCAAGGGCATCAGTAACATTGAGGCATCTATTCAATTGCTTTCTGACAAGTATGACGAAATACTGGAGAAGACTGACAGTCAGGGTACTGAAATTGCGGCCTTGAGGAAGCGTGTTGAACGTTTAGAGTCTGAAACTTCCCCAAATGCCCAAGAAGTGAAAGCTCAGTTAAACGAATTGGAGCAGTACAGCCGCCGTCAAAACATCGAGATTCACGGTATGCAAAAAGAAGAGAATGAGAACCTTCTTGATAAGATGAACTGTCTGGCACGTACGCTTGAGCTTCCCGAGCTATCAGATTCTGACCTTCATTCCCTTCATCGGCTGCATCCGCGTGCTGGTAAAATGCCTGTGGTGATAGCTCGCTTCCAATCTGTCATGTTGAAAGAACAGTGGATGCAAAGTCGCTCACGTCTTCGGGAGAAAGCACCAGGCTTGCGCATTTTCGATTACTTGACTGCGATGAACAAAAGGCTTTTATGGCTAGCGCAAACGAAGGGAAAAGAAATGAAGTACCGCTTCGTGTGGCAAAGGAATGGCCATGTTTTTGCACGAAAGAATAGTGGCGACAGCGTCATTCGAATTTGCCAGGAAAGTGATCTCGCGAACATGGTTTAATGTTACCGCTACACGTATTGTTTTGATAAGCTTTATTCCTTCCCATGGCGGTTTCATTCCTAAAGTCTTCTTATCTCGATGCTGTTTCTTTTCGTGATTTTGCTTTTGAGGAGAGTAAGCGCTCGAAATTCTTTTCCTTTTATCATTTAAACGCGCAAAGTTTACGGAACAAAGAGGACCAATTAAACACATTCTTTATGTCCTTAAGCTTTGAGTTTGATATTTTGGCCTTTACGGAAACTTGGTACAATACCGTTCAAGATGTAATCCAAATCGATGGTTACAAACCTGAATGCTTGAGCAGATGTAATAAGAAAGGGGGTGGGGTTGCTTTATACATAAAAAACGCTGTTCATTATGACGTAATGACTGAACACTGTTCTATGTCGCCCAACTACGAACTTCTTTTTGTCAGATGTAGAACTTTCGTAATTGGCGTTGTTTATAGGCCTCCGGCTGGCTCGTTGGTAGAATTTTTCCGTAGATTTGAAACATTGCTTGATTCTCTATCGTCTATGATAATACCTGTTGTAATTTTGGGTGACTTTAACATTGATTTGTTGCAAGCTGGTAACACATCAGTTAATGAATTTGTCGACCTGTTATCAATGTATGGCTTTTCAAACAATATTGCTCTGCCTACTCGCGTCTCTGCATCTAGTGAAACCTTGATTGATTTGTGTCTGACTAACCATGATGAAAGTGACGTGAAAGCGGGAGTGCTTTAAGTGTAGTCAGTGACCATTTACCTTTGTTCTGTTTCATTCCTAAGCGCATATTTCCAGAGGTTATCTCAGAACACTCGACAAAATCTACGCGAGTGATGACTAAGCGCGCAATAGATAATTTTCGTCAAAAAATTGCGTCTGTGAACTGGAATGAAATTTTAGATACAAAAAAATCAGATTCAAACCTTTTATACAACAGTTTTCTCGAGAAAATTGTTGAAATTTACGAGTATTCGTTTCCTTTGGTAACTGTTAGAAAATTCAAGAAAGCCAGAAAACCGTGGATTACGCACGACCTTGTCAAAAGAATCAGGGCACGAGATAAGCTCTTCGGAAACTTTCTGAAATATAAGGACACAGAAATTTTTATACAATATAAAAAAGTCAGAAACTGGTTAAATGCCGACATAAAAAAGTCACGTGTTGATTACTATGCTAGCAAATTTACGGACATTCTTTATGACCCTAAAAAAACTTGGCGCACACTAAAGGACCTATTGCGGTGCACAAAGAACAGCATTCCCCAGGAACTTACGTACGGCGACAAAGTGCTAAGTGGTAAATCCCTCGCTGAAGTGTTCAATCAGCAGTTCTTGTGCTTTGGATCTTTTGACTCGGAAGTTAGCAACAACTTTAAGGACTATATTAACACCAGTTTGCAGAATACTATGTACCTTCATCCTGTTACACCTGCAGAAATAGCACACATTATTAGCAATTTAAAGAACAGCTCCTCTTGTGGTTATGATGGTATTAAAGTAGCACCAATTAAAGCAGTCGCGGATTTATTATGCAATGTTCTTTGTGACATAACAAACCTTGTGTTTTCTACAGGCATTTTTCCGGATAACATGAAAATTGCTAGGATTGTCGCCTTGCATAAAGGAGGCGTCACTGATTGCATCACTAATTACCGGCCGATATCCATACTTCCAGTTTTTTCAAAAATTGTTGAAAAAGCTTTAAATTCTAGAATAACTGGATACCTGCAAAAGCATAACCTTATATCCCCGAATCAGTATGGCTTTCAAAGGGGTAAATCTACTGAAACTGCGCTACTTGAAATACGTGATAAAATTGTTGCCAATATAGAAAACCAACAATACACAATAGGCCTATTTTTAGACTTTAATAAAGCATTTGATTCAATTAAACATGACATACTTTTTTCTAAATTACCCTTTTATGGAATCAGAGGCATTGCGCTAGACTTACTGCGTAGCTATCTATCACACCGCTCCCAATTGGTCGAAATCAACAGCATAAAATCAGATTTAGCAGATATTAAGTACGGCGTCCCGCAGGGTTCAATTTTAGGTCCTACGATTTTCCTCCTTTATATCAACGATATCGTGGCAATACCAGAAACACCCGATATTGTATTATATGCCGACGATACAAATGTTTTCTTCTCCTCTGATAACATCTCTAGTCTAATTCCTCTTATTAACAACTGGTTAAATTCCCTTTCAATGTGGTTATCGGCAAATCAGCTCAGCCTAAATGTTAAAAAAAACAAAGTATATTGTTTTTACTCCTATTAACAAGCCAGTTATGCTCGCATCTTCTTTGATATTTCAATGGCAACCACTTGAAAGGGTTTCCCAGTACAAGTTCTTGGGTGTACTCTTCCATGAAAATCTACGGTGGACGCATCACGTAAGTTATATTAAACGTAGCATAGCACAATCCATCGGTATGCTGAATAAGCATCGCACGTTATTACCTTTAAAACTTAAACGTCAGCTGTACTTTGCTACTATTCATTCCAGACTCCACTATTGTCTACTTATCTGGGGCGTCCCTTCTAAAGCTAACTTGGAAACTCTATTCCGAATGCAGAAAAAATGTGTTCGTATTATTCATAACTTACCGATGTACGAACATACCTCTGAATACTTTCACCAGGACGGTATTTTGAATATCAGTAGTCTATATAAACAAAAATTATCCGAAAAAGCATTTTTAGAATTCATAAGTAATCGTGAGAACTTTTTTTCTACATACACTAATACCACAACTAATTATTCCTTAAGAGCTAGGAACTTTATTAAGGTAAAAACCAGAACAAATTACGGCAATCAGCTTTTAGTGTGGCAAATTCCTAATTTACTTAATGATGAGCATGCTTTATTTAATATTATGCAAGATTCCTCAACCATTTCAGTATTCAGAATGAAATCGAAACTGTATTTTCTCACAATTGACTCACGTTTTTTTAATTGATTTTCCTGCTTTCCAACTGATATGTTGTCATGTGCTGCAATACTTTTTTTTTTCATTTGGCTTTGGCCTTTCTGTACCTAGTTTTTCATTTGCATTATTTATATTTATTGTACTGTATTGACCTATTGAATGTTTAATTGCATCATTTGTATATGTACAAGTATGTATATATGTCTGTATTAGGTGTACATTTGTATCCATTTTTTTGCACTGTTATCTGCTGTGCTCGTGGCGCCAGGAGCCTAGTCAGGCGTGCATAGTCTCGCCTTTTGCTCCGGCGCCATGACAATCTTGTATTGTCAAAATCATAATAAACTTCAAACTTCAAACGTAAAGGAGTGCAATGGTAAGGTGTAGTGACCTTGCGTAGACGAGAGCACAAATCGGCATGAATAATAGAAATAGCGGCTCCCGTATCAACTAATGCTCGAACAGGCACACCTCCAGCATACACTAATGACAAATTGGCCGGGCTCTCAGGAGGTGTTGTCTGTCCGAGCGATGCAGCTTTCCCTCCAAAAACTGCACCATCTAGTTTTCCGAGTGGTAGTCGTTTTGGGTGACTGGCTGGAGTGGTGATGTTGAGCGTCGGAGACGGGAAGGAGAGCGGCGGCGTCCTGGACGGTAGGTTCGAGGAGCGTCGGGTGGAGCGGGTGGGGAGAAGGAACGTGTTGAAGGGCGGCGCTGGTATGGGCTCGGAAAGGACACCAGATCTCTCTCGTAAGCATCGTAGCCGCGGCGTTCGTCCTGCTGGCGCTTTCGACAAAACCGCGAGATGTGGCCTCGAATGCCACAGTAATAACGGATTAGATGGGAGGAACACCAGGGGGCGCAAAATGCAGGTACAGGTGCACGGGTCGTAAAGGCTGCTACGTCATTCTGAGGAACCGGAAGAGCACGCTGAGAGACGGAAGGTTGCTTGGGCGTACGTGGCTGGCGGATTTGGCGGCGTCGGGGGGTCAGGACGCACAGCGTAAACCAAGGAAGACAGCTCGTCTTCGATGATGTCTCGTAGCCCAGTGGACGTAGAGTGAGCTTGAGGAACAGCAGAGCACGACAGGCCTTGTGCACTTCGCGGATCAGAGCCCGAATCAACGTGCGCAAATCGGCATCCGAAGAAGGTCGCGTGTCGCAGACGTCTGGCTGTAAGCGGATGGCTTGTAGTGTATCCAGATGCTGGCAGGTCGCGATGACATCGTCCACGGTGGTGGGGTTTTTATCTGCCAGTGCGTTAAACGCAACGTGCCCAATGCCTTTTAAAATGTGTCGAACACGATCGGGCTCGCTCATTGCCGCGTCGACACGGCGGCAAAGGGAAAGGACGTCTTCAATGTACGAAGTTTACGTCTCCCCTGGTTGTTGCATGCGCGCATCGAGCTGCCGCTTTGAAACTTCAGAACGGATGGATGGTGTTCCGAAAATCTTCCGGACTTGGTGCTGGAAGGTGGTCCAATCGGACAAGGCGCTCTCATGGTTAAAGAACCACGTCTTCGCGACATAGGACAGGTAGAAGGCGACGTGGCGAAGTTTTTGAATGTCGTCCCAGTGGTTGTACCCACTCACTCGATCATAGTTCTCCAGCCAGTCCTCGACGTCGTCGCGCGGGAGACCAGATAATATAGTGGGGTCACGCTGCGGGGCGCTAACGGTCCATGCGGAGGCGGCTGGTTGGGGGGGCAGAGGGGGTGATGCCGGAGGCTCCGGGTTGCGGTACTTGGGTCATGGCAGTGGTCAGGCGGAGCAAACGGCGACCCGAACGAAACTCCAGTGGAACTCGACGTCGTAGAGGTCTAGGGGATCGAAAGCAGCCTCCACCACTTTGTAAGGCAGCAGCACAGCTGTTGTTTCAACGCCTTTATTCGGCTGAGCCACGCGCTGAACGAAGACGACGCGCACAGTGATGATTATGTACAGGTGAAGAAGATGAAGGATGAATATTGTGCTCACAATATTCTCGCTGAAAGTTGTGTGGTCAGATTGTATGTGCGACGCATACAATCTGACCACAGCACTGTCGGGCTGAGCGACGCGACGCCTGTGATAATAAGCGAACGTCGATGTTGGTGGCTTCTGTAACCGAAATCGCGGCCTGCGGGCGGAATGCCCTGGTCGCGGCTTGCTCCGGCGTGGTGTTCCGGGAAGCGTGCCTTCGAGCTCACGTTGGCCGGAACGTCAGCGCCTCGTACATCCGTGAGCCACTGCGGGCAGCGATCGTTTAGCCAACGAGCTCCGATTTATGACTCGAGTGCTGCTCGAGTCACAAACCTAACACTAAGCGATTGTTTTACTTATTTGTTGTAATCGCCACGATATCGTATAGTCATGTAAATAATATTATAGGCACAGATATTATATTATAGGCAGCTTGTTGGTCAGACATACGACCGAGATAAGTATCGACACGTTTACTTATTGTAAAGTTTCTACGTAGACATAGTGACTCTATCGGTTTATTGTGGCATTCTTAAGCGGGCTCCTCTTCTACCCTTCTGCGCCGTGGCCATGTGGATCGCTACACTCTCCCGGCCGGCTGTCGTTGCCCTGACGATGGTAATATGGTAGCACAATTCCGACAGATGCCTCTTCAAATCTACCACTTGGTCCATTATAATAGACGGTCTTCAACAGTCCTTGTTGCTTAGCTGTTTTAACGACCAAGTAGGGACCAGTGAATGGAGTCTCTTAAGTCCAATTCTTTTCGCACCAGTATTATGCATCCAGGGTCGATCTCTGGCATCTTTGTTTTGTGGCAGCGATCAAAGTGCATCCGGTATTTCTGTAGCTGCAGCTGGGTCTTTGGCTGTTAATCAATCCTGTCGACTAAGCCCAGCTCTCGGTCAGCCGGCAACCAAGGAATAGTGCCCAATGCAGCAAAGTGCCGGCTGCACCCAATGCCTGCGGTGTAGGATCTGTTGTGGTGCAACACAGCTGCCTCCAAGGCATTCTTCCAGCCTCCTTTAAACTCTCGGTATAGCTTGATAAACATTTTGAGGTCCCGGATCATGCGCTCGGCGAGAGAATTAGGCTCAGGATGATGTGGTGCTGGGTAGCAAATCGCGATGTATTTCTCACTAGCCCAATTGCGCAACTTCTCACTTCTGAAAGCTGGTCCATTCTCCGCAACAATTACTTTAGTGTTCTTGAAGATATCCCGCTCCAGAAGAGATATGACGCAGTTCGCATCTTCTCTTCCAGCTTTGGCGACAACCAAGCGCGTGCATTCATCCACGGCGATCAGAAAAGCTTGAGTTCTTCTAACGCATTCACCTTTCTTCTTGAGCTCAGCAAAATCAAGGTGAATGACTTCGGATGGGATCGTTCAGTATTCTGGCAGTACCATGCTGTTTCACGAGGCTTGTATTTTGATTTAACCATCTGACACTCGTGACACGTTTTGACGCAATTGGCAACATCTGCTTTCATGTTTTTCCACGTAAACCTCTTGGTGAGCTTGTGGTAGGTCTTCCAAAATTCATCATGTGCTCCCAATTGTGGACTGCTGTGATATAACTTGAGGACTGTGGGCACTTTTGTTTCAGGAACATAGAATTTCCCCTTGCGCAGCTCTATCTCTTGCGTACCCTACCAGAGTTGCATCAAGTTAACACTTCCTTTCGAAATTTCTTGTGGTACGTGGAATCGGGATAATGTGTCAGAGTCCTGATGCCTCTGACCTGGCCTATGCGTTATGTCGAAGCTGAATTATTGAATCTCGCTCACCCAGCGGGCTATTCTGCCCTTTGGCAGTACGATGTCCAAGAGATATGTTAATGCCCGATTATCAGTGAAGAGCTTGAAGTGTTTGCCTTCCAGGTAGCTTCTGAAGTATCTTAGGGCCATTACGACCGCTAGTGCTTCCTTTTCCGTTGTCGTGTAGTTTTCTTGCGGTTTCGTGAAAGTACAAGAATAGTATCCGATGGCCTTGAGTTCCCGGCGAGGCTGTTCGTTTTAAAGGATGGCTCCAGCAGCGTAGTGAGAAGCGTCCGTGTTCAAACGGCAAATCAAAGTCTGGGAGTGTTAGCACAGGATCGAAGGACATACGAACGACATGCCTTTTTGTGTCAGTGCAGTGAGACATTTAGTTTTCCTCGCGTAGTCTTTTATAAACGCGCGGAAGTGGCACCTGCGAGCGCAATGTTCCACTCTTAAAGAATGAATGTCATAGGGTTTGGCCAGCTTCTTGATGCGCTGAACGCTTTTCTCTTTTTCATCATACCGTATCACCAAATAGCCCAACTTGCCACATTACTGAGCTTTTCTCTTTAGTGCCCTTGGTTCTTCCATCAAATACTCTTCCAAGGAATACCACTTTCTTGCAGAAAAATTCACTTTTATTGCGATAGCAATTATATGGACACTCCAAGCGCATTTCTGCAGTCGTCGTCACCGTGATGTTCCGTATAAAGTCCAACGGCGATAAAATCGTCACCGCGCGCCGTGCGTTGTGTGTGCGAGTGAAAACGTGCGAGGGTGAGCCGGCAACCGCAGCTTAATCTCGCGCACACTAGAGAGGAAGGGGGCCGGAAGCGCATGGTCGTCGTTCACGCGCGAGAAACGGGGAAGAGGCGACGGAGACGAGAGGGTGCCTTCTGCCACGGCCGGAGTCGACTCGCGCGCGCGCTCGCTTCACCCGTCGGGGAAACAATGGGAGAGTTTCTCAGCATGTTTCGCCTCCCGTCGGCGGTAGGGGCGCTGCGACCCTTACCCTTCCTACCCTGCTCCGCGTGCATGCGCTTGCCTTCGCGCTCGCACGATCGTTTTCCCGCGCATTTTATTATTGCGATAGCAATTATATGGACACTTCAACGGGATTTCTACCGTCGGCGTCGCCGTCGGCGTCGCCGTCGCCGTGAAGTTCCGTATAGATTCCAAGGGCGATAAAATCGTCGCCGCACGCCGATGCGCGAGTAAAAGCGCGCGGGGGACGCGCGCTATCACGGAGAGCCAACGCACGGCGGAAAGCAAACGCGATTGTCGCGCGAAAGGCCGGGGTGGGGTATGGGGCGGGAGGGAGGCGGGGAGACGCTGTGCTACGGCACCAAATGCTTATCTTGCAACCCAGCGCAAGGGGAACTGGCCACGCAAAATCCCCTCCGAAAGCAAAAAAAAAAAAAATTGTCACAGTTTCGCCGTAAGGGCGAAGCAATGAATGCGATAGCAACACAGCAATGTCATACGAAGTAAGGTGAGCGGCCTTGGTAGCAATACGAATTGTAGTAAACATGAGCTGATTAAGTAAGCAGGTGTGCTGCGGCGTAAGTAGACCGACATGAAGAGAGACTCGATGACCACGAGAAGGCGCGTGTGTAACGGTGGTGTTGATGAGAAGCGCTTAACGTGGGCAGCGCGTGCGAAGGGACACACCTGTAGTGCTGCACTGCCGATCTGGGCAGCATTGCATGTGTAGCGTGCGTTGGAAAATGTGGCCCGACTATTACTAACTGAATGAACAAGCGTGGTGTGAGCGCGCACAAACATGAATAGATCACACTGAATGACTGCAGCCAACGACTGTCAAAACGCTGGCAGCGAGCGCATACGCCGCGCAGCGGGCGAAGGTACGTGCGGTCTATCGCTTCAACTGAAACTGAGCGGCGAATGCACGGCGCATAAAGGTCAGAGCCGTGTGGAGATAAGAGACTGTGCGGGCGAGCGAACGACGAGCGCGGTTGTTGGCAGGGTAGGAGTGCGCCCCCCCCCCCCCCCGCGCTCCCTCCGGCGCTGGCTTCCCGCTTCCTTGCTTGCGCGTGGGTGATTGAGTGCGTTCGCTCTCCGTGATAGCGCGCGTTCCCGCACGCTTCCGCTCGCGCATACGGCGCGCGGCGAAGATTTTATCTATAGGGAACCTCACGGCGACGGCGACGACGACGGCAGAAATCCGGTTGAAGTGTCCATATAATTGCTGTCGCAATAAAAAAAAAGCGGGGAGGCAGCGCGGGAGGGAGGGGGGAGCAGCTTCTACTCTGCCAACAAATACGCTTGCACTGGCTGTGCTGGCCGTCGGCCGCACCGTCTGTTATCTCCACACGGCTCTGACCTTTGTAAATGCCGCTCAGTTTCCGTTGAAGCGATAGACCGCACGCTTCTTCGCTAGCTGGCTGCAGCGGCTGCGCTTGCTGCCAGCGTTTTGACAGTCGTTGTCTGCGGTCATTCAGTGTGATCTATTCTTGTTTGCTTGTGCGCGATGACACCACGCTTGTCAATTCAGCTAGAAAGCGAATGTGTCCAACTTTATGCGGCCGATAAAACTACTCTACTATCCCTACTCTGAATAGCTCTCTACCAATTTGCTATCGCAATTGATGCTTCGCCTTTCGGGCGAAACTGCGACATTTTTTGCGATAGCCATTATGGACACTTCAACCGGATTTCTGCCGTCGGCGTCGCCGTCGTCGCCGCCGTCGCCGTGAGGTTCCCTATAGATAAAATCTTCGCCGCGCGCCGTATGCCCGAGCGGAAGCGTGCGGGGACGCGCGCTATCACGGAGAGCGAACGCACTCAATCTCCCACGCGCAAGCAAGGAAGCAGGAAGCCAGCGCCGGAGGGAGCGGGGGAGGGGGGGGGCACTTCTACTCTGCCAACAACCGCGCTCGTCGCTCGCCCGCACTGTCTCTTATCTCCACACGCCTCTGACCTTTATGCGCCGTGCATTCGCCGCTCAGTTTCCGTTGAAGCGATAGACCGCACTTACCTTCGCCCGCTGCGGCGTATGCTTGCTGCCAGCGTTTTGACAGTCGTTGTCTGCAGTCATTCCGTGTGATCTATTCGTGTTTGTTTGTGCGCGCTCACACCACGCTTGTTCATTCAGTTAGTAATAGTCGGGCCACATTTTCCAACGCACGCTACACATGCAATGCTGCCCGGATCGGCAGTGCAGCGCAACAGGTGTGTCCCTTCGCACGCGCTGCCCACGGGAAGCGCTTCTCATCAACACCACCGTTTCACACGCGCCTTCTCGTGGTCATCGAGTCTCTCTTCGTGTCGGTCTACTTACGCCGCAGCACACCTGCTTACTTAATCAGCTCATGTTTACTACAATTCATATTGCTACCAAAGCCGCTCACCTTACTTCGTATGACATTGCTGTGTTGCTATTGCATTCATTGCTTCGCCCTTAGGGCGAAACTGTGACATTTTTATTCCATGCTCTGTCAGTGTTGTTCAGTTTGCAGTAATTTGTGGGCTCCTGAAGACGGTCGTACAGCCTTTAGTACGCGCGGCCACAGCCAAGACTTGGCGCCGTTCATTGCACATCGGTGCTGTGTGATGGTGTATTGCTGTGTTCCATATTGCAAGTCCCGTTCCGGGTGAACACCCGGTGTTTCTTTTCACCAGTTTCCAAGCAATGAGTTTCTAGCACTTTTGGACAAGATAGTGTTGTTGTTGTTTTTTTCGATAAAGCCTCCGAACACTTGTCACGCAGGAAGAGCAGTCCAGCCCTATTTACAACGCGGTCCCATCTTGAGCTGCCCTGAAGGTGTTGACGAAAGCCATGCGAGACTAACTGCAAATCGAAGTGCCGAGAAGTTTCTGAGAATACTCCTTGTAAATCACTCAAACCAACTGACTGACGACAAACGACAAGCTTCGGCCTATGTACACAAGCTGCCAAGGAAACACTTTAGATTGTAATTGTGAATAAGACACATTTGTGAGCTACTGTGTCCGCAAGAGTTTTCGCATGAAAGTACGGCAACCATTGTAATTCCCTTGTCACACGGCACGTGTAATGTCATTCGCAGCGAATGAGATTAAGTGTTAATGCCATTTTTGTTGCTTCTACACGGCCATAGTGAATGACATTCACAGCTAATCGCATTCGCCCATTGAATGAGTTTCCCGAACTCATTCACGCGCGACTTGTGTAATCTCGACGAAAGGGGCTTGGCAACAAATTGCAATATCGGTAAGTTAAAACGAAGTGTAATATATTTTCCAATAACCATCCAATGTTTACCATTGTATTGCTAACAATATAGTCAAAATATGTAAACAAGAAGAACGATTTGTAAGGTCTCGTTATCATAGCAACCCGCCGAAAAACATTGCCATCGATTGCGAATGCCATTTTGTTTACCCGTGTAGACTGGGAACGCAAGACCGCAATGACATTTGGTATGAATGTTATTTACTGCAAATGACATTGCATGTGCCGTGAGACAGGGGGTATAAGTGCATACGAGCAATAAATATTTATTTTCATTCCTCAAAATGCATATGCGCTTGATGGCGGAGAGCTGTTCTCCCGGCGCATGCATAGCCATGTTCCCCAGTGAATTTAAAGAAGCTCGATGTATTAATACGGTTACACTGCATGAATTTATAAGAAGCCTAGTTGAACCATTTACGCGTCCTCTACAATTAGGCGACTTGTTCTTTAAGCACGGTGAGGTAAGAAGCGCGCCCGACCCCATCTTGCAGCGTTGTGCGCGCTGCACAGATCAGCTGGGAACAGCTGAGCAGGGTTAAAGTCCCTATATAAGAAAAGTACCGCCATCCATTGATCAACGCCGCTTCTCTCTCTCCTGTATCTCCAATTGGACGATGATAGCGCGCGCTTTCACTTCTCTATATTTTGTTTTTTTCCCCTCAGAGCCATGTTTAAAGTCCTCTGCGCAGCCGCAGTCGCTGGCGGCGGCGCACTCCCCGCCTGAAAGCTTCAACGTGGACTTTCTCGGTGCGCCACCATCGACTTGCTTTCGCAAGCAATAAGTAAAGAAAAAAAACAAGCGCTTTAGGAGAGGAGGCGGCAGAGGAAAGAGTAGATGGCGGTACTTTTCTTTTATAGGAACTTTAAGCAGTGTGAGGCCGCAGCGCCCCCCACCAAGCCCCGATGCGTAAGAAGCGAGCCCGCGCGCCCCAGTCGAGCCCGGCCGTGGTTCTGCTCCCGGAGCAATCTTGAAAGCGACGGGGCGCGCACCGTATCTCCAGATGGCCCGGACATGCGCTGTGCTTTCGCCACTCTGTTTCCGTTGAACCTTCGCTCGCTACAGCGGCTGCGCTTGTTCGCGCCAGCGTTTTGGCATCGAGTGTGATCTATTCATGTTTGCTTGTGCGCGCTGACACGGCGCTTGCTAATTCAGTAAGTAAGCGAATGTGTCCAAGTTTATGCAGCCGATAAAACTATACTATCCCTACTCCGTCTACTAATTTGCTATCGCAATTGATGCTTCGCCTTTCGGGCTTCGAGGAACTTTCCGAGATGCTCTTCATGATCTCCCCTTATTTTCGAGTATACAATTATGCCGTCCACATACACATTACAGAATTTTCCGATAAATTTCTTTAGTACATCGTTCATCATCTTTTGAAACCATGATCCGGAGTTTTTCCATCCAGACGGCAGCCTATATAATGGGGTAACAAATGCTCTAAATTTCTTGGTATCCTCTCTTAGTCGTACCTGCCATAGGTCAATGCGGGAAAACCATTCACATCCTCCTGTCTCGTCAATTACTTCATCAATTCTCGGCATTGGATATTGGAAGAGATCTGTTAGCTTGTTTACTAGTCTATAATCTGTGCAGAGGCGAAATGACCCATCTTCTTTTGGAACAATCGTAATAGGCGAGGCAAAACACCAAGTAGAAGGCCTGATTATTCCCGTCTCCAGCATTCCCTGAAGCTCCTGCTTTAACCATACCATTTTTTGATGGATGAGGCTATATGACTTTCTCTTTACTATAGTGCTGTCGCGTAAGAGGAAAGGCACCTCAAGGACTGTTGTGGCTTCTGGATAAGAGCCAATGCACAAAAGCTCTGAAAACTTCAAAGGTCTGCGGAAGACAGTTTACGATCAGTATTTTGGGCGATATCAAGTTGATTACATGTTCTTTCTATGCTGACCAAATCATTCCAGAGGATATTAATCTTCATGCGTTTCATATCAGCACTTGATAAGATTAAATCAAAACTGACTTTGGGCATCACCGATGCTTGAACCTTTAATTTTTCACCTTCAAACTCCAGATAAGCTGACGTCCAACTATTATATTCTCGGCAAGAATGGAGGAGGATTCGAACCTACGATCTGCAGATTACAAGCCCTGTGTTTTACCTCTGCTCCACGCCACCACTCTGCTATTCACTGCATGCTTAGAAGAAGTATTCAAGCTCTTAGACTGGGAAGGCTGAGGAGTGGGAATCAACAGCGAATATCTCAGGAACCTTCGGTTTGCAGATTACATTGTCCTATTCAACAACAATGGCGACGAATTACAACAAATAATTGAGGACCTTAACTGAGAAAGTGTAAGAGTGAGGTTGAAGATGAATGTGCAGAAGACAAAAGATAATGTTCAATAGCCTGGCAAGGGAACAAGAATTCAGAATCGCAAGTTAGCCTGTGGAGTCTGTAAAGGAGTACGTTTATCAAGGTCAATTACTCACAGGGACTCTGATCATAAAAAGGAAATTTACAGAAGAATAAAATTGGGTTGGAGTGCATACGGCAGACATTGCCAAATCCTGACTGGGAGCTTATCACTGTCGTTGAATAGTGTACAAACATTGCATTCTACTGGTGCTAACATATGGGGCAGAAACATTGAGGTTAACAAAGAAGCTCGAGAACAAGTTAAGGACCGCAAAAAAGGGCGATGGAACGAAAACTGTTAGGCCTAACGTTGAGAAACAGGAAGAGAGCGATGTGGATCAGAGAGCAAACGGGGATAGCCGATATTGCCATTACTTCATTAAGAATTGACATTAAGAGAAAGAAAGGGAGCTGGGCAGGCCATGTAATGCGTAAGATGGATAACCGGTGGACCATTAGAGTTACAGAATGTATACCAAGACAAGGGAAGCACAGTCGAGGACGGCAGAAAACTAGGTGGGGTGATGAAGTTAGGAAATTTGCAGGCGCATGTTGGAATCAGCTAGCGCAAGACAGGGGTAATTGGAGATCGCAAGGAGAGGCATTCGTCTTGCAGTGGACATAAATATAGGCTGATGATGAATATTATTGACTATATTGAGCGTCTTCGGCATGTCTGTAAAAGCGCAAAGACACCGGCGTCTTGTTTTCGCTCGGCGCGATAGCCAGGTAGTGCGTTTGCTGCGCCATGTCCACCCCATCGTCATAGACTAGCCGCTAGCGTATGAGTCACAGCGTTCATAGTCGCGGTACACATCAATGCATAATCAGGATCCTGGAAGATGTGGTTAAGCGAGCGTCCATCCCATAGCAAGTCCCAAGGGCAAACGCTGATAACAGCGCTAGCGCGATCACGAGGCGCACAACGACTGTATCGCGACACTTGTGAAAGAGGCATCGGCGAGGGGTATAACAATGTGCCATCCATCATCCGTTTTGACTTCTACCTGGAGGATGGCGCGCGTACGTGGTTTCAGAACCGCGAGGAGCAACTGACGTCGTGGTGCGAGTTTTGTCGTCAGCTCTTGGAGACCTGCACCAGTGCTGATCGCCACGAACGAGCGGAACAAGCGATTCAGGCCCGCGTCCAGTTGCCAAACGAAACTGACCACGTACGTCGAAGACATGACGCGCCTCTTTCGACGAGTGGATCCAAGAATGACGGAGGAGAAGTTACGTCATCTGATGCGCGGGGTCAAGGAGCAACTCTTCGCTGGCCTCGTACGGAACCCTGCGAAGATGGTCGCGGAGTTCTTGTCCGAGGCCGTGACCATGGAGAAGATGCTTCTGCATCGCTCCAATTGTATGAGCGGCAAGCGAACAGCATGTCTGCTGCTGACATTTTCACGGCCATAGGAAGCAACGGCGACTCTCTGCGAGAACTCATCCGCTCTGTAGTGCGTGAAGACTTGCAAAAGGCCACCGTAACACCGCAACCTACGGTAAGCTCCATAGCGAGCATTATCAAGGACGAACTGCACCAGGCGCTTCGTGACACCTTGCCTCCTGCTAACGCTGCGGCAGTACCTCCTGAATACCCCCGTGCGACCTGCGCGGAAGCCCTGAAGCGCCCTGCTTCCTCTCCACCGCTATTCGTTCGTGCTCCTCCTACGGTGTCAGTTCAGTCGGTGCAGCCGATACCGTACTACGACGCTGGGTACACGCCGCCGCCCGTTGTTCATGCCGCTCCATTTGCCCATCGTAAGGAGCAAGCGGTTCACCACGTCAACCATAGACGCCCGCCCCCTCGGAAGTCGTATGTTTGGCGCACACCCGATCATCGGCCTCTGTGCTTCCACTGCGGTGAAGCTGACCACTTGTACCGCCAGTGCCCATACCGGCGCCTTGGGATTCACGGCTTTTCCGCATACTCTCCGCCGCCCCGATACGGCCAGCGACCCGGGGACATTTAGGAATACCTGTCCCAGCAGCGCTTGCCACCGCCTGCCAGGCGGCAGTCGCGTTCGCCGTCTCCGAGACGATTTTCAGCTCCGCCCAAGCGGTATTCTCCCGAGCAGTCGACCAGTCCCCGCCGGGAAAACTGAGGCGATCTTTGGGGGCGAGGTCGCTGACAGTCGAAGCGCTGAAGACCTCCGACGGACGCAGTTACGGAAAGATACCGATCCGACATCACCTGCAGCTGAACGGGACGACCGGCTTTCGCTCGATATACCAGTTACTGTTGACGGTTATGCCGTTACTGCTTTAGTGGACACCGGCGCAGACTACACGATACTAAGCGGGAAAACAGCAACGCAGCAGAAGAAAGTGATCACGCCCAGGAATAACTCGCAGATTCGGACGGCTGGCGGCCACGTCGTTACTCCACTGGGCGCCTGCACGACTAGAGTTGAGATTCAAGGATCTACATTCGTAGCGAGCTGCCTTGTCTTACGCGAATGCTCCCACGACGTTATTCTTGGGGTTGACATCCTGCAGGAGTACGGCGCGATTATCGATCTGCAAGAGTGTCGTATCACTTTCTCTGCCGAACGAGCAATCGACGTGCAAGACGGCGAACGGCGCGACGACGTACTTCGTGTTTCTGCAGACAGTGTAAACCCCGTTTCACATGGTGCGATTTTGCAGTGAGTTTCTCGCAGCTGCGATTTCCGCAGATTAGAAATTCGCAATGCCGTTTCACATGGATCTACGGCAGCTGCGTTTTTCGCATACTCGTTGAGCATTCTGACTGGCGATGACGTATGAGCGAGCTGCCTCCTATTGGTCGCCTGTTTCCACCGCTACAGTGGCTACCACCGCATCTGCGTTTTCGCAGAGAAGTTCAGCATGCCGAACATCGAAAAATCGCACGCACGAAGGGTCCGGCGGCCTATTTGCCGCAGCTGCGAATTCGCAAGTGTGAATTCGAAGACAAAATCGCACAATGTGAAACGGGCTTAACGCTTCCTCCACGAGCCAGTGTCCTCGTCGACGTCACATGCTGTGGCTTACGCGATGGCGAAGCGGTGGCCGAAAGTAACTTGGAACACTTACTGAAGCAAGGTGTTTGTGTGGCTCGAAGTGTTATACAGATTTGTGCTGGTCATTCGCAATTGCTTGTTACCAACTTTAGCTGCGAGCACCGACACCTGTTCTGCGGCACTTCGTTAGCGTTTGCAGACGCAGTAGCAAACGTTAACAACTGTTTCACGTCCGAAGTAGTGGAGACAGCAGACATGTCTCTGGGGCATCTCGACATCAATTCTGAACTGTACACCGATAGCCAGACAGCATTGCGCAAGCTCTTGCTTGAATTCAGGACCTGCTTCGCACATTCTTCCAAGGTACGCCAGACTTCCGTCACTAAACACAGGATCATCACGTGCGAAGACGCACGCCCGATACACCAGCAGCCTTACCGCGTGTCGGCAAAAGAACGCGAAGCCATACGTACGCAAGTCCGGGAGATGCTCGATGATGGAGTCATGGAACCTTCTAACAGCCCGTGGTCGTCTCCGGTCGTTCTTGTCAGAAAGAAAGACGGCACGCTACGCTTCTGTGTCGACTACCGCAAGCTCAACAACGTGACTAAAAGGGACGTGTACCCGCTTCCGCGTATCGGCGGCTTGTTAGATAGACGGGCGCAGAAAGGCTTAAGACGCACCACGTGGATGACTTCAGGTCGTGCGCGGCGCCGCTGTGATTGCGAAATACCGTCTGGCACGACCTCATTGTCCAGTGCGCCAATACGTCGGATGATCTTATATGGCCCGAAATAGCGACGTAAGAGTTTCTCGCTAAGTCCTCGTCGGCGTATCGGAGTCCAGACCCAAACACGGTCTCCGGGCTGGTACTCGACGTAGCGTCGTCGAAGATTGTAGAGTCGGCTGTCGGTTCTCTGCTGGTTCTTGATGCGCAGGCGGGCGAGCTGTCGACCTTCTTCGCCACGCTGCAAATAGGTGGCAACGTCGAGATTTTCTTCGTCGGAGACATCCGGTAGCATGGCGTCAAGCGTCGTTGCCGGTTTCCTTCCGTAGACCAGGTTGAATGGCGCCATGTGCGTCGTTTCTTGCATGGCCGTGTTGTATGCGAAGGTCACGTACGGAAGGATGGCATCCCACGTCTTGTGTTCGACGTCGACGTACATTGCCAGCATGTCGGCGATGGTCTTATTTAGGCGCTCGGTGAGGCCATTCGTCTGCGGGTGGTAGGCGGTGGTCCGGCGATGGCTTGTCTGGCTGTAGCGCAGGATGGCTTGAGTTAGTTCAGCCGTGAAGGCCGTACCTCTGTCGGTGATGAGGACTTCTGGGGCACCGTGGCGCAGGAGGATGTTCTCAACGAGCTACCTCGGCGGCACTGCCTTTGGGCAAGGCTTTTGTTTCGGCGTAACGGGTGAGGTAGTCCGTAGCTACGACGATCCATTTATTCCCGGACGTCGACGTCGGAAAAGGCCCCAGTAAGTCCATCCCGATCTGCTGGAACGGTCGGCGAGGTGGCTCGATCGGCTGTAGAAGTCCGGCTGGCCTTGTCGGCGGTTTTTTGCGTCGCTGACAGTCTCGGCATCTCCACGTAATGGGCGACGTCGGCAGAGAGGCGAGGCCAGTAGTATTTTTCTTGTATTCTAGCGAGCGTGCGGGAAAAACGGAGGTGTCCAGCCGTTGGGTCGTCATGGAGAGCTTGCAGAACCTCTGGACGCAATGCTGAGGGTACCACGAGGAGGTAGTTGGCTCGGAGGGGCAAGAAGTTCTTCTTTAGGAGAATGTCGTTTTGCAAGAAAAACGACGCCAATCTTCGCCTGAACACCTTCGGCACAATGACGGTCTTGCCTTCCAGGTAGTCTACAAGGCTCCTTAGTTCGGGGTCGGCTCGCTGTTGTTCGGCGAATTCATCGGCACTGATGGGTCCCAAGAAATTGTCGTCATCCTGGTCGTCTTGTGGCGGTGGTTCTACGGGGGCACGAGACAAGCAGTCGGCATCAGAGGGCTTTCGCCCGGACTTGTAAACGACTGTGATGTCGAACTGTGTTCGCCGCTATCGTTGTGCTTTGAGTGTAGCTTGCTTTTGTGGGCACAGGTTTGCCCAATAAACAACCAGTTTCGTCATACAGCGTTTTACGACTGTTTACCGTCACTACTACGTGACATCTGGTGCGAGAGGTACTGGGATCTACCCAGCACCTCCACCGGATGTCACCTAGTAGTGACGGTAAAGAAAACAGTCGTAAAACTGTGTATGACGAAACTGGTTGTTTATTGGGCGAACCTGTGCCCACAAAAGCAAGCTACACTCAAAGCACATAAACCCCCTATATAAAAAGTAGCGCCATCCACTTCCCTCCTCCTCCGTTCCACTATCGCGCTCGGCGCGACCAGCGCGATCGAGGCGCGATATCGACAGTGGCGCCGCCTGCGTCGGGCCTGCCGTGGCAGACGACAGCTACGCGCTACCAGAGGAAATCCGAGGAAAACTTCGATCGCGCCCTGCGGAGAAGTTTTTGAGGGGCGATTTTGCTTCGCCAGTCAGTAACTGGTCTTAATAATGCCGTTTCGGAAGTAGCAACGCAACGATGCGAGACGGCGCAAATATCAAGTGTGCAGCAAGCGTTTGCGCACGCCGGATGGTAAACAAAAAAGCTTTTTGCCCTCGCCTTGTCGGTTGCGGCAACTTAAGGCGCAGCAGCATGCCATCGCAACGAAGTTCTTGTCCCTAACACGTTTGATTCGTTTGTGCGTACAGCACTTTCGTCGCACAGGCCCGAGAATGGCAGTCGGAGCGCGCTGGAAAGAAAAAAAATATACAAAAGCGCAACGCGAGCTTCCACGTGACACGGATTGGCCAATGGGGGAGCGGAGGAGGCTGGGGCGACAGGAGGCGGCAAGGAGGAAACGCCGGGGTGAGCGCGGTGGCGGCAAGATCTAAGAATGGCGCTACTTTTTATATATAGGTGCTTTAAAAGCACAACGATAGCGGCGAACACATTCGGCGATCGTCGAAAATCTGATCAGCGGCGAGACGCGTCGGCTTTTATACCTGAGTCATCGAAGGTTCCAGATTAATCCCTGATGCCCGCGTGTCTTCCAGAAAGTTCTAGACAATTTACGTCTGTCACACAATCAGATAACATAAGCGTCGGTGAAAACAGGCAACGAAAAGAAGCATCGATAACGTTCTAGAAACTTCCGATACAGGCGCGTCCTGCGCCGAGCGATAACGTTTAACATTTGTTAGCCGTTGGAAAGCGGCCACCGGTGAAAGATAAACATGTATACGTGTCAATACGGCGCGCCCAGTACTTTTCTTCTCTCGATTTAAAAAGCGGGTAGTGGCAAATCGAGGTAGACGAACGCGACCGCGAGAAAACAGTCTTTGTGACTCCAGATGGGCTCTATGAATTTCGAGTGCTTCCTTTTGGCTTGTGTTCAGCCCCGGCTACTTTCCAGCGATTGATGGACACTGTCCTTACTGGACTGAAGTGGCAGGCCTGTCTTATGTACCTGGATGATGTGGTCATCTTCTCTGAAACGTTCGAGCAGCATCTTCACCACCTACGGAGTGTGCTAGAAGCCATCTGATCGGCAGACCTCACACTTAAGCCCGAAAAGTGCCACGTTGGTTACGAAGAGCTCACGTTCCTCGGGCATGTAGTAAGCGCCAAAGGGGTCCGACCCGATCCAGACAAGCTTTCCGCTGTGGCCGCGTTTCCAGCTCCTGCCAATAAGAAGGCCGTCCGGCGCTTCCTGGGTTTGTGCGCCTACTATCGCCGGTTTATTAAAGGCTTCTCGAAGATAGCGGAACCCCTGACTCGCCTTACAAGGAACGATACGCCATTTGTGTGGCATAATGAGCAACAGGCGGCTTGTGCTGAATTACGACAGCGCCAGCAGTCAGCACCCGTTCTTGCATATTTTGATACTGATACTGAGGTGCATACCGACGCCAGTAGCATTGGCCTTGGCGCAGTGCTCGTCCAGCTCCAATATGGAGTGGAAAGAGTTATAGCGTATGCCAGCCGCTCCCTGTCCCGTGCCGAGGCGAATTATTCGACTACGGAGAAAGAGTGCCTCGCGGTCGTGTGGGTGATAATCAAGTTTCGACCCTATCTCTATGGTCGTCCCTTCAAAGTAGTGACGGACCACCATGCCCTCTGTTGGTTGGCAAGCATGCGCGACCCTTCAGGACGACTGGCACGGTGGAGCTTACGGCTACAGGAATTTGACATCACCATCGTTTATAAGTCTGGCCGTAAGCATGAAGACGCTGACACGCTGTCCCGCGCACCCATTGATCCTGCCAGTCAGGAAACAAAGGATGATGACGGTTTCCTGGGCGTCATTAGTTCGTCGGACTTGAGCAGACGGCAGCGTGACGACGCTGAGATTCGACCGATCATCGATCATTTAGAGGGCCGCGACACAACCATACCACGCCTTCTGTCTGCGAGACAACGTGCTCTATAAGAAGAATCCTCGTTCGACCAGCCGTGCTTACTTCCTGGTGGTTCCAAGGGACATGCGCGACGACGTCCTCTTCGCTTGCCATGACGAACCGACATCTGGTCATTTAGGCTTTTCACGAACACTCGCTAGAGTAAGCGAAATGTACTATTGGCCCGGGCTTTCGGCAAGCATCAAACAGTAGGTTAAAGCCTGTCGTGAATGCCAGCGCCGCAAATCACCATCCGTTAAACCGGCTGGCTTACTCCAGCCAATTGAAACACCTCACACGCCTTTCGACCAAGTCGGCATGGACATTCTCGGACCGTTTCCTCTGTCTGCCGACGGCAACAAATGGGTGATCGTCGGGACGGATTACTTAACACGCTATGCTGAAACGCAGGCGATCCCACGAGCCACGGCCTCAGAGGTAGCGCAATTCCTCATGCGCCACATCGTCTTGCGTCACGGTGCTCCCTCCACTGTAATAACAGACAGAGGGACAGCATTCACAGCGCAGCTTATGGACGAAGTTTTTGAATTAAGCAACACCAGGCATCGCAAGACGACCGCGTACCATCCGCAGACCAACGGACTTACCGAGCGACTGAATAAGACGGTCACAGACATGCTCGCACTGTACATCGACGTCCAACACAAAACATGGGATCGGATCTTGCCTTACGTGACCTTCGCGTATAACACCGCCGTTCAAGAGACGACGCGCTTCACGCCCTTTCGCCTTCTCAACGGTCGCGAAGTCCAGACGGTGCTGGGCGCTATGCTGCCGTGTCAAGACGCTCACCTATTGACAACTGACGCCGAGGAATTTTCAGAGCGTGCTGAGGAAGCTCGGCAGCTCGCGCGGCTGCATATCGACCAGCAGCAGCAGGCAGACGCACGACGCTACAACATCCGCCACAGGGACGTGTCCTACAACCCCGGGGACCAAGTTTGGGTGTGGACCCCCGTTCGTCGTCGTGGCCTCAGTGAAAAGCTGCTCAGCCGGTATTTCGGTCCGTATAGAGTGCTCCGCCGCGTCAGTGACGTAAACTACGAAGTTGTTCCGGACACAACATCGCAGACACGGAGTAGGACACAAAGACAACCGAGCTCAGACATAGTTCATGTTGTGCGCATGAAGCCGTACAGTGCGCGTCTGTAACTTTTGTTTTGTTTTCGTTTTTTTTTCTCTCATTCCCTTCTTTGTTTCTACTTTTCATTTATCTTCGGGAGCTTGTTTCTTCGTTCATTGACTTTGTCGGCGTGGCGTTTACTTTTTTTGTGTACTTTCGCTTTGCCTGCCTTCTTCGTTATCTTCTACGCCTATTTCTTTTTAGCATCGAGGCGATGCTTTTGTTCGGAAGGAGGGATATTGCCACCTGTAGGTAGTGGGTCCAACCCAAGAGAATAAAGAACACCGTGCGCCCTTTGTTCCCTGCTAGAGCCAGCCCCGACGGTCGCGTCTTCCAAGAGCCAGCTGCTCTACGGTTATTAAACCTTCAGGACTACTTCTCGAGGCTCGTGACAATATTATGCGCTCGCCTGAGTCAGTGGCGAAATCCAAAGCCATTAACCCTTTGTTTGGCGTGGGCCAGCGTATAACGTGTACGTTCACCACAACGCAGCCCGTTTCGTCAGCGTCGCCCAGACGGCGACAGTGCTCGACACCGACGGTGGCGGGCAGACAAGCGTCCCAAATCGGGAGTGGGCATCCTTTGGTGTTGCCCCGAGGCAGCCCCTTTCATCAGCGTCGCCCAGACGGCCACAGCGCCCGGCACCAGCCATGACGAGTTGACCGGATTGAGGCGAGAGGCCTACTTCGAGGAATTGCTACCGCGGGAGCGACAACGATCTCGGTTTTCCAGACGACCTCGCAGTGGCAGCAAATGCGAGGGCAAGGAGGCAACAGTAGAGGTGGAGTTCGTTGAACAATGCAACCCCTCTGATTGGCCGCATCAAGGTCAGCAGATTCCCCCGTCGAGTCTCCTAGGGAAGACGAAGGGATTAAAATTGGAGACCGGGGGTGCAGTAGTAGTGATGTTGACGTGACCCGATATGAACTGAGACGTTGAATATGCTCCTGATGGAGTTGGCTTCCCTACCAGGGGCCAGTGTACATAATGAAAATTAAACCAGTTTCCTATTTCCTACTACTGGATGTATTCATCGATGGGCATAGTGGATTCCTTCCCCAAACGCCAAGTCGAGCCGCAACACCTTCCACCCCCCTCGACAGGGATTTTTCGGCACGTGGATTTTGTTAGGCCGCTGCGGCGAGCAAAGCACCTCTCACCTTTTTATTAGACGCGAAGCTCGCTAACGCAACCGCCGCCGTTGTGCAAGCGAGCTAATCGCTTCCTGCCCACCCCCAATTTTGCCCCTTCAGAGAACAGAAGGTCGTTTGAATAAGCGGGGCCGATACTGGCCCTACCGTTGACCATATGGTCGCTACTGGCCACCATACCTGTGGCCAGTGCCGAAAGGTCTTTCTCTGCTCTACGCCGTTGAAGATGCGTTCTCAAATGAGCGAAGGGCGCTTAACTGGACTGGCATTGTTACATACTCATAGGGACATTGCCATTGACCTGACAAAAGTAATTCAGCGCTTCGCAACCGAAGATAGCGGACAACGGACGTTAGAGTTTGTTATGTCTTGCATAGGTTGGATCTTTGCAAGGTTAGTTGCCGAAAATGCCAACCCTATTACCCTAATGCTTTCATAACAAACCTGTGAACCTTGTTATCTCAAATGGACATCTTTGTTGTATAAATATTGTGTTGCCGTTTTATGTATTGCGTTTCGATTCTTCATCATTTTACCTTAGTCGCCGAACCTTCCCCCCACCTCACCCCAAGTTCAGCCGGGCGCAGGCTACCACCCTGCGTCTGCTACAAACAAATACGTACCCTTCACCCGCCCGCCTCCACCTTATATTCCCTGAAGTTTACAATCTGCCGGTGCTGTGGCACTCACCCGGCTACGCTTCCGCATATGCTGTGGGAGTGCCCAGCACAGTACACACACATTAACACCATGACCCTCTCGTCGAGGTTGCGTGAGGCTCTGCGGAGCTCCGCCCTCGACGACCAAACCTGGGCGACCCAGCACGCCCGTGAGGCGGCGGCGAGGCAAGCCCTCGACGTCCCCTCATGGGAGCCATCTTAAAGTGCCGCAATTAATGTGTATTCCTCCTCCTCGATTCTTCGGTTTCCGTTGGTTGGTTTCGCGTGTTCCGATGTAGATGTATGTCTATTTTTAACAGCGGAGCTGTTTAAGTCGGGCGTAATGCGTTTACTGAATCCAAAAATGTGCGCCAATCCTGGCGGTAGTGCAGAAAGGGTCCAAGCACAATGGCACATACCCCTGTGAACTAGCGAAGCTGAGCCTGGCTAAGTCTAGCTAAGCATGGTTGGGACTACTTAAGTTTAGCCAGTCATCAATAGGTAATTCATAGCCATTCAATAGCTAATCGATAAATAATCAATAAATTCCGGAAAATGCTGGGGATGACCTGGTATTCCTTATCCTAGCCCAAATACGTGGCCAATATCTTGCGATAGACAATGGATAGCCAAGCAATAGCTAATCGATAATCAATCAATAATAACTAAATTTTGGGAAATGCTGGGGATGACTTGGTAGTGCCGATAGGCTAGCCCGAATACGTGGACAATACCTTTCGATAGCCAATCGATTGCTTTAGTAGACGATATTGCAGCAGTTTTGCAACATATATGTATAATATTTTAATTTTGTTCTCCCAGAGCTTACTTGTTCGCCATGACTCATGAGTGTTCCCTATAGGCAAAGCTCGGCAGGGCTTTTAGGGTAAATGAAGAAATCGCCGCACTTTCCTGGTTAATGCTGCTTCTATAACTTTTCTAATTTCTCCTTCTGTTCATATTTGTAGCCGATATTATCCAGATTCCTGTATAAAATTTGTTTTAGTTATTAGTGCTATTACAAGGTTTGACCATGCCCACCAGCGTCAATAAATTCTTTTCGAACTGGTCACACGGTTGTGTTGTCTGCAAGATGTTGATGAAAAAGGCACTAAGGGATGCAACTGAGAACACATTATGGTTACAGACGTCTGGTTAGTGGCTTTGTATGCGAGACCATAGTACAACTGCAGTGACCGTGCCAGAGAACCGTTGTGTAGGTGTTTGTTGGACCTCACGTGATCGGAGCTTGTCACCGCGAACTGCGTTGTTGCACCCCCACAGATCGGCAAGCACGGGTGTCTCAGCTCCTGCTGCTGCTCTCCGTCCCGGGCCACGTGCTGTTCGTGCTGCTCATCTTCGCGATCAGCGACGCCCACGTCCGCCTCACCGTGGGGCTGGTGTTCACCTACCTGGTCGCCTCCTTCGTGCTGGTGCGTATGCGGGCCCGAATGAATCTTCATTTGCTACTTTAAAATGGACGAGGGTGACGAAAAAGCCGCCAAGAAGGCTGCTTGAAAAAACTCTCAGCCCCTTTTACAACATACGACACGAGGCAGGGCATAAAGAACAAGAATAAAAGTGACAATCAAGGCGTAAATAAAGGTGCGGCGAGGATAAACACCACATGAATGCTTAAATTTGTCAGTTGCGTACGTTTGACACGTCAATGTAAAAACTAAACAAGATGTCAACTTAAGACATTTAGTTATTGCACTCAAAATATAGACGTAAAGGAATTACTTGGTACCTACAAAATCCTACAATGATACCTACAATGGCGAGCCCCGAAGTGGCACTTCTTCAGGTTGAGTTGAAGGCTGGCGTTGCTAAGACACTGGAGAATCGTGCGCAGATGGGCGAGATGTGTAGCGAAATCGGGGGCGAGCACGACGACGTCATCTAGATAGCACAGACCATTTTATACCAAATAAAATGCTGTCCATCATTCGCTCGAATGTTGCAGGCGCATTGCAAAGTCCAAATGGCATGACTGCGAATTCGTACAGGCCATCCGGTGTGACGAACGCTGTCTTTGGACGATCACACTCGGCCATCGGGACTTGCCTAGTAACTATAACGCAAGTCGAGTGAAGAGAATTTGGCGCCTTGTAGACAATCGAGGGCATCGTCTATGCGGGGAAGAGGGTAAATATATTTTCTAGTAATTTTGTTGAGACGCCGGCAATCCATACAGAACCTAATGAAACCGTCTTTTTTAACAGCGGAGCTGTTTAAGCTCTTGGTTAGGCCGCGTTGTGCGAACAAAAACTGTGGGCCGATCCTGGAGGCAGTGCAGAAAGGGTCCAAGCGCATTGGCACATACCCCTGTGATTTAGCGAAACTGTTTAAGCTCAAGGGTGGTCCGTTGAGTGTACGCCGCAAAACCTCCACCTGGCGATTACGTCACCATGCATCGCCTAGCAACGCTTCACCCCAGCTGCGCCGACCACGCCGAGCCTCGCCACAGCTGCCGAACCTTGACGTCATCGCGCGCGCCACATCATTTCACCTTAGCTTTGCCGAGCCATGACGTCACCGCGCAGACAGGGAGCTAAGCCGTAACGTCACTGCGCCGACCCTCGGGATATATAGTTCCGCGTCGCCGCCGCGGTGACACCGAAGCCCCGCCGTCTCCGCGCCAAGCACATCACCGCGAAGATGGGGCGGCCGAAGCAGAGGAAGCGCGGCGCGAAAGCCGCCGCGCCGATACCCGAGAGCGAGTGGGCTGTTGTGTCTGGCGGTCCTTCGGGACAAAGGAGGCCTCATCGGCAGACGGGAAGCTATCAAGTGGTCTTCACGCTTGTCGGTCCTCGCGGCCGAGGAGTGTCACCTGGGACTGATGGATGAGCAGTTAGTCTCCAGGCTGCCTCATGCGTCGCTAAACGGCAACGTCGCCCTTTGGTGCGGTTTCGTGAATTACCAGCGACGCCCGAACTACGACGAGGCCCGGCGCCGACTGCGACAACCTGGAGCCCCTTTCGAGACAGCCACCGCCCTCCCTGGAAAAGGTGGCTTCCGCTAACTGACCGCTACGGAGAGGCGACTCTTGAAAGGGGACAGTGTGGCTCCCACGGGCAATCCCGTGGGAGCCACAGCAACGTTCGGTTCCCAAGGTATAAATAAGACCGTCGCCTAAATAAGACCATCGGCCAAAATAAGACCATCGCCGACATGCTAGCAATGTACGTCTACGTCGAACACAAGACGTGGGATGCCATCCTTCCGTACGTGACCTTCGCATACAACACGGCCATGCGAGAAATGACGCACATGGCGCCGTTCAACCTGGTCTACGGAAGGAAACCGGCAACGACGCTTGACGCCATGCTACCGGATGTCTCGGACGAAGAAAATCTCGACGTTGCCACCTATTTGCAGCGTGCCGAAGAAGGTCGACAGCTCGCCCGCCTGCGCATCAAGAACCAGCAGAGAACCGACAGCCGACACTACAATCTTCGACGACGCTACGTCGAGTACCAGCCCGGAGACCTTGTTTGGGTCTGGACTCCGATACGCCGACGAGGACTTAGCGAGAAACTCTTACGTCGCTATTTCGGACCATATAAGATCATCCGACGTATTGGCGCACTGGACTATGAGGTCGTGCCGGACGGTATTTAATTCGCAATCACAGCGGCGCCGCACACGACCTGAAGTCATCCACGTGGTGCGTCTTAAGCCTTTCTACGCCCGCTGACGAACTTAGATCCTTTGCTGCTTTGTTATTATTGTCCCTTTCTGTACGCGTGGTTTTGTTTTCGCTTTCGTGTTTGTAGCATCGGGACGATGCTTTTTAAGGGGGACACGTATACATGTTTATCTTCCACCGGTGGCCGCTTTCCACCGGCTAACAAATGTTAAACGTTATCGCTCGGCGCAGGACGCGCCTGTATCGGAAGTTTCTAGAACGTTATCGATGCTTCTTTCCGTTGCCTGTTTTCACCGACGCTTATGTTATCTGATTGTATGACCGACGCGAATTGTCTAGAACTTTCTGGAAGACACGCGGGCATCAGGGATTAATCTGGAACCTTCGATGACTCAGGTATAAAAGCCGACGCGTTTCGCCGCTGATCAGTTTTTCGACGATCGCCGACTGTGTTCGCCGCTATCGTTGTGCTTTGAGTGTAGCTTGCTTTTGTGGGCACAGGTTCGCCCAATAAACAACCAGTTTCGTCATGCACAGTTTTACGACTGTTTTCTTTACCGTCACTACTGCGTGACAATAGTATTGTTTGTCGCTGCAGTCTCTCGCGAGTTTTAACTCGACTCGGTTCTTGCTCGTTGAAGCACCGTCCACAGAAGCTCCATAGTTAGGATATTTGTGATATCGATTGGACATGCAGTTTTATGAAAATTATTCCCTTACACCCACACGTGCGCGCAATGACGTAAGGTGTGCCTATATAGAACGACACACAAGAAAGTAAACGTGGAGGAGAAAATTTATTCATTATATTCTTGTGACAGAGGGTGTATGGGGACAGAACTAGTCACGCGACTTTAAAAGGATGCAAAGCAAGTGTGGTGGCACACGTCCAAGTTTTGTAAAACGCAAAAAGAAAAACGCACACGTGTGCAAGGGAAATAGGACCAAGCGCTGCTCACAGCTGAGAAAATTTACCCGAATAATGGCTGTGGAGCAACCCCTAACTGTGGAATTGTGCGAAAGTAATAACGAAGCCCCAAACTTGTGTCAATGCTAACCGATAAGCAGAAAGCCGGATGGGCCAGCGCTTGCTAGCGCTGGGGCGGAGAAGTAGCAGACGACGCAGAGCACGCGCCGCCTAAATGAGTCTATGCGCATGCTCCGTGTTTCGAAATCTCGCCAGCAGTTAGCGCTCCGCGGACCGCTGGCCATGCGCTCGCGTATTCCCTCTAAGAGTGGACCGAGCTGTACATCGCCAAATACAGACAGTTCCACCTGAGCGTGAGCGCAGCCTATAACGGCGTCATGGCGTGATAAGAAATTCCACCCAAGGACCACATCATGTGAACACGAAGTCAACACAGCAAACTCATTGCTGTACAGTACGTCGCCAATAACGACTTTAGTCGTGCATGCTGCAACCGGATGGATTCGCGGTGCGGTACTGAGGGAAATTGCTGTAGGTGGTGTTGTCACTTTACGAAGAGAGCGGCAAAGTTTCCGACTAATTACGGATATAGTGGCACCAGTTTCGACGAGTGCAAGAGTTGGTACACCTTCAACAAGCACTTGCACAACATTGGCGGGGGACAAGCGAGGACTTACACAGGTCGACGATGGCGCAGCTCGTGCCTCCGGAGCTGCGGCAGTCCGTCTCAGCGGTGGGTCGGCGACGCATAGGTGACAAAGAACGGCTGCGTGGTGAGAGTGAGTGAAGGGAAGCGAAGTCAGCGTCATGTTGGGGGGTCTCGTGCGTACACTTGAGGTGGCGTGTCTTGGCAGTGTAGTGCTGGGGCCGGAAAGAATAGTCGCGGTATCTGATGACGACGGCATTGGGATGACATGACGATGATGGTGACTACGATGGCGTGACGACGACGATAATTGGATCCGAGAATCGTAATCCGTAATTGGAGATCGCAGGGAGAGGCCTTCGTCCTGCAGTGGATAGGCTAATGATCGGAGAATCGAACGACTGAGCTTGTATGGCAACGGTGGCCTCAGATGGCGTTACGATGACTGTATGACGAGAATCGGATGAGGGCCACGACGACAACGATGGTGTGAGATGGCTGTATGACGACAAGGGCGGGACGAAAATCGGATGACGGAATGACTGCATGACGACGCCGCAATGTCGACAGCGGCGCCGTAATCACAACTGAATGACGACAGTGGCGTCGATGGAACGGGCACAAAGCGTTGGTCTCGTGGAGGGCCTTATTAGTGGAAGCACCTCTCTCGCTGCCAACAGTGTGAAGCTGAGCAACGAGCTGAGAAAAGTTGACGCTTTCAAACGACACGTATTCACTGATGCTCTCATCGTCCTTTCGATAATTGCGATACTTCCTAATAGAAAACTTGAGCGCAGCTGTTTAGGCGTTTTCAATTCTCGATATATTGTGACAAAGAATTTGATTCTCAACGACAGGGTCCTCTCGGCGGCGGCGCTCGTTAAGCGGCAGATGAAGCATTTCCACCGGTTGCCTCACTCATTGTACAGAAAGAAAGCGGAGCGCATTCTTTAAAGGTGCATTCACACGACTGGTCGGACGAGGAATTTTCGCAAAGGATGGCGTATCACGTGACGCGCGCGTCAGCAAAACGTGCCGCCTTCGCCTAGTCTGGCCTCCTCCGTTCACGGCCCGGATTGAAAATGCTCGCCGGTATTTCCATCCGTCCGTTTGGCGGTCGTCTGACGTCAATTAAGCGTAGTCAGCATCAAATCTGTCAACACTGAACAGATTGGCGTGGCTACGGTGGCCTGTTGTCGGCTTGAAGCCACGTGTGTTGTTGTGCAGCAGTGACCGCACGTGCTTTTGCTGTGGTGCAGCGAGAAAGGCGAGTCATGGTTGCGCGCGCATTTCTATTTACTCAGACCGCGCAGCCTGCGTGACCTCAATATGAGTGAGGTGAACAAGAAAACGCTAAGTGACGAGGCAATCGTCATTTTTTTTTTTTTTTTTTGCTCTTGTTGAGAGATTCACAGCGCTATGGAATATAGAGCACGCCGCGCATGCAAACGCGCAGCTGCTAATACGCGTTGGAGTCGAGAGTAAGCACGCGGATTTCGCAAACGGTGCTCCGGCTGTGGGAATGCGACATAACTCGGCTGCGCCGGATTCAAGAGATCACGTGACTGTTTGGCCGCAGAGCAGGCGGGATTTTGCCCTCGCGTGTGTATCCATACACACGCGAGGGCGAAATCCCGCCTGCTCCGCGGCCAAACAGTCACATGATCTCTTGAATTATTAAGGTGGATACACACGCGAGGGCAAAATCCCGCCTGCTCTGCGGCCAAACAGTCACGTGATCTCTTGAATCCGGCGCAGCCGAGTTATGTCGCATTCCCACAGCCGGAGCACCGTTTGCTAAATCCGCGTGCTTACTCTCGACTCCAACGCTTATTAGCAGCTGCGCGTTTGCATGCGCGGCGTGCTCTATATTCCATAGCGCTGTGAATCTCTCAACAAGAGCAAAAAAAATGACGATTGCCTCGTCACTAGCGTTTTCTTGTGCACCTCACTCATGTCGACTTCACGCAGGCTGCGCGATCAGAGTAAATAGCAATGCGCGCGCAACCATGACTCGCCTTTCTCGCTGCACCACAGCAAAAGCACGTGCGGTCACTGCTGCACAACAACACACGTGGCTTCAAGCCGACAACACGCCACCGTAGCCACGCCAATCTGTCCAGTGTTGACAGATTTGATGCTGACTACGCTTAATTGACGTCAGACGACCGCCAAACGGACGGATGGAAATACCGGCGAGCATTTTCAATCCGGGCCGTGAACGGAGGAGGCAGGACTAGGCGAAGGCGGCACGTTTTGCTGACGCGCGCGTCACATGATACGCCATCCTTTGCGAAAATTCCTCGTCCGACCGGTCGTGTGAATGCAAGGTAGCGGCGGTGCAGGCGAAGTAGCGCATGCGCGGGAAGTCCGAAGCCCACGCTAGCGCTTTGTTTCCGCGCTCGCCGCATGCCTGGTCGCCGCCGGCATTCCGCTTTCCTCCTCACCCTCTCGCCATATTCTCCTCCGCTTTCCCTTCGCTCTCTCAGTCCCCCGCGGCGCTCCGTGCTCGCTTTTTCATCTTTTTGTTATGCTCGTTCGCTCGGTTACGCCGACGCATCTCGACGCTCAACGCAGTAACGGGAGCCTAAAATGAATGAAATAATGGCACCAGCATGTCACAATGTGGTCCTGCACCACGCAAAGATGCACCGGGCAGCATGTATACAGGGTGTCCCTGCAGCTATCACGCAGCACGATTAAAAACACCGCTTATCCACGAAGTGAATGATGATGAGTGGGCGAAGCAACGGCCGGGGGATCTTTCGGGCAAAACGCTGGAAGCGTTCTCCGGAAGCCGGAAGCTGGCTTCCGGTTCCAGCTTCCGGAAAACGCAGCGTGGCGTACATATACTATATATATATATCAGAATCAGTTTTTATTTTCCTCAAGGAAAAACGGACCCCAGACAAAAAGCTGCTCATTGAGCAGCTTGACGAGGCCTGGGGCCCTACAGGCAGCGGCAACAGTGGCAAATCAGTAGTGTTTGTCGTACACCCGTACGAGAAAAAAAAGCAATGTGAGAAAAGCAATAAAAGCAAACAGTAATATGACAACAGCAGCAACACAATAAAAATAAAAAGAAAGAAAGAGGAAAAAAAAAGAAACCGTTCGCACCAAGCTGCGAAAAAAACATGGTATATATATATACATACAGGTATGTATCCACACATGTATAAAAGAAAGGTCTGCACGCACACACACACACACAGACACACACACATATATATATATATATATATATATATATACATACATATACCTACATACACAGATATACACACGCACATGGCATATATATACACCACTCAAGTGCACACATGTATAGCTTCAGGTTAGATATTTTATGAAGAATGCCAAAGTGGGAAAGTGAAATTAGACAATTGCCTGCAAGTTCCTTCCAAATAAATCGACATGAAACGTACGCCGAATGTAATCTTCATCTTATGAATCTGCTATCAATTAGGCAATTGTGTTTAAAAAGTGTTCCATTAAAGCACGTCTATTTACTGCGGGGCCATCAATTAAGGTTGTATTTGCGTTCAGGGTGTAAGGGATTACATACTTTAACATTTGTTGACCGTAATTCGTTCGAGTTTTGGGAAGACACCACTTTTCTAATTGTCGAGTGTTGGCTGCCGGTACGCGTTCTTTGAGCGCTGACATTGCGATAAGGAAGTTAGTACGAAGCGTAGCTTTAGTAGTAAATAAAGAAACAATCATGTGCGGTAGCATCATAGTGACGGGAAGAGTGTTTAACCGAATAAAAAGCGGTTTAGAGTGTGCGCAGTACTCTTCGTCTGCAACGATACCAATCGCTTTCTTTTGCAGGATCACAATTCTGTTTATGTTAGTCTGTGATGCCGTGCCCCAAACAAGATGACAATAGGCAATGTGTGATTGAAATAATGAAACATATATGTGTTTTTAATGTGTACTGGAAGAATTCTACGACACAGGGGAAAGTGCTCCAACAGCTTTTGACAAACTTAGGGCTACGTAGTTAGTGTGCTCAGTCCATCGAAGGTGCTCATCAAATATAACACCCAGTGTTTTATGGTGGCTGACGACCTCAATAATATTATTGCCTAGGTTAATTGTTAGGTTCGTCCCTATGTGACGATTTATTGCGCGGAAAATAACAGCTTTTGACTTAGTTGTATTTATTTTGAGATTGTTTAGTTTGGACCAATTTAAGAGGCTGTTTTAAGGTATTGTTTGCTTTTGAAATTATTTCTGTATCCGAGTGACCAGAGATAAAAAGGGAAGCGTCGTCGGCATAAATTACAAAATCAGCGTCTGTCGAGATTGTTACCACGTCGTTTATGTAAACATTGAAAAGAAAAGGTCCTAATATACTGCCTTGAGGGACGCCGCATTTCAGATAACGTTTGGATGAAGAAAAAGTTGTCGCAGTTTCACCTGAAAGGCGAAGCATCAATTGCGATAGCAAACTTGTAGAGAGCTATACGGAGTAATGATATTAGCTTTATCAGCTGTATAAACTTGGACATGCAGCAGCATCGGCAACACGCATAACTGTTGTCGACGCCATCGGCGTTTTGCCCGCGTTCGCTCAAAATGCGTGCGGCGTTGGTGACTGTTGCCGGAGCCTCTGATATAAATAGGCACTTGGTGCCGCAGCTAAACGTCGCCTCCTTCCCTCCCCCTCCCCTCCCCCACGGCCTCTCGCGCGTCGGAAGAAGGCGCGTTTGCTCTACATATATGGTGATTGTAAAGGAGAAAAGAGACGCCTACTTCTGCAGCCCTTAAGCGAGCACGGCGCAGAACGCGCGTTTGTTCTCTGCCGTGCGTTCACTCCCCGTGAAAGACGCGCCCTCGCGTCCTTTCACTCGCACATACAGCGTTCGGCGCGCGGCGCCGATTTCATCTCCAAATGACGTCATACGGAAACCTCACGGCGACGGCGACGGCGACAGCGACGGCGACAGCGACGGCGACGGCGACGGCAGAAATCTGCTTTTGAGTGTCCATATAATTGCTATCGCAATAAAAACCGTCTATGTTCACTATTTGTTCACGGTCTTTAAGATATGAACTAAAAATTTGCAGTGTCCTTCCCTGACTCCGTACTTGCTTAACTTATCTAAGAGAATATTATGGTCTAGACAATCGAAAGCCTTACTAAAATCCAGAAAGATTCCTACTGTTAAGAGTTTGTTTTCAATATTCTCTAAAATAATTTCTTTTTGGACTAATAAAGCTGATTCTGTACAAAACCTTTACGGAATCCGAATTGAGATTGTGATATTAACTGATTAGCATCAAAGAAGTTCTGCAAACGTTTTAGCAAATTGTTTTCTAGTACTTTCGAAAAAAGGGGTAGAATATAGATGGGGCGATAATTACTCACGACGTTTTTCGAGCCTGACTTGAAAATGACTGTAACCTTGGCCAGTTTCATTCTCACAGGGAAAACACATGATTCTAGTGAAAGGTTAATGATATGACACAGAGGTAGTGCAAGAAAGTCAGCAACAAACTTTACTGGCTTAATTGTGAGGCCTTCTACATCAGAGCTGGAATTATTTCTTAAGGACATGAGAACGGTAAAACTTCTGAGGGATCTGTAGGGCTAAGAAACACAGAGCTGGTTGTTTTACTTGAAATAACAGAACACGCATCTTCGTTATATTTGCTGTTGCTTTGCTCGGTAAAGAAGTTATTAAAGCAATCGGCTAGTGGTACGCCTGATATTGGTGACCCGTCAATATCAATTCGCCAATGTCGTTCGATACGTTTTTATTTCTAATTACCTTATTTATTGCGCGCCAAATTAGCTTTGGATTATGCTGGCTTCCAGCGAAATTTCCGAGTAATAGTCACGCTTGGCTTTGCGCAAGTCGTTATTTAATTTATTCCTAAACTGCTTAAACTCAATGTAATCATTAGGATTTCTGGTTACCAAAAAACTGTGGTACAGGCGGTCTTTTTTTTAATCCTTCTTCAAAGACCAAGGTGAAACCCATGGTTTCTTAATTTTTTTTCTTTGATGATTGTCTCGTTATTAATGCGAAACTTAAGTCATAGAGCACGTTAAATTTATCTATGAACGCATTATAAGCCTCATCCACTGAACGATAGTTGAGGCATGGTCCATGGTGTCTCACTAATCAGTCGCCTGAATGATGTAGTTTGGTATCAGAATTGCCGAAAGGTTACCGGTCTGCTTCGAACTGGTACAGGTTGAGCATTTCTATTGTAATAAAAATAGGACAAGATCGCGTAGATCCAAGACAGTGACCCGAAGATTTTCAACGAACTATGTTAACAATAAACAAGTCAAGAATGCTCGATGAAGAGACCGTGATTCTCGTGGAGATGTACTGGTGTTGGTGAACACCATTGGATTCAATGATCGCAAAAATTCTGCTGAATCAGCGTTCACTTCGTGTTCATTAATATTAAAGTCACCGCCGAGCAATAGGTAATTATTTGTGAACAGTAATTAAGAAAAGCATTCAAAATTTGAAAATGGGTTATGGTTTCCACCAGGGGGCCTGTAAATTACAGCAAGATGTAAGTATTGTGTTGTAGCACGAGGCTGAGTACCGTTACTGGTGTATAACTGGAATTCTGTAATGATAGTACAGTTCAAAGAAGGCCTAACATAAATAGCTCTCCCCTCCGCGGGAAGGCCTATTTAGAAAAAAGGTGGCATACGATGGTAATTTGAGTAGTTCTGGCTTCATGCTGACAACCACGTTTCGGTGAATAACAAGCAATCAAAGGTCACCCTAGATTACCTAACAATCTTTCAATCTGATCGTGCTTATTTTTCATTGAACGAATATATATATATATTATATATATTATATAGTTCGGGCATTAATATCTCGAAACTGGTGTCATCCCGAGAATTCGTTTCAAGTGTATCCGCCTTGCGAACTCCCCGGCTACAATTTGTAAATTGCAATATGGGCCATCAGGTAATTAGTTAAAACGTAATTAGTGATTTTTTGGTAATTAGTTGATTATGCATTTCAATTTCTTGTGGAAGTAATGTCCGCCTCTTCGAGTAGACCAGTTCATTAACTAGAATTGATCTATCTGCCACAGGTAACCTTAAATAAATTTGGAAAGTGTTCGCTGAAACACCCTGTGTATCCCAGCGAAGAAGAGAGACGCTAGTGGATTCAGCGCTACTGGCTCTAAACACTAGTGGGTCGAGCGCTCTCGCTCAGCAACGGCTCTCGTGCTGGCAAGCTGTGACTGCCCTGCCCGTCGACGTTTCACTGCTCCGAGCTCTTCCAAATAAACACCTGTAGAATTGGTGGATGTGCTGGGTAACTTCCTCACGGACGAACGCCTTCATTTCTGCGAGCAAAGCTGTCTGGTCCGACATGGCAGCCAAACCAGCGAGGTGTTCGTCCGGCGGTAGAGATCGACGGGTCAGTGATCGCTGCCTGCGGAGTTCTTCGTAGCTCTGGCACAGTGTGATAATTTCGGCCACAGAGCGAGGACTTTTGGCCAGCAAGATATTATAGGCGTCCTCTTCTATGCCCTTCAGGATGTTGCGAATTCCATCAGACTCCGCCATGTCGAATCGATTTTCCTGCATAGGTCCAAGACATCTTCAATATAACTGGTGAATGTTTCTCCTGGCTGTTGAGCTCGTTCTCGCAAACGCTGCTCGGCACGCAGCTTGCGAACATCAGGGCGACCAAATACATCGGCGAGGGAAGTCTCAAATTTGGACCATGTCTGGAACTCTCCTTCATGGTTGTTATACCACAGGTTGACCACTCCAGCGAGGTAGAAGAGAACATGGCTGAGTTTGGCCGCTTCGTCCCACTTGTTATGGCGCTTACCCTGTCGCACGCCGTGAGCCATTCGTCCACGTCAGTGTCGTCCGCTCCAGTGCTGTCGAGGCGAGGCACCCCGGGACACGCAGTGGGTGCAGGAGGCGTCTTGGGGCATGGTAGGGTGCGGGACCGGAGTTCCAGGATTATTGTCAAATAAACACATTCGAATATATATATAATATATATATATATATATATATATACTGTACATGTGTACAGTGAGTGAGTGAGTGAGTGAAATAACTTTTATTACAGGTCCGGCGAGGACGCGAACTCGTCGCGCACCCGGCTAGTCCCACGTCGGGACCGGCAGGTCTAGCCCACCAGCCCGGTCGCGGGCACACCGGACAGCCAGGATTTGCTTGTCTAGAGCGGGGCTACGCAGAAGCGAGTCCCACTCATCCTTGCTGAACTTGGGGTATCTCGACCCGCACTCCCAGAGCATGTGTGCTAGAGTGGAGGTCTGCCCACAGGATGGGCAGGCGTCGTCGCGATATACGTCAGGGTAAACTTCGTGCAGAACGGCCAGACACGGATATGTGCCGGTCTGTAAAAGTCTAAGCGAAACAGCTTGCGCCCTATTCAATTGGGGTGAGGGGTGGAAAGACCCTTCTGGACATGTAGAAAAATTTTGTCACCTCGTTGTGAGTAGCGGGAGCATCCCTGTGGCCGTAGGGGGAGGGGTGTCGGCTCTCCTTACAGAGGAAGCGCGGTCGGTGAGGTCGCGCGCAGCCTCGTGAGCGGGAAACCAGTGAATCGAATGATGCGTGAGAGCATCCGGATTGGAGACGCTAAGAAGACGAGCAGCCTGCTCGGCGATGCGACCCTTCGAAAAGCCCTAACTGCCGTTTTGGAATCGCTGTAGATCTCAGACCCACGACCGTCTAGCAGGGCGAGGGCGATGGCGGCTTGCTCGGCGACTTCGGGGTCTGAAGTGCGAATTGAAGCGCTATTGGAAAGCTTGCCGCTGGAGTCGACCACGACGATGGCAAAGGTCTTTCCATCGCTGTACTCCGCGGCGTCGACGAAGCGTGCTCTGATGCCTTGTTGATAGATCTGTTTCAGAATTGCTACTGCTCTCGCCTTGCGTCTGCCCTCGTTGTGGACGGGATGGACGTTTCGAGGCACGGGGCCACTTCGAACTTGTCTCGAATGCACCTAGGGATCGGGGTACTGACCCTCGAAGATACCACAGGAGGGTAACCCAGCACTTCGAGGATGCGTTTACCTGCCGCTGTGGTTCAGGCGAGCGAGTTGCGCGCGTTCTGGCTGGGCTTCGGCAATCTCCTCGGCGGTGTTGTGTACCCCCAGCTTGAGGAGATCTTCGGTATGGGTCCAATGGGTAGCCCGAGAGCCCTTTTGACTACTTTGCGGATGAGAGCATAGAGCTTGTCTCGCTCCGCTCTGAGCCAGTTGTGCATAGAATCGTGTAAGTGAAGTGGCATAATACGAAGGCGTTGATAAGGGTGAGGAGATTGGCTTCCTTCATGCCTCTGTGCCTGTTGCGATTCTGCGAACGAGGCGGAAGGCGTTGTCCGTCTTTGCAATGATCTTGCGGAGAGCCGTTCCGTTCCCGCCGTTGAATTCGACAACATGCCCAGGACCCGAATGACGTCGACCCTGGGTATCACCTCCATCACAAGTGTGAAGACAGATGTTGCTTTCGGAGACTGGCTTCCAATCGTTCGGTCTTCTCCTTCTCTTTTCGGTAAAGCAGAAGCTCCGACTTGGCGGGGAGCACCGAAGTCCGGTGGGACGGAGATACTCCTCGATCACGTCGATCGCCTCCTGCATGGCTTCTTCGACTCTGCCCTCGCATCCCCCGGCGCACCAGATGGTAATGTCGTCAGCGTAGATGGTGTGCTTGACGTCCTCAACGCATGCCAACCTCTCGGAAAGACCAATCATACAGATGTTAAATAGTGTGGGGGAGATTACGGCGCCCTGAGGAGTGCCCCGTGCTCCGAGGGGCACATCTTCGGAGCGGAAGTCTCCAATGCGAAGATGGCTTCCTTGTCCGTTAAAAAAGAGCTTACGTAGCTGTGGAATCTGGAACCGAGACCTAGGTCTGAAATGGTCTTGACGATAAAGGCGTGGAGCACGTTGTCGAAAGCCTTCTCGAGGTCCAGACCGAGCAGAGCCTTGACGTCTCTAGAACGGCCGTCCACGATCTGATGCTTGATTAGTTTCATTGCATCCTGCGTCGAGAGTCCGGCGCGGAACCCGATCATGTTGTACGTGTAAACGTCGTTGTCTTCGAGGTACCGTTGAGTCTGTTGAGGACGACGCGCTCCATGACCTTGGAGAAATCGGCCTCAGGTTCTCGATGTTCGGGGCCTTGCCGGGCTTGGGAATCAGCACCGTGCAGGCCGACTTCCATTCTGCAGGAACCACGCCGCTCTTCCAGGACTCGTGATCTTCTCGGTGAGAAAGACATCGACGGGTCGTCGAGGTTTCTCAACATTCTGTTGGTGACTCCGTCCGGACCCGGCGCAGACTTGCGGTTGAGCGAGAAGATGGCCTGTCTGACCTCGGCAACGGAGAAGTCTTCGTCCAGCTCGGGGCGAGGAGGGCCTCGGTAGTCAGGGAGTTGGGTCGCCGGATCCCCGTCGCGCCGGATGGGCAGGTACTTCTGAATGAGCTTGGAGACGAGTACATCAACCGTGTGAGACCTGGTGGCTTCGTGAAGGGCCCGGGCCAACGTATGCTTCTGATTTGACTTGGAGCCGCTTTCGTCGAGAAGGTGCTTCAGCATACCCCAGGACTTGCCATTGCGCATCTGTCCGTCAATGGATTCGCAGAGCTCGTCCCACTGCTGCTGGCATAACGCTTTGCAGTGGTCATCGATGACCTTGTTGAGCTCCGAGATTTTCTTTCGGAGTCTGCGATTGAGCCTTTGACCCTTCCATCGACGGAGCAGGGCGTTTTTGGCCTCGATGAGATGGGCGAGTTGCTGTCCATTCGCTCGACGTCGAGATCAGTTTCCACTTTCTTGGTGGCCGCGGAAGCGTCGTTGCGGATGCATTCGCACCATTCTTTGAGGCTGGTGGTTTCCCTGGCTCTCCCGGGTTCTTCCCGAATGTTGCGAAAATGGTCCCAATCGACGAATGTGAATTCTCTGACCCTACTCCGAGCCACCTTGAAGTGGGTCTCGAGAATGTAGTGGTCACTGCCAAACTCCATGGCGGTGTTCTCCCAGCCCACGTCCTCGACGTTCTTGACGAAGGCGAGGTCGGGTGTCGTGTCCCGGGTGACGGAGTTGCCGATACGCGTGGGAAAAGCTTTGTCCGTGACCAGAGTGAGGTCCATCTCGTTGGCGTCTTGCCACAGGTTGCGCCCCTTGGTAGTGTCGTAGATGTAACCCCAGAGGCCGTACGGGGCGTTGAAGTCGCCGACGACGACCAAGGGTCGTGGGCCGACCAGGTCGGTCGCTTTCTTGAGGATGGTCTTGAACTGTTGGCGCGAGTCCCTGGGGTTGCTATAGATATTGAGAACGAAGACACTGTTTCTGCGCTGATTCCGCTGCGGCGCGTCGAGCAGGATCTCAACCATGACATATTCGATTCTATCGCTCCCCAGCTTGAGGTCGTGGGTGAGATGAGTAAGCCTTTTATCGATCAAGGTACAAATGCCTCGCCCCCCAGGCCGGCCCGACACGGCCCTGTAGCCCTGGAGCGAGGCAGCGGAGACTAATGTTTCCTGAAGAGCAATGACCTGAGGTTTGCTCACCAAAGACCTGAAAAACTGCTGCAGCGGGGCTTTCTTGTTAGAATACCCCCTGCAGTTCCATTGCCAAATGCGAAAACTCTCTTTTGATCTATCCATTATTGGGCTGACCGGACGGACAACCACCTAATGGGGCAGTTAGGGCTGCGCAAAGAATGGGACCTTCTGTCGGAGCGGTGGTGGGATACTTAAGTCTAGCTTCCCTCAGCAGCGGTTGAACGACGGTGGCGGATGAAGCCATTCGCGCTTCAATGGCGTCGATGCGATCTGCGAGAGCTCCGAGGCCCCTTTTGGGGTCCCCGAGCGCAACCTGAATTTGGCGAACGCTGTCGGTGAGGAAAGTAACGCTAGGGGCGACCTGTTTGAGGCTGTCTGCCAGCGCAGTGAGAGTTTGCTTAATCTCGCTGACTTCTGCGGACAACACTCCCGATTCGCATGTTTGATTTACGACTGGCCCTGCGTTTTGAGGACGTTGCAGTACCGTCTACCGGAGCTGGGATTGGAGTCTCGGAGGGCCCTGACTGCCGCATCGTTACCCCGAACGCATTCGAAACAAGTTTCTTTATCTCCGCCATTTCGTTAACTAGCCTATTGATCGTATCCTTGAGGTCGTCGTTCTCTTTGCGTAAGCGAATGACTTCCGAGTCCCTAGCGTGCTCTGGGGGCGGGTCGTTACGAGGTGCCGGAGCGGCCCCCGTATTGGCGCCGGGCTTGGGACGCACCAGATCGGCCCAAACGAGGGTCGGTTGCCTCCCGCAGCCTGTGGAGGCGGACTGAGGTCCGGATGATGGCTGGGCTCTGGAACCTTGGCGGCCCCTGGAACCGGATCTGGACCTAGATTTGTATCGGACCCGGGATCCCGACCTGGACCTGGAGACGGTGCGGCTCCTGGTGCGTCCACGAGACCATGTGTACAGTATATACAGCACTTATATAGGCCCTTGTGCACCGCAGCGCCCCTAGCTACGGACGAGAGAGAGAGCGTGCGTCGGGAACGACAGAGAAGAAACAGAGCACAGCTGCGCCTCTAGCGGGAGCGGCGAGTACTAGCGTGGCTACGACGGCGCGACAAGGGACAAGGCTCGACCCTAAGGAGCTTCGCCCCTAAAAATAAAAAGAGGAACGGCGTTACGCGAAGAAAACCTATAGTCGGGTACAACTTTAGAAGACAGAGGAGGCCCCGCCCAGTTGACCGAAGCGCAGCAGCCAATTCCTCCGCGACTCAAGAATAGTCCCGCTCAAAAAGATGTGACTGCTTCTAAAACGCGTACTTGTCGGCATAAATAAGATTGTGCATCTTGACGAGTGGTTTGGTAAAACTATCATGATGGAAATGCTACCGCACATGCCGGATCGCGAGAGAAAAATAACTCCGTGCCTGCTACAACGCTGTGCGTCGTCTGCTACAGAGCAAGATCGACGGCACCGGGCGTAGTAGTCGCTGGCTTAATAGCATAAGATTCATATATACTTTTTGTGTGTTTGCACAACCTTATTTTCTTTATGTGTTGGGTTTATTTTTAATTAATATTTTTTTTCTTTTTTTTTCGCGGTTGCGAACCTGCGATCTCGTGAGTTCGCGCACGATCGCGCGCGGCATTCCGTGCCAGTTTTCAGCCATGGAGCCCAGCGAGGTGACATCGGAACGCGATCCTTTGTTGCCGACGAGCCTTGTGTCGCCTCGATGACCACACCACCAAGAAGCCTCGGCAAGAACAAGAGCGGCCACATCCTGAACAGCGATTCACGCAACATGATCTTCCACTGCTACACGTTTTGGCGTAACAGGCAGCCTGAACGCAGCGTGGAGGACACGAGCAAGTTTGTCGCCGACATGCTCGGTGTCAGCGAAAGGACTGTGTTCAGGGTGAGGGAGGAAGTTAAAGCTTCGCATTTTCGGGTGGCCACGGCCGCTGAATGCAAGCGCACACGTGGGGTGGCAAACTGACGACACCCTCGCGAAGCGCCCACGCAATGCGGAGAAGAGAAGACGCAGCGCAAAGTTGACAGCTTCACGTTGTGCGCGCTGAGGTCATGTGTGCACGATTTCTTTCGCCGCAACGAGATACCGACGGTCGAGAAGATAACTACCGAGTTTCCCCATCAATAAGACGGTGTACTGTGCGTCGCCTGCTTGCCGAGATCGGCTTCAAGCACGAAAAGAGAAGCCGCAACTCGCTGCTTATCGACCGGGATGACATCACCATTTGGCGGAATCGCTACCTCCGTGACGTGGAGCGCTACCGGGCGGAAGGCCGAAAGATCTTCTACCTGGACGAGACATGGGTGACGGCGGGACACACTCGGTCGATCGTGTGGACAGACACCGTGGTGCAGAAGCGCGGACGCCTGTTCGCTCGAGCAAATGGCCTGACGACGGTCTAAAACAACCTTCTGGGAAAGGTCAGCGCCTGATCGTGACGCACATCGGCAGCGAGGATGGTTTCGTCGACGGCTGCTTGGATGTATTCAGAGGCCAAAAGACAGGCGACTACCACGAAGAAATGGATGGCAATCGCTTTGAGGGCTGGTTAAATTATGTTCTGCAGAAGTTGCCAGCTGGTAGCGTCATTGTTTCATACAATGCACCTTACCATAGCCGGCGAGAAGAGAAATTGCCGATGACGGCCTGGAAGAAGGAAAAGATACAGGAGTGGCTCACAAGCAAGAACATCACCTACGGCGAAAGGATGATAAAGAAGCAGCTGCTTGAGCTGGTGGCATCTGTAAAGTCACGCTTTCTGAGCTACATCGTAGACAACACAGCTATAAGGGCCGGTTGCATTGTACTCAGGCTCCCGCCGTACCACTGCGAATTTAATTCCATTGAGCTTGTGTGGACCAAGGTCAAAATGGCATCGCTGCGGACAACAGAGACTTCAAGCTGTGCACGGTTGACGTCATCTTGAGGGAGAAAATCAAGCAGGTAACGGCGGAAGACTGGAGGAAGAGCATTAAGCATCTGATGGACTTGGAGGCAAAGTTCAGACTTTACACGTCTGGGAGTGAGCACATTCAACCCATCATCATCCAGCTGGGTGAAGATAACACTGAAGAAAGCGACTCCGACTGCGAGCTGTCTGGCATTTAGCCACTCTACGAAGCATAAAGGCTTCTTATTAATAAAAGAACAGCCCTTATTAGGGCTATCAAAATTTTGCCGGTGGGTTCGCAACAGCCAACCATCAATTCCGTGACCTCTCAAATAAACAGTTTCCATTTATGGCATATTCCTTATAAGAGAAGCTCAATTCTGATAAGAACGTCCTGCACACATTGTGCTCGATTTAAGAAGTCGCATAGAAACACATTTAAATGCTGGCATATCTGATTGAAACACTATTGTTAACCCTGATTATCGTTGGCGGGCTCAAAATGCTCATTCGGGCAGCCACCGTCGAGTTTGACACGCCCCATAGTGAAACAGCAGTAGTCACGAGCACGCTTTATGTTCTGTTAGTAGTCTGCACTGCAAATCACAGTCATGTCATAGCGAGTGGTGGTGAAATAGCAGCAGACAACACGAAACCGACAGCCACTATCAGCAGCTTGAATGCCAAAGCACAATCATGTGGTTGCATTGTTTATTTTGTTATCTGGCTCACACAAGTAATGCGAATAAGACAACAAATATAAGACATCATTAGCTAAGTGAGGCCCAAAATGCTCATTCAGGCAGCCACCGTCGAGTTTGACGCGCCCCATAGTGAAATAGCAATAGTCAGAGCACGCTTTATGGTTCTGTTTAGCAGTCTGCACTGCAAATCACAGTCATGTCATAGCGAGTGGTGGTGAAATAGCAGCAGACAACACGAAACCGACAGCCACTATCAGCAGCTTGAATGCCAAGCACATTCATGTGGTTGCATTGTTTATTTTGTTATCTGGCTCACACAAGTAATGCGAATAGAGAACAAATATAAGACACCATTAGCTAAGTGGAGGCCCAAAATGCTCATTCAGGGCAGCCACCGTCGAGTTTGACGCGCCCCATAGTGAAATAGCAGTAGTCAGAGCACGCTTTATGGTTCCGTTAGCAGTCTGCACTGGAAATCAGTCATGTCACAGTGAGTGGTGGTGAAATAGCAGCAGACAACACGAAACTGACAGCCACTGTCAGCAGCTTGAATGCCAAAGCACATTCATGTGGTTGCAATGTTTATTTTGTTATCTGGCCACACAAGTAATGCGAATAAGAGAACAATATAAGACATCATTAGCTTAGTGAGGCCCAAAATGCTCATTCAGGCAGCCACCGTCGAGTTTGACGCGCCCCATAGTGAAATAGCAAGAGTCGGAGCACGCTTTATGGCTCCGTTAGCAGTCTGCACTGAAAATTGAAGTGTTGTCATAGCCAATTTTCAATTTATTATCTGACTCGAGCAAGTAATGCGAATGCAAGCACAAATATTGTGATTAATTTTGCTAGCATTTTTTTGTCATATTTACGTTCCGGAAAAATGCTCAGTAAAGTTGAACGTGTTTAGTGAGTCACTTTGTTCATTACAAGCCGTAGGCAAAGTGACGGACAGATTCAGTGGTATTGGGGAAGTAATAAATGGTGAAAGTTGCAAAAGCTCTCACAGCACTGCTTTGCTGGACTCCATCCACTAGAAAACTGCATTTGTAATGATGAAAGCGTCAAGACAGGAAAATGATACCCCACTGCACAATGTTATATATGTGTACCACCACATGTGACGGGCAGCAAAACCATCTGTTTATTAAGACTGAATGCAACAACATAGCAAGGTGCTGTTTCACAATATGGCACCTTTTCATGTGCACTTCTGGCAAGCTACCGTATGCACTGATGCATAAACACATTAACAGGGGTAAGAGACGAAGTACTGTGTAAGCCACGTGATGCTTTAACATTTTGTATCTGTCAATGTTTCTGTTCTCACAGCTGATAGAACTTTCTTTGATGCAAGTTGGTTAATCACGTTGTGGCAACAGCACAAGAAGCAAGGTCAGAATAGTAGGGGAAAAACAAAGCAAGGTGACAGACTGAGGAGGCAAGGTAGACAAGAGAGAATGGCTTTAATGACATCGAACAGGCCAGCCCTGCTATTCACTGGACTTGGTGCTTTGAATGAGACAAGTTAATGGAATTGTAAAGAAAGTCGTGGGCTGCAGCATGCTTACAAGAACAAAAGCAAAGATAAAAGAATAGAAATAGGAATAAATACATGCACGCACGGAAGAACTCACATATTCACACACTTGAACACAAACGCGAGCACGAAAACTAAGATCTAAAATACAAAAAAGGGCAAAATAACAAATATACATAACGCACAAGAAAACACGCACACACATTTAGACGCGAGTAGAACTATTAGGAGTCAGTTCACAAGCAGCTGTGCCTACTCTGTCGTACTTTTTTTTAAATGTACATATTGGCTCTGTTGCCTTCACTGTCATAGGAATTTTTTAGTAGCGACATATCACGACAAAGCGCAAAGCTGTGTTGTGGGAAAGCAAGTCGAGCGCTGGCAGCACAGCTTATGCGCGATTGTATCACAGCAGGCTTTCTACAGCTGGCGCGTGCAGTGAGCGAAGAGTTCTAAGCCACAAAGCGACGCGAATTCATGCCAAGCTCCCTTGCAACGGCACCAGTGTATCAGTCATAATTTTATATTAGCATTCAGGCTGACATTAAGGAAACAAACACTGCTTCCAAAAGCCTGACCGTTAACAATCCAATGACATTCGCTCAAGCAGCGCGTGTTAGTCACTGATTGTTAGCATTGGTGGAAAGCAATCAATCGACGGTGCTACACAACACTCGAACGACGCTGCTAGACGCTCGGCTATCTTATCACACTGCTGCCAACGATCGGTCGTTTGCACGCTGAGCTGGCAGCAACGAATCTTTGCGTTGGAGGTTGCTTTCACAAATCTTTTCTGTTGAGAAACTCGCAGGTTGGTTTCATCCGCGCACGCTTTTCTCATTCCTGATAAAGGTTTCGCTCCATCACTTCACCACGTCCGACGAGAAACGCAGGGGCACAGTACACAAACACACCCGCCGCTCACAGTAGGTACCAGGCTTTGGCGAACTCTCCTCGTCGTAACTTCACTTAAGAGCAAAACAAAACACCACGGAACAAACACGCGCGATGTTTGTTTGCAGCGGTATGTCGCCGCGGGATCCTGTTTCCACACGAAGCGCAGCGTCACCGATGTTCGCTGCATCTTTCTTCGCCGGCTCACGGCTCAGAACAAACGCACGCGGCACAAATTGTGCATCGCAAGCTCGCAATAATATTTCCGGCATGACAGACCGCCACAAACAATTCGAATTCACTCTGACGAAGGGAGACGCACAGAGCTGACGCGACTCGGCCCAGTTCGAAGCGAGGGCGGCCATGTTAGGCATGTTCCCCGTCGGCGGCGACACCGGCCGTCCGGCTCATGACGTCACCTGAAGCGCGCGCCTATTGGTGCCGGCTCGTATGCATCCGCCTTTGAGGGGCAAATGCCGCTGTCTTCTAAAGTTGTATCCGACTGTAGTGTGTATTATTTCTAGTGCAGCAATGTTTTCGTTACTGAGATTTAATTAGCTAATTGTAATTAATTATCTAACTCGAGAAGTACTGTCCTAATTATCAAAGTGTCAATGAGAAATTTGTAGAGCAACCTGAAAAACTCCCGATACAGCTTTCTGTTGCTCAATACGTGCTACATAAATGTGTTTTTCCGAGTGTGAAAGGAGCCCGCGAATACACGCAGAATTGCCGCGCGACTGGTCGCTCGAGGCACTTTTACGTAGCACGTACTGAGCAACAGAAAGCTGTATCGGGAGTTTTTCAGACTACTCTACACTTTTCTCATTGACACTTTGATAAATAGGGCAGTACTTCTCGAGTTAGATAATTATTACAATTAGCTAATTAAATCTATCTAACGAAAAAATTACTGGCGGCTGCTCCACTGCACTGGAAACAATATGCACTGGGTTTGCTTCGCGTAACGCCGTTCCTCTCTTTTTTAGTTGTGTTACGTGATAGCTGGACACCCTGTATATATATATATATATATATATATATATATATATATATATCCACGCATGCCGATAATAGATTGAGGAGATAAAGATAGAATGATAGAAAGATAAGATAGTCTTCACCTTGCATGTTGCTTTTAACGATAATGTATATATGAACGATACCTGTGCAGTGCTTATACAGGTTCTTTTCAGCTTCAATAATTTCACGTGTTAGGCAAATAATGTCCATCGTCAAAACACTGAACTTGTTTAAACACGGGAGAGCATTCGGACGATTTACAGTGGACAGCCAAGCATCCTAAAAGTGCTGCATGCGTTCGACATCGTAATCATGCTCCCTAATTATATCGCTGTCTGTCCGTCTTGTCTTCCTCGCGCTTAGGCGTAAACCGCCCAGGCAGAGTGTTTTACTTTGACATTCACTCAAAGCATTTCACCTCGCATAAGAATGAAACTTGCTGCGCTTGTTATTCCTATTATTATTTTAAGTTGTTATTCAGCCTTTGAATCAGCTCCAACGCTGCAAATGAAATCCAGAGCTTCATAAGGGATGCGAGCTGTGAGTTTCTTGATTGTGTGCCAAACACTATCTACGATGACGAAGAATAAAAAGTAGTTTAATGATTGGAAAATGTAGAGAGAGGTCGGCCGGAAAATGGAGCATCTGGCCAGGGAAGGGTCACAATGGGAGGGACACATTGCATAAAGTGTGTTCTCGATGCGTTGCAGCTGACCGTTCTGCTGTACCTGGCCCGCTGTGGCGCCTACTGGATGTGGCGGCGCAAGATCGACCCGGACCAACGCGCTCATTCCGCTTCTCACGGGCTTCGGGGACCTGTGCGGCACCGGCTTGCTGCTGCTCGCGTTCCTCTTTCTCGAGAACATCGAAGACACCCAGCGTCGCCGGATTCGTCGGCCACCACGCATCGCCGCTGGCCGCCAACGACACCATCCTGGCCGCCAGCTGAACTCGTGTCGACGCGTCAGAGAAAAGTCGGCAGCGCTTCTTTCGTGGCACTCAATCTGACGTTATGGGACCCGAGCGAACACACAACCGTAGATCGCTCGTCCCCGACAGTAGCTGCGCCGCCTGCCTAAACACGCACGCGAGATGCTGCGCGAGGTGCTGAACGAGATGGTGCCGCTGCTTCCGCACAGAGCCAGTTTCCGCGGCTTTCTGAAGAACATTTCTCCAGATTTCCAGCTTTTCTTTTTTTTTCATAAGCTAACAATGTGACGAGCTGATTGAAAGGACGGGGGTTCGAGCATTGTGAATTTTTCATGCACAAAATAGTTTCATGCTTGCTCATATCCGGCGAGACGGCCTGGCACACTCGACCGTGTCGTGGCGAGCTCTTTGTCTGAGGCAAAGCCAAGCACCACGGTTGTACAACTTGCTCAAAAAAACTTACACGCTTGTAGGATGCCCAGGCTGCATGGTTCAATCACCTCTTGCACAAAGATATGTAGGGCGGCATATGCATTACAAACCGGTCTACATGACGTTAAGTGTGATAATAGTAAGACGAGTGATCAGCAGCGACGAAGGACGGAGACCTCTCTGGAAAGAAAAAACGCGTCGTTATCTCTTCGGGATTGTTAGTGGTCTTATAATATACCGGGTGTTTCAGCGAACACTTTCAAAATTTCTTAAAGTTGCCTGTGGCAGATAGCACAATTCTAGTTCATGAGCTGGTATATTCGAAGAGGCGGACATTACTTGCAGAAAGAGTTGAAATGCATAATCGACTAATTTTAAAAAACGCACTAATTCTAGCGTGGAGTTCGCAAGACTTGGAACGAATTGTCAGGGTGACACCAGTATCTAGATATTAATTCCCAAACTTTGCGGAGAAATGCATTGGCTACTTTTGTGCTTCAATGTTGAAAACGACGTTTTCTTAAGAAAGTAAGTGGAACGTCATTACATTTATCACTCAATCAATAAATCAAATATTGTTTTTTAAAGTAGGATCACAACAACGATATGTAGGAGAGGGTCTCAAGGTCACATGATTATTGGATACAAATTACGTTATTAGCAGAGAAAAAAATGGTCGGTCCTTCCACTCCGTGAAGATGGTTAAACAGCGAAGCTGAAACGTGCGGCCCCGATGTTTATCACTGGGTTAGTCCCAAGGGTTTATTAGGGTATTTCTCAATTATGAGGTTACACACACGTTCGGCTGCGACGGAGAACGACGTCACTGATGGTGTGCCCGCCGACCGCAGTTGTCGCTTGCGTTCGATGTCTCCAGTTTGCTCGGCGGCTTGGTTGCCGCTTGCGATTCTTCGAAATTAAATTGCTTCAAAATTAAATCTGTCCATTACGGTAAAACAATGAATCGCTCATACCCCCTTAAGCACGGCCTCCCCATTACGACGACAGAAGTGAAATTTTACGCTGGAATGATGAGCGACAACGCAGCCAGCTGTGGAAGAAGACGATCGAGCCAATGCTGATGATAGCCATATACGATTTCGCCTAGACCCATAGAAATAACCAAACCGACAGAAGAAACGGGTACATTACATTCATATAAGGCGTTAATAACCAAAGTTTGTATATACATAAATCTGTTCTGTGATGGCATAAATATTTGATAGAGAAATACAAATTCACACTAACAATGATAATATGCAAGGAAAGTTAACACGAACAGTAACAGTGCATCGTTATCATGTAAAATAATTACAAATTTAAACTAGAAAGAGAAAAAAAATAAAAAAGCCAACAAAAGAACAGAGTACATACAATAAAGAATTCATGACAGAATTATTTATTTAAAAGATGGCTTTTAAGTGTTATTTTTAAATGCAGTAAGATATGATGATGTTTTGATGGGTTAGGGCAGAGAATTCCACATTTTAATAGCGCAGAATGATGTTTTCATTTACGGTAATTAGTAAAAACTTAATTAATTAGCAAGGTCTCACAAAGAGATGGAAAAGGCAGAAGCTTAATCGCAAACTAAGGATTCGCATAGCTCAGCTAGCACAGGAAGCTAACGCACGAAAGTTAAGCGACAGCAATTGGCGTCAGTTTAGCGACTCGCTTCGGGGCACGTTGACTACAAAGAAAACATGGCACATTCTTCGGAGTGGCTCGGGAGGAACAAAAACAGCCACGAACCGCACCTTCAAGCTTCTGGAAAACGAGTTTGAAGGCAGGGAAGCCGACATGATAAAAAAAATTAAACATATATATGTAGGAACGGCCCCGACCGGGCAATCCACCAAGTCCGTTTACGAAGGACAGGACCAACCAGAACTGGACACCCCCATAACCTTTGAGGAGGTTTACGCGGCGGCACATTCCTTCAGGAAAAACACCGCCCCAGGGGTCGATCAGGTAACGAATGCAATGATTCGCAATCTAAGTGACGAGACGCTAAGGAGCTTGACCGATTTCTTTAACAACACGGCGTCCTTGCCAAAGAATGGAAGGAAGCCAAAGTTGCAAAACCGGGCAACATCAACAACCATCGTCCCATATCCCTAACGCGCAGGGAAACTTTTTCAAAAGGTTGTGCAGGTCCGGCCCTCGAACCACACCATGTTCCCCTCCAACATGTTTGGTTTCCGACCCCACGTTTTTCTACTACGAGGTCCTGCACCCCCAAGAGGGGTTCGGATTTCTTTCATTTATTTATTTTCAATAAAGTTTTTACTTACTTCGTGAGAACCTTGGGCAGCAAGAAATTATTTTTCTCAACAACGTGAGCAGAGTCAATATTCTTCAAAGATTCCAAGGAAATAAAATTGTGAGTGAGATCATTATTAATCAACCTGAAAAGCATAGCAATTAGGTTGAGTGCGAATAAATCAGTAGTTGTCAGCAATCTATTCTACCTGCGTGCCTTCCCTTGGGCGGCACGTAGAACCCGGATAGCGCTCGCCCGCATGAGAAAAAAGACGGCGCCTGGCAAGTGAAGCCAAGGCTCGCTGTTCTATTCTGGCGTCAATTCGCGTCAGATGTCTCTTTCCTTCGCTCCTGAGGAATAATCCTACAATATTAATATTGCTACGAGAGACACATTCTGCCAGGGGCCGACGACAAAGAAGACGGTTCTGTCGGGTGCTGGTGGCTGTCCACCATCTTGGCTACTGTGTCTGTGTAGTGTAAGTACAGTGTAAACAGTCCCGCCTTGTGTCGTTTTACGTAACATCTTTGTGGTGGAGGTGCTGGGTAGTTCCCTGTTTCCATCACGGAGCTCCGCAACGGCCGCCTCATCACGCTTCCGACCATGTCAGTCGGTGCAGGCACAACGTCTTCACCCGCTGCCCCTCCCGTGGCTCCCACCTACATCGTTCTGCCTCCTGCTCGTGATCCTGGCGTCTTTTCCGGCCAGGATGGGGCTCACGTCGACAAATGGCTCAACCTTTACGAACGGATCAGCGCCAGCTACAGGTGGGACCCGACCCTTATGCTCGCCAACGTGCTTTTTTACCTCGATGGCCCACCACGGGTGTGGTTCGAGACGCACGAGGCGGACATTACAAGCTGGGACTCTTTGAAAGAAAAGATCCGCGACCTTTTTGGGGACAGCACTGTCCGGCAGCATGCTGCGCGGCATGAACTTGCGACTCGTGCACAGACATCCTCCGAGTCATACGTCTCTTACATCCAGGACGTTATCGCTCTTTGCCGCCAGGTTGACGAGCACATGCCTGAATCCGAGAGGGTTTCTGATGTGCTGAAAGGTATCGCCGACGATGCCTTTAACCTGCTCGTGTATACCAACTTTGATACCGTCGACACAATCATCAAAGAGTGTCGGCGGTTTGAACATGCCAAGAGCCGCCGTATAACCCAGAAATTCACCCGGCTGCCCAATACGGCTGCAAGTTCATCGTGCCGCTCCTCGTCGCCTGCCGCCCACCTGTGACCACGTTACGCGTATTGTTCGTCGCGAGATTGAAGCTGCCTGTCCTGCACCTATTCCACCACCCGTGTTTACATCCCACGCCAGTGACCCAACGCAGCCATCAGTGTCCCTCATTGAATCTGTAGTCAGGCAGGAGTTTGCCAATCTCGGCCTTCCACCTGCGTGCCCACTGACTCGTCCTGACGATCAGCCTTATTCCTCTGGACCCGCTCGACAATCCTACACCTCTCCTGTCTCCTTCCGCAATCCTGCGGAATGGAGAACGCCCGACGATCAGCCCATCTGCTTCTCCTGTGCCGGGCACATTGCTCGTTATTGCCGTCGCCGTTGGACCTACGCATCTCGCCAGACCTATATGCACCCTACTCCTTCTAGACGTTCAACCACTGGTTCCCCTACTTACTACTCGTCCTCCCACGAGCCTCTTCCCTTTGACGCCACTGCTCCTGTTCGCCGCTTCTCCCGCTCTCCGCAGCCTTGCCGCTTTTCCTCGCCGTCCTTCTCTGGACGCCGTCCTTCTCTGACTCTTCCCACTCACCATAGCCTCCTAGAAGTCAAAGTCGACAATGTTCCTGTGACCGCCCTCATCGACACTGCTGCACACTTGTTTATTATGAGCGCCCCATTACGCCGCCGCCTGCAGAAGATTATGACGCCGTCTACGACACAGACAATACGTGTTGCTGATGGTGGTGCTGTTCAAGTAATCGGAATGTGCACCGCCCGTGTCAGCATTGCCGGCCATCACACTGTCGTACTTTTTGCCATCCTTGCTCACTGCCCCCATGACTTTATCCTTGGCCTTAACTTTCTTTCGGCACACCCGGCCTTAATTTATTGTTCTTCTGAAACACTCTGCCTCGATCTTCTTCTTGTATCAGATGCATGTGAAACGCCCGTCAGCCGCTTAAGCCCCACCGGTTTTGTTCGCCTACCGCCTCAAGCCGTCACGTACGTGTGTTTGTCATCGACCTCACCCGTTCCTCATGGCGACTATATCGTCACTCCGATTACTGACGTGCGCCTGACGCGCAATGTTACTGTGCCACATACCATCGCGACATTAGCTGATAACTGTGTTCCTCCCGCTACTAAACTTTGGTCTGACCCCCAAGTGTAGCCCCACAAGATGTCGCTTGCGCACCTCACCGCTATCACGCACCATGACGTCAAGGTTGTCACCATAAGTGCTCCTGACGAAGCTGAAGTTTCCCGGTCACCAAGTTCTGACGAAAGCACTTTTCGCAAAATGATTGGATCAGATCTTTCGCCTGACCAGGCCGACGCTCTTTGCCGGGTTTTGGCCTCATACAGCGACATTTTCGACATTCGTGATCGACCCCTGGGTCAGACTAAGATTGTCACCCACCTAATCAACACTGGCGACTCTTTGCCCGTGTGTCTTACCGTGTGCCCGCATCAGAGCGTGATGTTATTCAAAAAGAAGTGGCTAAAATGCTTGCGAAATACATCATCGAACCATCATCTAGTCCTTGGGGCTCCGCTGTCGTATTAGTAAAGAAGAAAGACGGATCCTGGCGTTTCTGCATTGATTATCGGCACCTCAACAAAATCACGAAGAACGACGTCTACCCTCTTCCACGTATCGACGACGCCCTCGACTGCCTCCATGGTGCCACCTTCTTTTCATCCCTAGACCTTCGATCTGGCTACTGGCATATCGCTGTAGACGACCTGTATCGCGAGAAAACCGCCTTCGTGACCCCTGACGGCCTTTACCAATTCAAGGTCATGCCTTTCGGTCTCTGCAACGCACCAGCCACCTTTGAGAGAATGATGGACACACTGCTTCAAGGATTTAAATGGTCGACGTGTTTATGTTACCTGGACGACGTGATAATTTTCTCTCCCACTTTCGCAACACACCTTGAGCGGCTTTCGACCATTCTAGCAATTTTCCGACGAGCTGGCCTCCAGCTCAATTCCTCGAAGTGCCACTTCGCTCTTCGTCAAATTACTGTGCTGGGCCACCTCGTTGACGCTTCCGGTGTCCGACCAGACCCAGCGAAGGTACGCGCTGTCACGAATTTCCCCGTTCCACGGTCTGTCCATGACGTTCGTAGTTTCGTGGGGCTGTGCTCCTACTTTCGCCGTTTCGTGAAAAACTTTGCGGCGCTCGCACGTCCACTCACTGACCTTCTCAAGCAAGACGTCCCGTTTTGTTGGGGTCCTCTACAAGCTAACGCCTTCTCTGAGCTCATCGCCGCCCTAACGACTCCACCTATCCTTGCCCATTTTGACCCAGCTGCTCCCACAGAAGTGCGCACAGACGCTAGTGGTCACGGCATCGGTGCAGTTTAGCCCAAAACCAACGCGGCATTGATCGTGTTATTGCGTACGCAAGTCGTCTCCTTTCTAAATCTGAACGCAATTACTCGATTACGGAACGGGAACAAGCTTGTCTGGGTGGTTTCGAAATTCCGTCCTTACTTGTATGGTCGCCCTTTTCGTGTTGTCACTGATCATCACGCTCTCTGTTGGCCTTCCTCACTGAAGGACCCTAACGGACGACTTGGTCGTTGGGCGCTGCGCCTTCAGGAGTACTCTTACTCAGTTACCTACAAGTCTGGCCGCCTCCATCTAGACGCGGACTGCTTGTTGACCCTAACCTGTTGACCAACCAGACGGATCGGAAATCGAACCTAGCCCCTGCATTATGTCCATGTCTCAGTTTCGCCAGATTGGTGACGAACAACGCCGTGATGATTCTTTGCGATCGCTCATTGACCGGCTGGAATCCGCACCTAACGACGCCTCACTGCGCATGTTCGTCCTCATGAATGGCACACTTTACCCTCGTAACGTCCAGTCCGATGGCCTTGAGCTGCTTCTCGTTGTGTCTAAACATCTGCGTTCAACGGTCCTGCATGCGCTTGACGACGAACCAACTGCTGGTCACCTTGGCGTATCCCGCACGTACGACCGTGTGCGGCGGCGCTTCTTTTGGCGCGGTCTCGCCCGGTCTGTTCGACGTTACGTGACCTCCTGCGATAAATGCCAACGTCGGAAACGTCCTGCCGCACCCCCTGCTGCACTGCTTCAACCACTCGCCATCCCGACCGAACCATTCTTCCGTGTTGGTTTAGACCTTCTCGGTCCTTTTCCTGTGTCAAGATCCGGCAACAAGTGGGTCGCTGTTGCTATCGATTATGCGACCAGGTATGCAATCACTCGAGCGCTCCCCACCAGCGCTGCTACTGCCGTTGCCGATTTTTTGCTCCACGATGTTATTCTACACCATGCCGCCCCTAGCCGATTGCTCACAGATCGAGGCCGTGCATTTTTATCCCGAGTAATCGACGATCTTTTACGCTCCTCCTCAACGCAGCACAAGTTGACCACCGCCTACCATCCTCAAACGAATGGCCTCACCGAGCGCCTAAATGGCACCCTCACGGACGTGCTCTCAATGTATGTTTCCTCTGACCACCGTGACTGGGACCTGGCGCTGCCTTACGTGACCTTCGCCTACAGTTCATCGCATCACGATACCGCCGGTTATTCACTCTTCTATATTGTCACGTAGTAGTGACGATGAAGCAAACAGTCGTAAAACTGGGAATGACGAAACTGATTCTTTATTGGGCGAACCTGTGCCCACAAAGGCAAGTTACACTTGAAGCACAACGATAGCGGCGAACACAGTCGGCGATCGTCGGAATCTGATCAGCGGCGAAACGCGTCGGCTTTTATACCTGAGTCATCGAAGGTTCCAGATTAATCCCTGATGCCCGCGTGTCTTCCAGAAAGTTCTAGACAATTCGCATCGGTCACACAATCAGATAACATAAGCGTCTGTGAAAACAGGCAACGGAAAGAAGCATCGATAACGTTCTAGAAACATCCGACACAGGCGCGTCCTGCGCCGAGCGATAACGTTTAACATTTGTTAGCCGGTGGAAAGCGGCCACCGGTGAAAGATAAAGATGTATACGTGTCAATACCCTCCCCTTAAAAAGCATCGTCCCGATGCTACAAGCACGAAAGCGAAAACAAAACAATGCGTTATAAACAACAAAAAAACAATAACAAGTAACAAAGTACCTAATGTCGTCAGCGGGCGTAGAAAGGTTTAAGACGCACCACATGGATGACTTCAGGTCGTGCCCGGCGCCGCTGTGATTGCGAAATGCCGTCTGGCACGACCTCATAGTCCAGTGCGCCAATACGTCGGATTATCTTATATGGTCCGAAATAGCGACGCAACAGTTTCTCGCTAAGTCCTCGTCGGCGTATCGGAGTCCAGACCCAAACACGGTCGCCGGGCTGGTACTCGACGTTGCGTCGTCGAAGATTGTAGTGTCGGCTGTCGGTCCTCTGCTGGTTCTTGATGCGCAAGCGGGCGAGCTGTCGACCTTCTTCGGCACGCTGCAAATAGGAGGCAACGTCGAGATTTTCTTCGTCGGTGACGTCCGGTAGCATGGCGTCAAGCGTCGTTGCCGGGTTCCTTCCGTACACCAGGTTGAACGGCGCCATGTGCGTCGTTTCTTGCATGGCCGTGTTGTATGCGAAGGTCACGTACGGAAGGATGGCATCCCACGTCTTGTGTTCGACGTCGACGTACATTGCCAGCATGTCGGCGATGGTCTTATTTAGGCGCTCGGTGAGGCCATTCGTCTGCGGGTGGTAGGCGGTGGTGCGGCGATGGCTTGTCTGGCTGTATCGCAGGATGGCTTGAGTTAGTTCAGCCGTGAATGCCGTACCTCTGTCGGTGATGAGGACTTCTGGGGCACCGTGACGCAGGAGGATGTTCTCAACGAAGAATCGGGCTACCTCGGCGGCACTGCCTTTGGGCAAGGCTTTTGTTTCGGCGTAGCGGGTGAGGTAGTCCGTAGCTACGACGATCCATTTATTCCCGGACGTCGACGTCGGAAAAGGCCCCAGTAAGTCCATCCCGATCTGCTGGAACGGTCGGCGAGGTGGCTCGATCGGCTGTAGAAGTCCGGCTGGCCTTGTCGGCGGTGTTTTGCGTCGCTGACAGTCTCGGCATGTCCTTACGTAATGGGCGACGTCGGCAGAGAGGCGAGGCCAGTAGTATTTTTCTTGTATCCTCGCGAGCGTGCGGGAAAAGCCGAGGTGTCCAGCCGTTGGGTCGTCATGGAGAGCTTGCAGAACCTCTAGACGCAATGCTGAGGGTACTACGAGGAGGTAGTTGGCTCGGAGAGGCGAGAAGTTCTTCTTTAGAAGAATGTAGTTTTGCAAGAAAAACGACGCCAATCCTCGCCTGAACACCTTCGGCACAATGACGGTCTTGCCTTCCAGGTAGTCTACAAGGCTCCTTAGTTCCGGGTCGGCTCGCTGTTGTTCGGCGAATTCGTCGGCACTGATGGGTCCCAAGAAAGTGTCGTCATCCGGGTCGTCCTGTGGCGGCGGTTCGACGGGGGCGCGAGACAAGCAGTCGGCGTCAGAGTGCTTTCGCCCGGACTTGTAAACGACGGTGATGTCGAATGCTTGAAGTCTCAGACTCCATCGTGCGAGGCGACCTGAAGGATCCTTCAAGTTAGCTAGCCAACACAAGGCGTGGTGGTCGCTCACGACTTTAAAGGGCCTGCCATAGAGGTAGGGGCGAAACTTTGATGTAGCCCAGATGATGGCGAGGCACTCCTTTTCTGTTGTGGAATAATTTGATTCCGCCTTCGATAGCGACCGGCTAGCGTAACTTACAACCCTTTCTAGTCCGTCAGTCCTCTGCACAAGAACGGCGCCGAGTCCTACGCTGCTTGCGTCGGTGTGGACTTCAGTATCGGCGTTTTCGTCGAAATGCGCAAGTATTGGCGGCGATTGCAGGCGTCGCTTCAGTTCTTCAAATGCTTCGATTTGCGGCGTCTCCCACTTGAACTCGACGTCGGCCTTCGTGAGATACGTCAGTGGCTCAGCGATCCGTGAAAAATTCTTGACGAAGCGCCTGTAATAGGCGCACAGTCCAAGAAATCTACGCACTGCCTTCTTGTCAGCGGGCGGAGGAAAGTTGGAGATGGCCGCAGTTTTCTGAGGGTCGGGGCGCACTCCAGACTTGTTGATTACGTGGCCCAAAAACAAGAGCTCCTCATATGCGAAGCGGCACTTCTCTGGCTTTAACGTGAGTCCGGAGGTTTTGATTGCTTGAAGAACTGTTTCAAGGCGCCGCAGGTGTTCTTCGAAGCTTGAGGCAAACACAACGACGTCGTCCAAATAGACAAGGCAAGTCTGCCATTTCAAGCCTGCCAGTACTGTATCCATGACGCGTTGGAAAGTCGCAGGTGCCGAGCAAAGACCAAACGGCATGACCTTGAACTGGAACAGTCCGTCTGGTGTTATAAAGGCAGTCTTCTCGCGGTCCCTCTCGTCGACTTCAATTTGCCAGTAGCCGGTTTTGAGGTCCATCGACGAAAAATACTTTGCGTTGTAGAGTCGATCCAACGCGTCGTCAATCCGTGGGAGGGGGTATACGTCCTTCTTCGTGATCTTGTTGAGGCGACGATAATCGACGCAGAAACGTAGGGTTCCATCCTTCTTCTTCACTAACACCACGGGGGACGCCCACGGACTCTTGGACGGCTGGATGATGTCGTCGCGTAGCATTTCGTCGACTTGGTGCCTTATGGCTTCACGTTCGCGCGACGAAACTCGGTACGGGCTCTGACGGAGTGGGCGGACATTTTCGTCGGTGATGATGCGGTGCTTGGCGACAGGGGTTTGTCGAACTTTTGACGACGACGAGAAGCAGTCCTTGTATTGCAGGAGCAGAGCTTTTAGTTGTTCTTTCTTATGCCTGGGAAGGTTCTGATTGACGTCGAAAGTTGGCTCTGGTATTATAGTCGTCGTTGCAGGTGCACTGGAATCCGTGAAGGCGAAAGCACTGCTGGCTTGTACTATTTCGTCGATGTAGGCGACCGTGGTGCCTTTGTTAATGTGCTTGTATTCAGGGCTGAAGTTCGTGAGCATCACCCTTGCTTTCCCTGCACGTAGCTCAGCTATGCCTCTAGCGACGCAAATTTCACGGTCGAGCAGTAGTGATGATCGCCCTCGATGATGCCCTCCATGTCTGCAGGCACTTCGGTACCGACGGAAATCATTACGCTGGAGCGAGGCGGAATGGTGACTTGTTCTTCAAGCACATTCAAGGCATGGTAACTTATGCTTGTATCCGGTGGTAGCGCGTTGTGCGTTGAAAGCGTTATCGACCTGGATCTTAAGTCGATGACTGCACCGTATTGGTTTAGGAAAGTCCATGCCTAGGATGACATCCCTGGAGCAGTGCTGCAGGATTACGAAGCTCGCCGGGTAAGTGCGGTTGTTACCGTGACTCGGGCTGTGCAGATTCCAGCCGGCGTTATTAGGTGGCCTCCGCTGTCCGGATATCAGATCCTTGCCAGGCCGTCTTCACCTTCTTTAACTTGGCGGCGAACGCGCCACTGAAGACGGAATAGTCGGCTCCAGTGTCGACGAGAGCGGTGAGTTATGACCGTCGATGAGCACGTCTAAGTCGGTAGACCGTCGTCTAGCATTACGGTTAAGTCGTGGCGTCGGATCACGGCTGCGTCGGCTTGCTCCGCTGCTGCTACGGTCGCGTCGGCCGGTCTTCTTGCGGCGGCGAAGTGCTGTCAAGGCTGTTGCTAGGCGGCGTGCTGGTATCTCGTCGTAATGATTCGCGAATCGTCGTCGTCGTCGGCGGAGGATCTTCGGCATTGCGTCGTACAGCAACCGCACCTCCATCGGTTGCTGCCTTTAGTTTCCCCGGTAAGGGCTGGGAGATCGGCCCCGGGTGGACCGGTGTACTGATGACGATGCGGCGAGATGTAGCGGCCTGGTGACGGCGAGCGTGAGGGTCGTCGGGGTTGCCACTGGGCTCCGGCGAGGTAGTCGGCAATGTCGCGCGGTCGTTCACCCCGCACTGGACGCGGCGCGTTGACGGCGAACCCTCGTAGGCCCATCTCGCGGTATGGGCATCGGCGGTAGACATGGCCGGCTTCCCCGCAGTGATAGCAGAGCGGGCGGTGGTCGGGGGCACGCCAAATGTCCGTCTTCCTCTGGTAGCTGCGCTGGGCGACGGGCGGGCGTGCTGGCCGGCGGCGGTGGTGGGACGTCGGAACTGCGGCGTTACGGGGCCCTGGCGCGAGCGCGGAGGGGGGCCTTGACGACGGGCGACGGCGGCGTAGGTCAGTGCTTCCGGCTCGGGTTGCGGCGATTCGGGAAGTCCTAGCGATTGCTGGATTTCCTCCCGCACGATATCGGCGATGGAAGCAACTTGAGGCTGCGACGACGGTAGCAACTTCTGCAGCTCTTCGCGTACTATCGCCCTGATGGTGTCTCGTAGGTCGTCGGAAAGTCCTTGGACTTCGACGTAGTGTGGCGTCGAACGGCGATTGTATTGCCGGTTGCGCATGTCCAGTGCTTTCTCGATCGTCGTAGCCTCCGAGAGAAGTCTTGGACTGTTGTTGGTGGATTCCGTACCAGTCCGGCGAATAGCTCCTGCTTAACTCCCCGCATGAGCAAGCGAACTTTCTTGTCTTCGGGCATAGCTGGGTCGGCGTGCCGGAACAATCGAGTCATTTCTTCAGTGTACATACCGATGCTCTCATTCGGGAGCTGTACACGGTTTCCAGCAAGGCTGCAGCTCTTTCTTTACGGACGACGCTCGTGAAGGTGTCCAGGAAGGCAGCTCGGAAGAGGTCCCAGGTTGTTAGTGAACGTTCCCTATTCTCGAACCAGGTTCTGGCGCCGTCTTCAAGAGAGAAGTAAACATGGCGCAGCTTTTCGTCGCAGTCCCACTTGTTGAACGTAGCGACCCGGTCGTATGCCTCCAGCCAGCTTTCGGCGTCTTCACATGGCGAACCGCGGAAAGTCGGCGGCTCCCTGGATTGTTGCATCACGACCGCAGATGTTGGCACATGGGCTGTCATGGTAGCTGCTGCCGAGGTCATGACTTTTGTCCTCTTGGTCTTCTCAGGTAGGGGTTCGTACTCCGGTGGCAGGTTCAGTAGCCTGCGACTAGCTCGCTGGTCGGGGTAGGCGTCGACGTCTTCTAGACGGTGTGGGCTTGGCTCACGGCTGGACGGGGGGGTCCGGTACAAGGACATAAAGCACCTCCACCAGATGTCACGTAGTAGTGACGAGGAAGCAAACAGTCGTAAAACTGGGAATGACGAAACTGATTCTTTATTGGGCGAACCTGTGCCCACAAAGGCAAGTTACACTTGAAGCACAACGATAGCGGCGAACACAGTCGGCGATCGTCGGAATCTATCAGCGGCGAAACGCGTCGGCTTTTATACCTGAGTCATCGAAGGTTCCAGATTAATCCCTGATGCCCGCGTGTCTTCCAGAAAGTTCTAGACAATTCGCATCGGTCACACAATCAGATAACATAAGCGTCTGTGAAAACAGGCAACGGAAAGAAGCATCGATAACGTTCTAGAAACATCCGACACAGGCGCGTCCTGCGCCGAGCGATAACGTTAACATTTGTTAGCCGGTGGAAAGCGGCCACCGGTGAAAGATAAAGATGTATACGTGTCAATATGCTCTTTGGCCGTGAACCAACGTTACCAATGGACACCCTACTTTTTCCGGCTGCTGACCGCGCCGCCTAGCAATATGCACTGTGATGCCC